>NC_031995.1:100043048-100044293 GCF_001879085.1 Nicotiana attenuata | reverse complement strand
GTCGGTCGGTTGAGTTCGTACGACGGTACTACGACACGCCGTTTGTGAGATTGGATATTTCTGAGCCTAGTTGAGTATTGGCTTACGTGGTCTCCCGGTCTTCTTTTTATGATCGTATCAGGGACCGTCAGTATGATGACCCCCATCTTCTTGTCCTTAGGGACACGGTCCATCACGGTGATGCCAAGGAGATCACTATTGGGATAATGGTGCATTGAGAATGTAGGGCAGGATATGTGTGCGTAATGTAGATGGTTTGCGTGAGTTGATCCTTTAGGAGGCTCATAGCTCGCGGTACTCTATTCATCCGGGTGCCGCGAAGATGTATCAGGACTTGAGGCAGCATTATTTGTGGCGTAGGATGAAGAAGGATATAGTGGAGTATGTTGCTCGGTGCCTAAATTGCCAGCAGGTGAAGTATGAGCATCAGCGACCGGGAGGGTTGCTTCAGAAGTTAGAGATTCCGGAGTGGAAATGTGATGACGTCCAAATCCACTACTAAAAAGTAAATGGACACGGCCGCATGCAATATAATTTACCCAACTATGAGTTGGGGTCGAATCCCACAGAGAACAATATGTAGGCGATTAGGAATGTAAGAGAATTATCATTTATCGTGCAATGCCAAACACTAAGAATTTGGGTTTTGGAAAATGTTTATAACTAAATGCGAAAATGTAAACTAACCTACAAAGCAAGTAAAATGATCAATGGCTACAAGGATGGATGCATCGGAAATTACACTCAAGTGACGATCCAATGTATTTCACGATTTTACAAATATGAGTGAGTTTATGTTAATTAGCCACGGGTAATAATTCTACATTAGCTTCTTCCGAAGACTAACAAGAATTCCTAATTGAATGATCCCTAAAACAATTAAGAGATTAAGCACTCCCGGATATGGCTACAAGTAGTTCAATCCTATCCCTAGGTAGAATCTATAAAATGAGGGTTAACGCCTCAAGTTCTTGTTAATTAATTTTTCCCAACCCCAAATTATACTTTTCCAAAAGTTAATTCGGAGTTAATGGGCGAAGGTCCTAGGGTTAGCTAATCCCTTCGAAAACATTAAAGAACAAGAATAATTAAAGTAACAAAACTCAACTTCATAAATAATAAAAATCATTCAATACATAAGCACAACAAGGTATTTAATCCACACTTTAAATATGAATATTTCCATAAACAAGATTCAAGTGTTGAATAAAATACTACACACTTAGATATACAATACAAAGCAAG
>NC_031995.1:100039757-100040344 GCF_001879085.1 Nicotiana attenuata | reverse complement strand
GTCCTCACTACACAATATCAAATATAAAGCACAAATAGTTTGAGGGTCTCCCTGAGGTCTGCATCAGACTAGCAGACTGTGGGAGGACGGCTGATCACTGCTGGGCTAAACTCGTGACCTCATCATCGTCGGTCTCATCATCATCGTCACCATCACCATCACCATCACCAGCCTCTGACATGAAGGAGTACTCCTCGCTATCATCCTTGTCCACCACTGGTATCTTCTTGCCTGGGTTTTCCCATTTGAAGATGGCCTTTATGCCCCTCCACATTTTTATCATGAATTTGCTTTTCTTTTTGTTCTTCTCCTTCTCCTTCATGAAGTTTGACTGGAGATCAACATGGGCCTTGGCCAAAGTGCTGTAGGCTATCTCAAGTCTGGTCACTGATGCTGCCATCTTCTCACGAGAATCTTTCTGGCTCTTTTGCGCATCTAAGTAACTCTTCATTTCTTCCCTGGAGAAGTATGAGGGCCCAGGCTGGGAGGATGAAGGCCCACTCGGAAGCTGTGACACTAACTCCCGAATAGATGCAAGCTCGGAGTTTAGCATCCCAAATGGTCCCTCAGGTGCAACTGCCTGTGAT
>NC_031995.1:99995776-100037106 GCF_001879085.1 Nicotiana attenuata | reverse complement strand
GGATTGTTTGAGACTATGCATTGCTGAAGTGTTGCACCCGGTGTTTTCGCACCTGTGCACCTTGGGCCGTAGGTGTTGACCCGCAGAAGCGGCTAAGGATCCGCAGAAGCGGATTTTGACCCTGTCCAGTTGGGTCCGCAGATGCGATGAGGAGTCCGCAGAAGCGGAGGCGCAGAAGGGGTTGTGGACCGCAGGAGCGGGCTCGCAGGCGTCCCAGTGCTTGCAGATGCGGTCCCTGCCCACTTAAGTGAATTCTGCACCTGCGATGAATTTCTGTAGGTGCGGAGACGCAGGTGCAAAGAAGGGTCTGCAGGTACAGTTTGACTGGCAGAAAAAGGGCAAAATCGAGGGTTTGATTTCATTCTCCATTTTTGGACCTAGAGAGCTCGGATTGAGGCAAAATTTCAAGAGATCTTCAGGGGAAGCTTGTGGGTAGCGATTCCTTACTCGATTTTGGTTGCATTTCATTAATCTGTAGTTATTTTCTTCATTTAATCAAGGAATTTGAGTGAGAAAGTTGGAAAAATAAGGGAAAAGTTCTCCAAACGAATTTCTGAGTTTTGAGTGGAATTTTGCCATTGGATTTGGATAATTTTGGTACGAGTAAACTCGTGAGTGAATGTGTGTTCATAATTTATCACTTTTACCCGATTCCGAGACATGGGCCCGAGGAGGATTATTGGGCATTTTTCTATTTTCTTGCCTTAGCTTTGATTTTATTAGTTAAATTAGTTGTTTGTAGCTATATTTACGTTATGTAATTGATTTAGCTAGATTTGGGCCATCGAGAGTCGGATATTCGTGGAAAGAGCATTATTTCAGATTGATTTGAGCTTGGTTCGAGGTAAGTGGCTTGCCTAACCTTGTGTGGGGGAACTCCCCTTAGGATTTGGTATTGTTTGATATATGAGTGCCGTGAACGTGAGGTGACGAGTATGTGCACGGGCTATTTATTGTAAAACTACATTTTTCACTAAGTCTTAACATGTTTTTCCTTGTTTGAACTACACTAGCATATGTAATTACCTTGTTTATGTTGGAAAAGCATGCCAACGTGTTTTAACTATCTACTTGAACTCTGTGCAGCATGTCTAGTGAAAATTACCTGTTTTCTTTGATATGAACTTAGTCTAAACTGTAGATTCCTTGTTTAAACAGTTGTTTATATTGATTGAGCTACATATTTACTTTGGGACTACGGAACGGTATTCCGAAAGATCCCTCTGTACTGCATATTTACTTTGGGACTACGGAACGCTATTCCGGGAGATCCCCCAGTACTACATATTTACTTTGGGACTACGGAACGGTATTGCGGAAGATCCCCCTGCACATTTATGTTTGGGACTATGGGATGGTATCCCGGGAGATCCCCCTGTTGCTATTACTGTGTTCTAGACTGTTGGCTTCCATTGAGTTCTATTCCTGTTAGAATTCCGCATTCATTTTACTGTAATATTCCTTATGTCTTATTTTCATTATATTTATACCAGTAGGGCCCTGACCTGATCTCGTCACTACTCGACCAAGGTTAGGCTTGGCACTTACTGGGTACTGTTGTGGTGTACTCATGCCCTTTCTTGCACATGTTTTCCGTGTGCAGATCCAGGTACTAGCTATCAGCCTCGAGTCTAGCTGTGTGGTTGCTGCTTCAGGAGACTTCAAGGTACATCTGCCCGCGTCCGCAGACCTCGAATTCCCTATTTATTCCACCCCATGTCAATTCTTGTATGTTTTTTCTTCTTTTATTAGACTTTGGAGTATGAGAGTGCTGTTCTTTCTTTAGCTTGTGACTTATGACATTCCGGGTTTTGGGAGTGTTTATGTACTGTTCGGAAGTGATTATTGTATATGCCGAGCGGCATCTCGTTTCCTTGTTTAAATTTACTTATTAGTTGATAGCTTTTATGTTTTCGTTTCTTTTTCTGCAAATGTTAGGCTTACCTAGTCGTAAAGACTAGGTGCCGTTACGATGGTTTATGGAGGAAGAACTAGAGTTGTGACAATAGTTTTGACAATTTTCATTCTGAAAAGGTCATATCCAACATACCAGGTGAGGTAGCTTTTACTTAATGGGTAGAACAAGGATAAACTCCAGATTACCTTATATCGTGTATAGGGTTAATGATTACTTAACAAGGGTAGTCAAGAATTTGTGTCATATTTAACAGGATACAAAGGTGGCATTGCTTGGAACAAAAGATGCATGTAGTTTGAGAAGTTCAAGATGTGTTTCAAAGGATTTACCTCGTTTACATCTTGATAGATTTATTGAGATATATGATTTATTTATGGGCACACAACTCATATCTAATACCCACCTCATCGTATGGCACCATCAAAACTGAAGGAACTAAAGAAGCAATTGCAAGAATTTCTTGATAAGTGTTTTATTAGATGGAGTAGCCTGTCTCAGAATGTATCTATTCACTTTCTAAAGAACAAAGGTAGGTCCATGTGGGATGTGCATTTATATTATCGTAATCTGAATACGGTTACGATCCATAATAAGTATCTGACCTTGCATTAACGGCCTATTCAACAAGCACTAGGGAGCCAAGAGTTTCTCAAAGATTGACTTGAGATCTTGTTAAAATCAGTTGTGTTTTAGGGATGAAGTATTCCCAAGAAAGTTGAGATGGACTATATATGAGCACCTTGCGTTTCTTGTAATGTCATTTAGATTGACAAATTCCCCCGTTTAAAGGCGATCTAATATTTGGAGATGATAGGTGTACCAATACAACTTTAAGATCGGCACTCGTTATTAAGGGTGTCAACGATTTTTTGAAAACCGATTGCAGTGACCGAACCGAAACTTATCAAACACTTCCTAGGTTATTTTTAATAAAACTATAGATTTCAATATAAATTTATAATTGCACAGAATAATTAGGATAAAGTTTTAATTTTATAAAAAGAAATTCAAAATATACCAAAATGAACCGAATTAATCTGTAAGAATAAAATTTAATTTTATATATCAAATTTGAAAAAATATTAAAGCATTAAACAATTTTACCATGAGCCTTGGGCCTTGGGGTAGATTTAGATAAAATGGTTACAATTAACCCTCAAACCTACTCTACTACTAGTGAAACTAAATTAATTTCAATAACTTTCAGCAACAAGCCACCAAACTGTTCCCTTTTACCATGGGTTCCCATGCAAGCTATGAGTCGAATTTTGAAAAATATCAACACATATACATTGAGATTTATTTGAGTATGGGTGCATGTGCATCAAACTTATCCACAGAGACCGACCTTGACGCCCATCGCATTCATGGACATATGATATTTAGATAGGCTTGTGATGCTGTTCATGGAAGATATACTTGCATATTCTAAATGTACTTATTGGGTTGAAACAATTCTTCTCTGCATTAATTCCGTGTTTAACTAGCAAAAAATTCATGTTTTGCCTCACAAATTTTGGCACATCATGTAGTTTGGTTCCATCAAAACAATCTGCAAAAAACTATGTTTGTCACGCCCAAAACTAGGGGAGGCATGGCCGCACCCGATGCCTTACTTGACCCCAAGCGTACCAATTGTAACTCTTATAACCTCAACATATACAACAATCAAGGCCGATAAGCCACCATGCATATCTATAACCAGCAAAACCCAAAACAAATATATACAAGGCCAACAAGGTCACCACGCTGACATACTGAATTACAGGACATGTCTACAAGCCTCTATAGAGAACATATTTGTACTATGATCGGGACAAGGCTCTGGCCTACCCGTCATGTCTTATATACCCAAAACTCTAGACTTGGTAACTCTGGATAAAATTGAGCTTATTAATCAAGATGGTGCTCGGCACGTCTACTATGTAGGTCTGTCTGGCTATCTATCTGGGCCTGCAGGCATGAAATGCAGCACCCCGACAAAAAGGACGATAGTTCAAAATAATGTGTCGAGTATGTAAGATATGATAAGAACATAAGTAAAGACAACAATGCAAAGGAGAGTCAAGACGGATCAACCTATAACTCTGGATTGCTACGGGTCATGATATGCATAGATATATTGTATGCGCGTATATAACGCCATCAGGATGCATATACCATATGTACGCACATATAGCGCATTCATACCTTTGTGGACATAATAATAATAATAATAATAATAATAATAATAATAATAATAATAATAATAATAATAATAATAATAATAATAATAATAATAATAATAATAATAATAATAATAATAAACGGTGTTATGTACTATACATATACGCATATATAACGCCACCGAGATATAGGTATGTATGCATGATGACCATTAAGATACATTATAAGCATGTCGGAGTGACATGATGTCGGTACATCTCTGACTATCCTTACGTGGCTAACATGACATTTTACTTCCCATCATCAAACAAGGAGAACAAGACATAAAGTACTAATCAAACATAAATATGAAAAATGAGCACAACCATCTCTATTACTATGAGTAGAGCCATCTTTGGAAAGGGACGTTCAATTAAGTTTCTTTCAATTTAGATCATGCCAAAAGAAGAAAATTTAGCCTTAACATACCTTGCAAAATAATCTGCCCAACAACCACGATAAGCACAATCCACTGCACCTTAATCTAGAACAACAAAAATGACACTATCGTCATACTACAAATAGTACTACTATCGTATTTTGAACGATAAACATATTTTATAACAAAACGGGCAATATCTCCCTTGTTTCTTCCACATTCTTCAAGTCATAATAGTCATAACAACAACTAAAAACACCAGAAACTCAATAATAAGCTTGCAACCCAAAGCAATGGTACAACGAGCGGCAAGCTCGATTTACGACTAATAAAGCTATACCTTCAAACCATTTCTTCTTTCAAATACATGTCAACAATAAAAACAACAACAACAACAACACACTTAAGTTATTGTCATGACCTAAACCCCTCCCCCCCCCCCCTCCCCCCTCCATCAAGTCGTGATAGTGCCGAACCCAACCTGCTAGATAACCCAAACAGTATAAGTTACTACTAAAATGAGAAATCATCAACATTATAAATAAAATTGCAAATGAATTTAATCCAACTACCCAAGCACTATAGTACAAGTCATAATCCACTAAGATTAGATTTACAAAGCGATTATGAAGAATGTTTACAATATCTATTTCAAATATTCATAAACAAAAATGAACTCCTAAACTACCATGAACAAAAGATAGCATGAATCTAGTGCGCTGGTACATCTTCTATGCAAGGCTTTGTCTTTCACAGCTACTCAGCTCCAGAATCTGCACACAAGGTGCAGAAGTGTAGTATGAGTACAACCGACCTCATGTACTCAATAAGTACCTTGACTGACCTCAGAGAAGTAGTGACGAGATTTTTAAGTCAAAAGATACTCACTTTCCAGAACATGTGCAACTCAATAACATGTATAATACAGAGAAAATATTATTGAAAGATAATTACGAAATAATGAATATCAACAGTAAAGATGCACAACTGGGATATGGTAATAAACAAACTCTACTAATTAGATATACTCAACAAATACAACATTCACAAATCCCCCATATATAATATGTGTGCTCAATGCACATACATGGTTGTAAGCATGTGCCCCCACATGATCCGATTATATATTAATTGCCAAATTACACGTTCAAGAGAACCTTTCAAGAATCAAATATATCAACTCTAACAAACAACAAAATACGAGATATCAACTCCACATATGTAAATCAATCTTGGCAACCAAGTTATCAAATAATAATAGAGGCATATATTAACATGTTAGATGCAACACAAAAATCATGTAAAAATACATGCCAAACAAAGAATTCACATGCACATTAAAGAATGTCACACAAACATCATCAATAAAATCACCCCAAACCATCACGTAACATCATCAACAATGCCACCCTTATTTCGCCGCAAGCGCAATGTCGACAAATGCCGCCCTTATTTCACCACATACGCATATCACAACCCTTATTTCGCCACATGGGAAATCCCTAAACCATACCCTTATTTCAACCCATAAATAATAATCATAATTGCACAGCAAATACCTCATGCCAACACCCAATCACAATCACGCGACAAAAAACTCATGCCATAATATCAATCCGCCCAACATGTCTGCAGTGCCATAATTATCACAAAATAATATGTCTGATTTCAATCAAAGACATAAGCTTGTAATTTATCAACAAGATGCATAAGGACATTACAATAATAAAATGTCGATGGGTGTTCAAATCATAAATCATGACTATGGCTAAATCTATTATACCAACCAAGTTCTAGCATTCATACAAAGGATCGCATATGTGTCACAGAGCGCACACGTCCCAGTCAATGCACAACATAAGAAAAAGTATGGATGTGTGCTCTAGGCACCTGCCTAGTGGATTTGCTTAAAAAAACATGCATATATCTACGTTAGAGGCAAGCATAGCACAAATCTCAGTATTTGCTCATCATGTTCAAGATATGGTACTAATAGCCTCAACATTAGTCTAACATGGTTTGTTGTGCTCACGTAGTAAACTAATTGAATAACATATTGATTAAGTGGAAGTCACAACCAGACAAAGCATAAAATAATCTAGAATCTACCTGAGCATAAATTCCCATGGCACATGTGTATACTCTCGTTGCGTAATATATACATTACCCCCATATGTAGAAAACAATGTTAAATATTAGGAAATATTCTCTCAACCAAAGCTAGGCAAGGAAATTGCCTCAAACAAGACAAATCAATACTCTAGAAATGCCTTCCACACGAATCAACCTCCGAACGGCTCAACTATAGCAAAAAAACAGCTCCACAACATCAAATAATGCCATAAAAATCGAACCCAAACGATAAAGGTCGAATCCTGAATAAAATACTCAAAGTCAACCAAAAAGTGAACCCGTGCCTGTACCCTGAAACCCAACAAAAGTTACAAAATCTCAAATACCCATTCCAATCATTTCATCCAAAACCAACACCAAATCGGGTTCCAAATCTCCAATTTTTACTTTAGAAAAGTTTTTCCAACCCCCCCCCCCCCCAATTTTTCTCTCTTAGATTCACCAATCAAATTCCAAAATCAATGATAGAATCATGAATAATAATCAAATCCGTCAAGAACACTTACCCAATTCAAATGGGTGAAAATGCCTCAAAAATCATCTCAATCAATCCCCCAATCTCAAAAGATGATAAAATAAGCTCAAAGTCCCGAAAATGACAACTTAATACACTGCTAGCAGTACCCTTCGAGATCGTGACAGGGCACTTCACGATTGTGAAGCACAAAATGCGACCTTCCAAACAACCCTACTTCGCCAACGCGATGATACAATTGCCAAAAGCTATGGGAACGCGACAACAACCCCCGAATGCCAATCTCTCTACGCGAACGCGATATCCTCCACGCGAACGCAATGCCTCCCATGCACAGACCCTCGCGGATGCGATCCATGTCACGCGAATGCGATGAAAAACTTCTCAGCAATTAGAATACTCTAAATGATTGCGATGGCAGGCCGCAATCGCAAAGCTCATCAGAACACCAGAGTTTCTACAATACAAAAATTATCCAAAATGATCTGAAACCTCCCCGAACCTCCTCGCGGATGCGATCCATGTTACGCGAACGCGATGAACAACTTCTCGGCAATCAGACTACTCTACATGATAACGATGGCAGTCCGCGATGGCGAAGCTCATCAGAACACCAGAATTTCTACAATACAAAATTTATTCGAAATGATTCGAAACCTCCGCGAACCACACCCGATGCCCCCGGGACCACATCCAAACATTCAAAAAAGTCCAAATACATTATCCAAACTTATCCAAAAGCTCTAAGCACCGTAAATAGTATCAAAACTAAGATCGAAGAGGATCATTCTCTTAACTTTCAAACCTTCAAACTTCGCCGAACACATCTGAATCCTACCAAATCAACTCGGTATGAAACCAAACTTTGCATATAATTTACAAATGTTAAAATGGACCTATACCAAGTCTCAAAATAACAATCCAATCCTGATAGCTACAAAATCAACTTATGGTCAAGCTTATGAAATTTCTAAACCTCAAATTGCCAACTTTTGACAAAAAGAATCAAATCATCCTAGAACCTCCAAATATGAATACGAACATACGCCTAAGTCTAAAATCATCATACGAATCTATTGGAACCATCAAAATACAAATATGATGTCGTTTACTCACTAGTAAAACCTGGTCAACTCTTCCAACTTATGGCTTCTAAATTGAGAATTACTCTCACGAATCAATTTCGAACTTCTCGAAAATCAAAACTAATCATGCACACGAGTTGTAACACATCATATGAAGATACTACCTCAAACCACCGAACATAATCCATCATTAAATTCTCTCCCATTTAGACATACGCCCGTCCTCAAATGTGCCAAGAGTCATTCCACAACCATCAAATCACTATATAAACTCACTATACACATACCCATGGGTGATCCCATGTTACCTCAATCCATATAAGCACGTTCCTAGCCAAAGATTCTTTCTTCGACCTTAGTCTATAAACCTTAGAACCCAATCTCCAACATCCAAAATTTCTTGTAAGACCCGATTCTCTCATCTATACATTGTATAAGTCTAAACAAGATGCATCAAGTCATAACTATATTCCAAGATATAATCACACGATGTACCTGATAACTCATGTAGTTATAGTAACATCTTCAGACTGTAATAACTGCTCCTTACCAAATCTGATACCAACAACACACCCCATATCATATAAAACCTTACTCCAAACCTTCACAACATAGCTAATGATGAAAGAAATACGTAGAAACTCATAACCACTCTCCAAGTCAACGAGTCATGAAGCTCTCTCGCCCGACGAGAACAAATGCTAAATTCTAAGTTGACAAATGACTTTATTCTTCCAAACATACCTTATCCAAATCTGATTGCTCTAATTCTAGATCCAATAACCTTACCTCACCTAGTACAAATTTCTCGATCAGCATGCCACACCCAATGCTACCTAGAGCCACATATGATGCAATCCGCACCCAACAAACAACAACTCGGATATAACTAAAAATGGAAAGAGAACCAAATGAGAGAACTATCTAGCAAGTCCAACAGGTACAACTCCAACAGCACCATACGCTAAATCCATCCCACAAGGGAGAAGCAGAACACAAAATAACCACAAAGAATCTCATCTTAACATAATCAAGTTACAGTATATAGACCATCCAAACATATCGATCTATGTGGAATACGCATTGAACCATAAGGCTCACAATCGACAACAACATGCCTATCAATAGAAACAAGTGAAAGTCATGACCATAATCATAGAGAAACGAATATCACAATGTTGATACCCAATTTTGCCCTCATATTTTTTCAATAGTATATATACTTTTAAAATATCGATTTTGCATCATTACTTAATTTACAAGAGTTATACAAGCATTTTCTATAAATTTTCATAATTATTTGAAGCTTTTAAATTGATTTCTTGCATTTAAATTGTTCAAATATTTATTAATTACCCCTTTAAATTACTTTGGGATTTACTTAATCATCCAAATTTATTAGTTGTATCCACATATATTCTTCATAATATTTTACTGTTTTATATAATTATATTTATATTTTAGAGATATTTTACATAATTTTGCAATTATAGCATATATTCTGTACATAATTGTATTTATTATATTATTAGAATTTATTACATTTTTATAACGTTAATCTATCATTTTCAATCATTTTACTGCATAAATAATATTTTTATTTTTTATAAATTATTTTAAATAATTTTCGTATATTTAATTTCATAGCCTAATTCCATGCCAATTTTTGGATCCAAATACCATCCCAGACCTTAAAAAACCATGGCCCAATCCCCTGGCCAAAATCGAACGACCTCTTTAATTGACCCAGTCGCAACCCACTTCAAACGACCCGCCCCGTCATTCTTTAACCCAGACCGTTGATCCTTCAAGATCAACGGTCCATAATAGCCCCACCCTTTTAATTATATCCGCCCCAAACCCTAGCCCCATTCTTCAGAGATAGCCGCCCCAAAATCCTCTCTACTCTCTTTTTTTCCTCTCAAAACCTAATAGATGCCTCCTCAATCTTCCCCAATTCCAGTTCTAATATGGAATCTCCCCATGATTTTCCTTCCATATATGCTTCATCTCTCCGTTATTTACATGGTATTGGTATCACATAATACTTTCCTATGTTTGGCAAGTATACGATCCTAAATCAAGCACAATCATCTCCAGACCTTCGAGATTTAGACAATATTCCATATATATACACTCACTACCAGGCTATATGGGTCCGATTTATCAAGATCTTCAACAAATTTTTGGTTCCGGTCAAATTACGGTTTGCCTGGTTCTTTTTTCTATGTTTTTTGTTTCTTAAATGATTCTGCATGCTCTCCTTTCTTATTTATGTTTTATTTACTGTTTTTCCTTGATTAGATGTTTGATTTCGGCTACTATATAAATCATTTCTCAATTTCCCCTTGGGACAGACTCTAATCGCTAAAAACTACTACTATTCTCTTATTCTTTCCTGTTTTATACTATTCTGAGGCTCCAAACTACTACTGAAGTGTTGCTAAAATTACTCCTCTTGTTTACTTGTTCTTCTGTAACTAGTAATGTATCTATGGCTCTTGCAATTTCATTTCTTTCTGTTTGTATTCCTGCTCTGCACATCTGTGTCTCTAACAATTTGTATGAATCAACATGCCATTATATGTTTCGAAGCTCTTCTTAAGGCTCTATGCCTTCTAGTAGTTCAACTTGCCTATACTTTGATTCTGCCTTCTTAAGCCTGCCTGCTAATGTATGTGCTCGAATGCTTATTACTGTTGCTTATTCTGAGTTTGGTTTCTTGCCTTGTCTTGTACTATTACGAATAACCAACTCATACTTAGAATGTGTTCTAAACCCTATTAAGAAATCTATCCCTACCTGTTATCTTTCTGGTGTTCTACTGTTAAGTTATGGCCTCTTCCCATGCTATTTGTAACTCTATTATGTTTTTGACTTGCTCAATCCTGTTTTCCACGGTATTAGTTGAGACCTTTAGAGAATTTTATCCTATATGTGGCCAACTAGTATAAGGTTTGATGCTTGTCTGTCCTATTGATGTGAAGTTGACATGTTTTTGTTTACTATAAGCTTTCTGGTATTATAACTGATACTTAGCATGTTAAAGTTTTGTCACTCTCAACTAAGTGATTGCTCGATCATGAACTTATTTTGTTATATTGTCTTTACAAAGCTTTTATGTTAAAACTTTTATGTGAAGGCTATGCTCTACTTGTTCTTGTCTATGACTCTATTAAATTTTCATGTTTAAATCTTGTGTCTAGAGTTCTTTTAAGCTAATTCTGAATTAGTTTACTTTCAAAACTCCTTTGGAATAGTCCACTATCCTATGATGGTCAATCCTGTTACTTTAGCTTTGTTTCTGAAAATACAAGCATGAATCTGCCTTGTGAACTTGTCTGTATTTTCTGTATTCTTGTCTATGTGTTTTGGCTAGAGCTATTGCTAGTTGCACCTTTAGGAGTTAAGTGTGAAAAGTTGTTAATCAATTTCATGTGTGGTTTGTCACCTGTATGGTTAAGTTTGGCATCCATTTGGCCAAGTAAGTTATCCGTTGGGTCTGATGTTGGGCTATATGTGTTGTTGGACCTGGGAAGATTCTACTACCCTTGGGAGCCTGAGATTTGGGTCTATTGGTTGATGAGGTTGTTGAACGCCCAGAAATTTACTGGGTTATTTTGTAGCGGGCCCACACTATTTGATAGTGCCAGTATTTGTTTCAGTCTGTAATTATGTTACCTTGAGTTCGTATTATTCCATTTTTGTCCTGTAATTTGTAATAACGAATAACTGGGGTGCTAGTGAAATCAGGGTAAATGGATATATTCTAATGCTTGCATTAAAGGGTAAAAAAATATGCCTATAAGGTCTATGCGGTCCATTTGGCATTTCGTTCAGCATGCCTTATATGTTATTTAGTTTAATATGTTGTGCACTAATAGAAAGCATGCCTATAAGAATCATGTTTACCTTGAAAATGGTAATAATAATTAGATTTGATTTTGTGGTTCTAAAAATACGTGATTTATTTTTATGGTAGTTGTTGGCAATAGATGCTAAGTAAGAGACTATAAAATAAGATAAGAGTTTGAAGATAGTATGTTTTAAGCAAACCGAGTGACTGAGAATCGGGGCCTCGAGCCTGGTTATACGGGGCCTCGAGGTCGAGCTCGATGCTAAATTATGGATAAACGGTGAAGGACTAACAGCTTTGAGAGCTTTGATGAAGGCTCTTTATGATCAATGATGAACAATAAATGAAGAACAGTTAATAGAACACAATAAATGTAAGCAATAAATGTAAATAATAGAATCAAGGAAGAATGTATTCAAGTTAGAGAGCAGAGAATGTTCTTATATTCAATGTTGTGTGTTGTCTTGTATATTCCTCTTACAAAATGAAAAGGATCCCCTTTATATATGAGGAGAAGTCTCAACATGGTGCAGATGCATTTATCACAAAGAAATATAGCTGGTACAGCTATGTGCTAGTTTGGTACAGACTAGGGCTTCTCTTGCAGGTCTTGTCAGATTTGATCATATGCCTTGGGAACTTCCCGCTTTCTTATGATAATCATCGATTTGCACTGTCTCGAGTTCAAACGTGAGGAACCCTCGGGGTCGAACCACGAGCCGAACTTCGAGCCTTCTGGGGGCGGTCTTTACGAGGTACCTTAATGATCACGAAATCGGACCCTCTGATTTTTACCGTATACAGATAGTCCCCGCGTTTCTTAGATTAGAATGATAAGAAACGATTTTGACACCGATCTCCACGAGCCTCTTGTGATGACGTCATTCTAATAACGTAAGCTTTTGTGATAACTAAGAAGTCCCATCGGTACATCTTGTCTAGAAGCATTCAATGCAGCGCCGGTTTATTTTCTGAAAGCGATAATATCACTGCCGATTCGTCTCTCAAAAAGCATTGATTGCGCCTGTCGATACGCTTCTCAAAGACATTGATTGTGCCGTCGGCTATGCTGCCACCTTTCTATAAATGGAAGCTTTCTTGAACCAAAACTTCATTCAGTCATTCTTCACCAGCCTTTAACCCTTTTCTTCTCTTCATCTAAACTCTATCTTCCATGGTTCAAAATTGCAACCACAAGATCCCCATGGTTGCGACACTGTTAATTATGCCAAGGCTGTCTTCTTTGAAGCTTTATCCCACTAGACGGGATTACACTGAGATGTTGTTGTTGTTGTTGTTGCTACTGTTATCGTCGTTGGCTCAAGATGATGAGAGAGGAGCTCCAGATTCTTCTTACTCGGGAAGATATTCGAACTTTACACTGTTGCTCCGGAGGATGTTCGAACTTTACACTGCTTCTCACCTCCCTACTTCGACCTGGTGCGGCGCTTCACCCCTTTTGCTTTCCCTGGAGTGAAGCGGCACTAACAGCTACTAACTTGTACGGCACAATGTTCCAAGAAGTGGATTCAAAGTAGTCGTGTCGTTGAAGCCTACGCTCGCCAAGTCTTCCATCAGGCTGCAATTTTCTTCTAAGATCGAGACGGAGCCTCCGAGGAAGATGTTCCCGACAGAGTTGCTCGTGAGGATATACCCCCGAAAGTAGATTAGGCCTTTGACCGTTATTTTTTGCTTCTTTATTTTTTTGTAAGGACCCCTCGTGGGCTTTTGTAATCATCGTTTATTAATACAAAAATGTTTATTCAATTTGTCTTTGATTCGTGCTGGACTTCCCTTTGCCTGTGTTTGTAAAGAATCTGAGCGTGTGACCTTATCAATCTGGCTGAATACCGGGCCTGGGCGCAGGAATTTCCTTGACTCTTGATTGTTTAATACGATATTCCCTGAAACCCTTTGCCTTTCCTTGGACCAAGTCTGGGTTGACTTGATACAAACTTAGGCCGTCGGGACCTCTAACATCGAATTGAGCGAGAGTGAGGCTTCGAATATCAGAATGAATTTTAGCCTATTAAGCCCGGTTGATAGTCCTCGAAGGAGAATTTGCTCGAACATCTAAGAATAAAGGTGGCCTTTAGACATTCACAAACAGTCCCCGAGTGAGAGTTTGCTCGAGCTCGGGCGACTTAAGAAACCTGATTTGAACTTAGAGAGAAAATAGCCCCGAGGCGTAATGGATAGGCCCCGGATGAAGGTACGCTTGGACTCAGATAGCCCCTGGACTAAAGTAACTGTGAGGGTGTTAATCTTGATCTGAAGGAGAAAATAGCCCTAAGGCTTTATTAATAGTTCTCGAGTGAGAACTGGCTTGGGCTCAGGTAGCTCGAGGGCCAAAGAATCGGGTGAATGATCCGCACTTGTAGCAGCGAAAATCCTCGAGATAGTGTACCACCTCGAGGTTAGGTTTATATGAATAGCTCCTTTGAGCTTTTTTTTTGTTTTGACAGAGATCCTCGAGATCGGGTACCATCTCGAGGCTTAGAGCGATACTGATGGCTCCTTAAAGCCTATTTTTATTCTGACAGATATCCTCGAGATCGGGCACCATCTCGAGGCTCAGAGCGATATTGATGTGGAGGTCTTCGATGCCTCGAACATTTGTGTGACAGCATTAACCGTATGACACTGTCATGAAGTGATCGAGGTGATCCTGCCGATTATCTCCCCGAAGGCGATAACGACCTAGTTAGAATTAATTGGCCTTTAGGGTAGGCGGACAGTCGCTACCTGCTCTATATATGAGTCTATTTCCCTCTTTTCTGAGGATTCCACTATTTTGAGCAGCTACCCCTTTTCATAGAATTTTTCTTCCTTGCTTCAGCTTTTTCACCGTTGTAATTCACAGTTTTCGCTTCGAGCTTCCATTTTCCTTCTCTTGTTTTATCATAGCCATGGCTGCTAGGCCCAAATCCATTCACCAAGAAAAGGAGGGTTCCGACTCTTCTTCCCACTCAATCGGTGGTACACCGCCGGCGTCTGGCAAGCCGAACTCAAGATGCTTTGTCTCAAAGGGGGATCTTTCTTAAGAGATACCTCCCAACGTCGAGGGCCATTGGGATCATGCATCAAGGTTCACTTCATCAATAGGAGAGGGACAACTTGAGGCAGTGAGGAGAGATTGCGGATGGGGAGACAAAGTGGTGCTGCAGGTACCTTCCCCGGAAGAGAACATCACGGCTCATACAGAGGGGTTTTTACATGTATACATGTACCCCTTCACGTTGGGCCCTCTCGATAGGGTCGTGCTTGAATTCTGTCAAAGATATCGGGCTACCCTGGCACAGGTTCACCCGTCACTCGACAGTGCTAATCATGAGGTTCTTCGCAGAAGAAGCCGGGCTCGAGTTCTCCCTTAGCCATCTCATCAGATTGTACCGACCATTTCATTGTCGAGGCCTGATAGCTTTGCGATGCTGATCCACCAAGTCCTTTATCGTCGATAATGAAGAAGATGGGGACCGAGGGTGGATAAATTGATTCATCCGAGTAAGGACTGTCGATGTTATCCCTATGGAGTTCATGCTGTTTCCTAAGAAATAGAATGTCACACGTAAGTGGTACACTTGTGTTTTTATTTTTGCTCATGGTGGAGACGGGCTCTGTGAAGATGCTTTCTTCTTCTTTTTTGCAGCAATCCCATGGATGCCATATGAGGTTCCAGACCTGGCAGATTAGGCCCTGAAGCTGGCAGCTCGCGCGACCTACGATGGGCATAAGTGGCGAGGCCTGTCGAAGGACAGATGGGAGGCGAAACACCACGGTACGTGTTGTGTGGTTTGATTTCTTCGTAGGGTACTTTCTTCCGCGTGTAATAACTCCATCATCGCAGGCATCGAAGGATTCCCTGAGGTAAGATCGTGCTCCCTTGGACAGGGGGAAGGGTCGTCGGCTTCGGGAAGGAGAAATAACAAACGAAAGGAACCCTTGCAGGGAGAAGGTGTTCATAGCGAGACAAGTCCTTCCCGGAGGCCCAGAGAAGATGTCTCGGCTGGGCCTGCAACACCTGAGGCTTCTGGCCTCGGGAAGGTGGTTCCTCATTTGTCGTCGTCTCCTTTCCCGTTGAAGGTTCTTCGAGGGACAAGGATTCTCTGCTGCCGTATTCTCTTCCCGTCGAAGGTACTTCGAGGGGTGTTCGAGGTCAGGGGCCGCCTGAATCAAGAAAGGTCTTGAATGATCGCATTCCTATTAGGAGCGGTTCTATTGGGGCCGATGAGACCAGGCCGGTAGGTGTACGTTCGATTTTTGAGGAGGCCCAGCAGCTCTATTCCGTGGTGAGTTTCGACCGATTATGTTAATGTTCGAGCTTCTGCGCTTCTACTTTCTTATTGAGCTCCCTTATCGCAGGCCTTCGACAAACTCAAGTCCGAGTTGCTTCGTTGTGAAGCCAGGTTGCGAAAAGCCTTGGATGGGGAGAATCCCTCAGGCTTCTTTGCGATAAAAGGGGAAATGAGTTGGTATATTTGCGGTACGAGGCGAATCGAAGCCTGAACTACGAAAGCCATCTTGAGAACATGTAACCTTTTCTCCGAGGGAATGCGTGCTTCTTCCTTTGTTCTCTGAGATTAATATTTTAACTCTTCAGTTGCAGAGCAAGGCAGAGGATCTGGAACGCCTTTGGGGCGAGGTTGTCCAGGCCAAACATGAGTGTGATGAACTAAAGGCTCAGATAGATGCCCACATTGCGCCGAGAAGAATGCTTTGGCCAAGGTTTCTGGCCTCGAGGTATAGCTCCGGAATGCTCGCGAGAATAGCTCGGTTCGATCGGACATGATTGCAAGGCTCGAGTCTGAGCTTCTGAAGATGAAGGCCGAAGTTATGGGCGCTCGGGGTAAAGCTGAAGTGATCCAAACTAAGGCTAATAAGAAAGTGGTTGTCTATTTGAAAGACGCTGCGGATGCTCGAGCTGAGCTGAGGGTGGCTCTCTACAGGGAGAGTAGGAGCAAAGAGTATGTTCGATGCAAAACTCAAAGGGAAACCCTCGAAGAGATTCATGCTAGGGGCTTCGATCTCTCGGAAGAGATAGCGCAGGCTGAGGCGGATGAATACGACGCCAAGTTCCTTTTGTCCGATGCCGAAGATAATGAGGAAGAGGTTGATGGGCCGCAGTCCCCGAGGGGGAAATAGACTAGGCTTTTTTCTTTTTGATTCTTCGTACAGCGTTCTTAGAGAACTTTATAAATGTAGCCTTGCGTCGTTTCATATATGCATATATGAAGAAACCTTCCGGTTTTCTCGTTTCATGAGTTTCTATTTGCTTGTGCATGTCTTTCTTCGTTTTGGGTCTGTACGTTCGTCGGTGATTGGCCGGATGAACTGGACTTCGAGTAATGATCCTTAGATATATAATTTGGCCCTGAGGCTCGCTAGGCTGGCCCGTAGGCTTTTGCGCATTTGGTCGGTAAGACCTCTGTTCTAAGCTGGCGACAAGGACTCTTATGCATTTAGGTCGGTACGAACTTTAGTTTAGACTGGCGACAGTGGTTCTTACGTGTTAGGTTGGTACAACCTTTTAATTTAGGCTGGTGACAGTGGCTCTTAAGTATTTTCCCTTAGGCGTTTTCTAGACTATTTCGGGCTCAATCTCCGAGTCGGATTTCGACTCGAGCTTATTGACCCTCAAGTTTTTGAATTTCAAGCCGGCCCTTAGGCTCTTACGCATTGGGTCGGTACGACCTCTAATATGGGCTGGCGGTGGTGGCTCATACGCATTGGGTCGGTACGACCTCTGATATGGGCTGGCGGCAGTGGCTCTTACGCATCAGGTCGGTACGACCTCTTAGTGTAGGCTTTATTTTTCCCTCGTTAAAGACTTTTGAAGTTTTTATGTTTTCCCGACTCTTCGATGGTTCGATAAGAACCTCGATTGTGAGCCTTTATGTGGCGATAAATAAGCACCTTGGGAGGTTTCGCTCGATGGCTGAATGATTTCGAAGCCTGTAGTTTGGAGCTGATATGATCGAATCTCTTTAGCTTAAGTCGAGGGTAGCCTGATTAACCGGTTCTTTTCAAAGGTTTTTCAAAGTAATTGAAGGCATGTGATTTTATAGCGACAGTCGGGCGTCCCCGAGTCGTGTTAATTTGGTTGGTACAGACTTTTGACCGTAGTCATTGTATTTGGCCGGAGGCTTTTAGTCCCAGAGTGAAGTAATTTCGGCGTCTATATCGAGGGTATGCCTTTTTAGGGGTCTTACAAGTTCGGATATATAGCCTTAACTTTTAAGATCGGGATTATGCCTTTTATAAGGTCTTACAAATTTTAACATGCCTTACTTGAGGTCTTACAGGTTTGCTTACTTGGTACAAGTATGATTCATGCCTTGCTTGAGGTCTTACAGATTGGGTATTGCCTTATGAAGGTCTTATGAGCTCAAGTTTGCCCGCATGGGGTCTTATAGTCTCGGGTTTATGGGGTGACAACCGGCGACAGTTCTCGAGACATTGAAAATTTCTTGGCTCTAGAGTCGTTCCCTGTAAACTTTGGCATTGCCTCATTGAGGGCTTACGAGTTTGAGGTTTCCGACCCGGAGGTCATATGGTTTCAAGTTTTTTGACGTCAGTCCCCGAGTGTTCGGGAAATTTCTGGCTCTAGAGTCGTTTCTTGCAAAAAATAGCAGACTTCTTCGAAGCGCAAAGCATTTTGATGGAACAAATATTTCTTGATTACTTGGCACAAGTATACATGTTTTCGCTGTCAAGGGCTTGGTTTATTCTATACGGACACGGTTCGTTCGACCGTTTGGCCCGATACATCATTTTCCTATCGAAAACTGTTTCGGCACATCTTGACTTCTCCGAGGAGGCGACCTCTCGGGGGGGGAGGGGGGGGACATCCCCCAGTATTCGAGGTCGATTGAAGGGAAGCCTTGAATACTTGTTGAGTTTTCCTTAGGTATCAAATAGATGTTGCCTCGTTAAAAACCTTGCCGGTAAAACCCTTCTTGGGATAAAACCCGGTCGAAGGAAAAGAGTGCAACGTATGCTTTGAAACCTAAGGTCTTCAAGCTGGAGATCGCTTCGACTGTTTCATTCGGATACTTGCGCACAGGTTAGTGTAAAATGTAAATGAAAAGGGCAAATGATTATACCTTAGTGTTGATGGTGCTTCGAGCCTCGGTATGCTCCAGTTGTTTGCTCCGAGGATGCAGTACGATCCTTTACTCATTTAGTCGGGTGTAGCTGAGAATATATCTCGCTATTACTTCTTCACTATTTGCTTATCTTTTGGCTCCTTCGATGCTGGAGGTGTTGATGCTGGTGCCACATCGTGTACCGCAAACATCTCTCCCGCTGCATGTTGTTCTCCGTAAATGGTTTTTATTCCATCCTTTGTCAAAAATTTCATCATTTGATGGAGGGTGGATGGTACTGCTCTCATGTAGTGTATCCATGACCTTCCGAGCAAGGCGTTGTACCTCATGTCTGCTTCGATGACATGGAACTTGACATTTTGGGTTGTGCCAGCCACATTGACCGGGAGGGTGATTTCTCCTTTCGTTATTTCGCTCGCCATATCGAATCCGTTGAGGACTCGAGAGGCGGGCACGATCTAGTCGAGCAGTTCGAGCTGCTCCACCACCCTCGACCTAATGATGTTGGCCAAGCTACCTGTATCCACAAGTACACATTTAACTTGAAATGTATTTACAAGAAAAGAGATTACTAGTGCGTCGTTATGAGGTTGAGACAGGGTCTCGATGTCCTTGTCGCTGAAAGTGAGAGCATCCTCGGGTACATAGCCCCGAGTTCGCTTTTCCCTAGTGATGGATATTTTTGTTCGTTTGATGATGGGTTCCTGTGGGATATCAACTCCTCCAACAATCATAAGGATGACATGTTGTGGTTCTTCTGTTTCATTTTTTCTGTTTGCCTCTCCTTCCCGAAATTGATTTTTGCCTCGGTCGCTCAAGAACTCTCGGAGGTGCCCTCTGCTGAGTAGTTGGGCTACTTCCTCTCGGAGCTGTCTACAGTCTTCGGTCCTATAACCGTGCGTGCCATGAACTCGCATACTAGGTTGGGGTTCCTTTGTGACGGATCTAATTGTACGGGTTTTGGCCACCTGGTTTCTCTGATTTTACCAATGGTAGAGACGATGTCTGAAACGTCAATGTTGAAGTTGTATTCGGACAATCGGGTGCCTCTGTTGGTCCTATGTGTGTGTTGAATCCGGCTCTGCTTACGAGTCCCCGAGGATTCTGACCTCGATCTATCCTTTGGTCATTTAGAGGTATGTTACGTCTTGGGGCGTTTCTTCTATCATCAATGTATGGTTGGTACCTTTCCCTGTTTGGCTTTGGCTCCTTTGCTAAAAGCCTTCTAGGATATACTGAGCCCGAGGGAGCTCCTAGTTGGTCGTCCTCGACCCTAATCTTCGATTGGTATCGATTATGGATATCTGACCAGGTCACGGCGGGATACTCGACCAAGTTCTGCTTCAGCTGCTTTGAAGCTATCGAGCTTCGCTCGTTCAAACCTTGAATGAAGGCTTGTACGGCCCCATCGTTGGAGACTGGTGGTACTTCCATTCTCTCCACTTGAAAGCGAGACACAAACTCCTGCAACATCTCATTTTCTCTTGATTTGATTTTGAAGATGTCGAATTTCCTTGTAGCCACCTTGATGGCACTGGCATGTGCCTTTATGAAAGAATCTGCCAGCATGACGAATGAGTCTATTGAATTCGGGGCGAGGTTGTGGTACCACATCATGGCCCCCTTCGAAAGTGTTTCTCCGAACTTCTTTAGTAAGACGGACTCAATCTCGTCGTCCCTTAGGTCATTGCCCTTCACTGCACAAGTGTAAGCGGTGACGTGCTCGTTGGGGTCCGAGGTAACGTTGTATTTCGGAACGTCGGGCATTCTGAACTTCTTTGGGATGGGTTTTGGAGCAGCATCTTGTGGGAATGGCTTTTGTACGAACTTCTCCAAATCTACACCCTTTAGGATTGGGGGCACGCCTGGGATTTGGTCGACCCTAGAATTATAGGTCTCCACCTTTTTGTCATTCGCTTCTATCTTTTTCTTGCCCGATTCAATCCTCTTCGCGAGGTCCTCCAGCATCTTTATGATAGCGGGATCGGCTGCTGACCCGTTGTTGCTTGATCTTTCTGGTATTTGTTCGGCTCGAGGAGCCGCCTCTGGTGTTGTTGTGCTTGGAGTTTTTTGGTGGCTTTATAGTTGAGCAATCTCCAGTTGTTATGCCTGCAACATCTCAAAAATAACGTGAAGGCTAACCTCTTGTTCCTCCCGAGCTGGGGTTTTCTCAGCTTCTTGTGGGTCTCATTGGCGTACGCTCCTATTAGTGTGGGAGCTTATATCAATGTGTTGAGCATCACGTGAGACCACATCTGCAGGGATTGGCTCTGGTGCGTCCCCAGGGTTTTGTGGTGGTACACCAATACCTGGAACAGCTACACCATTTTCTCCATGGTCCTCAAGACCGTTGTTGTCACGTGCGTTTATTGAGTTAGACATTTTGACCTGTAATCAAAGATTCTTGGACGAGAAAAAGTGTGAAAGATAACTTGCGCTATGTAGTAAACCAGCAAGAAAACAATTACAATTATTTTTAGCCCCACGGTGGGTGCCAAACTGTTTACCTTGAAAATGGTAATAACAATTAGATTTTATTATGTGGTTCTAAAAATATGTGATTTTATTTTTATGCTAGTTGTTGGGCAATAGATGCTAAGTAAGAGACTAGAAAATTAGATAAGAGCTTGAAGATCGTATGTTTTAAGCAAACCGAGAGGCTGAGAATCGGGGCCTCGAGCCTGGTTATACGGGTCCTCGAGGTTGAGCTCGATGCTAAATTATGGACAACCGGTGAAGGACTAGCAGTTTTGAGAGCTTTGATGAAGGCTCTTTATGATCAATGATGAACAATAAATGAAGAACAATTAATAGAACACAATAAATGTAAGCAATAAATGTAAATAATAGAATCAAGGGAGAATGTATTCAAGTTAGAGGGCAGAGAATGTTCTTATATTCAATGTTGTGTGTTGTGTTGTATATCCGTCTTACAAAATGACAAAGATCCCCTTTATATATGAGGGGAAGCCTCAACATGGTGCAGATGCATTTATTACAAAGAAATATAGCTGGTACAACTATGTGCTAGTTTGGTACAGAGTAGGGCTTCTCTTGAAGGTCTAGTCAGCTTTGATCATATGCCTTGGGAACTTCCCGCTTTCTCATGATAATCATCGATTTGCACTGTCTCGAGGTCGAACGTGAGGAACCCTCGGGGTCGAACCCCGAGCCGAACTTCGAGCCTTCTGGGAGCGGTCTTTACGAGGTGACTTAATGATCACGAAATTGGACCCTCTGATTTTTACCGTATACAAATCACGCACACACTTCAATTCATTTGTCAAAATATGCTACACTTGTTTCCATGTCTACTATCCAACGCTCTTAGATAATATGCCTATAGGATACAACAATGCAATACCTTTGCTTACCTAGATACCATGACTATAGGGTCTTAACTAATTAATCAACTGCTTCATGCTGCTTTTGTACTGCCTCACTTAGATAGCATGCCTATAGGGATAAAATGTTATAAAATCAAGTCTAATTGTCAATTGTTAGAAATCCTGCCCATAGGATGGTTACTGGCGCTACTAATCCTATGTTTTTTCAAATGACTTCACTGCCTATTTACGCAAACGATTAGATATCATGTCTATAGGACTTGCAATGCTTAATTTGCCTATAAGTTAGTCCAGAAATTACAGCACTGCCTATATAATATTGGAATCCAGAATCACTTAGTAATCATGCCTATAGGACTTGCAATGATCTAACTTGCCTGAACGCTGCTTAATACTGGAAGTCAGAATCGCGTAGAGATCCTGCCTATAAGAGTTAACGATTAACAACGTTCACTGCATAAAATCTGTGACTGATCGCGTGCTTTTGTGCTTATGTGTGGAGGCTAACTTGAGCCTCCCATTGCTATTATGTGCAGTCCTACCTATTTTAAATGTCGCCTAGTTTTATCATTTTGAGCACCCCTAAGTAAAGTATAGAACCACCCAAATAGTAGGTCCAAATCCTCCTAAACCATAGGCACGGGACGGGTAATGCACGCATAGGACACGGCTTAGAATTAGATTAGAGCGCCTTTAAGTAAACAACTTCAACATAGTAATTGGGTAGCAGGAGATGATAGTCCGTGCCCGGTGAATAATATGAGCAATTAGTACCATAAGGGAGTTGCGAAGTATTATTTATGTTGCACGGGTGATCCTTTAGGCTAAAAAACTTAGGACCCCCATCCCCTCTTCCTTTGATATACTTGTTATCTACACTTAGTCGTTTAATATAGACTAATCTTATTGTATCCTTGTAATCGTGTTGAGATTTTCTATAATAAGACTTTTCAACTTCTAACCTATTTGATCATTTAGCCTAATTACATTATCCACATAGTTTAAAGTTCGGCTGGGACCCACAGTTGTGGACCTCGGAGAATGCCTGATACCTTCTCTCCGAGGTAATTTGAGCCCTTACCCGATCTTTGGTGACATAGACTACTCAAATAGAGTTATGTGAAAATTGGTGCCCTAACGCACCTTAAAATTTATTAGGTGGCGACTCTTCTCTTTTAATACCCGTTTAAAAGAGTTGTCACACGTCGAAGCCCGCTTTCGCGAGAAAAAGGGGCGCGACACACAATATACCACCGGTAGGAAAAACATGACTAAGGTGCAATAAACAACTCAACATCCTAAGAGCCATCTCACTCGAAATCTTGCTACCAGACCTATACAGAACCACATTATACGTGTGAATAGCCAAGCAGTCTCACAACCCATTGTAGCATAAGAGAGCAATATATGAAACAAATCGGTTGCATGAATAATGTTTGTTCCTCCCGATGACACACCCACACTAAATGATGCACAAAAGTAAGTAAACACGACCCGATGTAGGATACACATTCTCATTAGACCTACCAATAGGCCCCCAAATAAATTTTGATCATCCAAAAATAGGTAAATAACATTCCAAAAGTCCAAAGTAACCTATCCATAATACATGCCATCAACTGTCTAACTATTAACATATCTTCACAGTCCACCACCAAGGAATAGTCCGCCTCTGGGAAAAGTCTCTAAACCTCAAGAATACAGGAATCTCTATATTCGATCCCAACTCCACCACTTAAATGACTGACACATCACTCATACACAATCATCTCACATACTCACATAAATCTTCGATGCCACATAGCAAAACCTGAACATCAGCAGTCAACAACCAGGCGACTACCGTAATACTAGTCAAGCATCCGCAAGTCAAAATACAATACATCTTCTTAAACGCACACTCTTCTCAGGCGATACCAAATAGTGTCAGTATTCTCTTAAATATCTGAAATTATGTATGTTGTCTAGAACTCATAACCTTCCCTTAAAAGCTTAATTGCAACCTTGTACTTGCCAATCTCGATCCTATACGACGTACCGCATCTATCATATGAAAAGATAAGAATATCATTATGAACTCTTCGGAACCCATCAACACATAGTCAAGCCATCAAACCGAATCCCTCTAAACCAACCAAGCCATGCAAAATGCCAACCCCAAATGTATACCGACAAATTACCTATAAAACCTTACCATGCCCAAGGAACCGATATTTCTATTACTATGTTGATCCAAACTACTACCAAGCTGACCCACTTCTTCAAGTTCCTCTTGACTTGCCTTCCAGATAATACTTCTTTTTCCCAGTACACTATGGCCCTCAATCAAAGCTCACCCCAAGAGACCCTAACATGAAACCACGTTGTCCTAAGAACCACAAGCCACTTCATTCCCTCTTAAGTACCCAATAATGCAACAAACTAAAATACCCGCTTTGAATAGAACATCTATGAATCTGAAACTATTTCTTTCATCTTCCAAATACTGAAGTGTAGAACCAATTATGATATAGAAATACTGCAAGTCTCGGCACCGTCCAGTGCAAGTCTCAGATCCTAGGGGCACACAAATTCGGGAACCCCTACACACCACATATGAATCTTGAACCCATTAGAATCCTCTCAAGAGTCATTTACCTTAGTCTAATCTCCTACGCACAACTGATATGCGTCTAGTGACTTGTGCCCCACAAGCACGTGTATATCCAAAAAGAACCAACGAAGTGATTCCTTTCCCTTGCACACTACATACACAACTAATGTCAAACCTGAATGATCCCAAGATCTCCATACGCCCATAAAGTATAGTACACTATGCATCCAACAATTTTCTTGCTCAAGTCATCCTCGAAGTCAACCTCTTCAAGCCATAATTGGTCCACCAGTATGCCTTAGTCCCAAAGCTAAATAATACATGACCATGGAACCTGATCGTCGATAGTAGACTCCCCCACTTGGCTCGAAGACACGGAACATAACATCGAATAACCCACAATACTCTTCCTTCATAAATGCCATGATCTCGTATTGTTATCCAGCCGAATCCTTCATAAGCTCACGTAGCACTAGTCATAAAACAACCCAAATCATATGCCTCGTGCATACTCATCCTCGTGAAAGTCGTGCGAACTCTCTCAATCAATCCAAACTCTAATTGTAGCACATACATCCCACTGGATAGAAAGCAAAATTCTTCATAGAATCCTCATATGAATCACACAGCCTCCAACCTCCTCGATGGAGATAACCCACCAACTCAACCTCAAACTGACATCTCTCTATGACCCTATCATGGTCACAACCACTAAGAAATTAATCAATCCTCATGAGTCTGTACTCATCAACCAGATACAAGAGTTCATTTCATCCCACAAATGAATAGCTGAAAGATATAGCAACACATCTGCATCTAAGTTCGGACAAATCATCGAGACGGTAATCAAGCATCCCTAGCCCCTCGAAGCCATCCGCAACATCACAAGCCATCGGTGCACATCTGAATCGAGTGCGCAATATCACATACGAGTGAATGGAAGAAAATGAAGATATAAGCTCCAAGCTGAAAAAAAGTCTCACGATAAAGAAAGAAATATGGCAAGTTTCCTAGATTCCCTATAGCCCCTCGAAGATAGGTATGGACGTTAATATACCATCCAACAAGACTCTACTAGATGCTTGCTCATGACTCGCAGAACCAATAAACCTAGAGCTCTAAAACCAACTTGTCAAGACCCAAACCCTCCCCCCTCCCCCCTCCCCCCTCCCCCCACCAAGTCGTGATGGCACCTAACCCAGCCAGCTAGGTAAGACAAATAGTATAAGTTACTACTACAATGAGAAATCATGAATATTAAAAATAAAATTGTAAACGAGTTCAATACAACTACACCAAAGACTAGCAATACAAGTCACGAGCCACTACGAATAGATTTACAAAGAGTTTAATGAAGAATGTTTACAATATCTGTTTGAAATTTACATAAAAAGAAATGAAATCCTCATCTACCACGAACAAAAGGTAGCATGAATCTGGTACGCTAGTACATCTCCTATGTAAGGCTCCATCTTCCACAGCGACTCAGCTCTAGAATCTGCATGCATGGTGCAAAAGTGTAGTATGAGTACAGCCGGCCCTATGTACTCAGTCAGTATCTTGACTAACCTCAGAGAAGTAGTGACGAGGTTTTAAAGTCAAAAGATACTCACTTTGCAGAGCCTGTGCAACTCAATAACATGTATAATACCGAGAAAATATTATTGAAAGATAATTACGAAATAATGAATATCAACAGTAAAGATGCACAACTGGGATATGGTAATAAACAAACTCTGCCAATTAGACATGCTCAACAAATACAACTTTCACAAACCACACTCACAAAAAGGTATGCACTATATGTAATATGTGGGCTCAATACACATACATGGCTATAAGCATGTGCCCCCACATGATCCGATTCTATATTAATTGCCAAATAACACGTTCAAGAGAACCTTTCAAGAATCAAATATATCAATGCATGATGACAAGTTCCTATCACATCATTCTGATACGATATGGACAACGTAACAAAAAATGAGATATCAACTCCATATTGGTAAATCTATCTTGGCAACCAAGTCATCAAATAATAACAGAGGCATAGATTAGCATGTTAGATACAATGCAAAAATCATATAAAGATGCATGAAAAACATAAAGAGTTCACATGCACATTCAAGAACGTCACCCCCGTACCATCACGCAAACATCATCAATAAAATCACCCCAAACCATCACATAACATCATCAACTTGCCATCTTTATTTCACTGCATTCGCGATGTCAACAAATTCTCCCATTATTTTTCTACATGCGCCTATCACCACCTTATTTCACCACATGGGCAAAGCCGAAAACACGTCACCCTTATTTCCCACAACAAAATCACAATCGCACGACAAAAAACTCGTGCCACAATATCAATCTGCCCGATATGTCCAAGTGTGCCATAATTATCACAAAACAATATGCCAAATTTCCATCAAAGACCTAAGTCCCTAATTTATCAATAAGATGAACAAGGACATGACAATAATAAAATGCAGATAAGTGCTCAACATATAAATCTTGATTACGGCTAGATGAATTATAGCAACCAAGTTCAAGTAGTCATACAAAGGATCACATATGTGTCATAGAGTGCACACGTCCCAATCAAGGCACAACACAAGAACAAGTACAGATATGTGTTCATAACATGCATATATCTACGTCCGAGGCAAACATAGCATAAATCTCAATATTGGCTCATCATGTTCAGGTAAGGTACCAATAGCCTCAACATTACTCTAGCATGGTTTGTTGTGCTCACGTAGTCAATTAATTGAATAACACATAGATTCAAGTAGAACACACAATCAAACAAAGCATAAAATAATCTAAAATCTACCATGAGCATGAACACCCATGTCATATGTAATACGCTCGTCACATCGTATATATATTAGCCCCACATGTAGCAAACAATGTCATATACTGGGAAAAAATTCCTCAACCAACTATAGGAAGGACACTTATCTCAAACAAGACAGATCAATACTCTAAAAATTCCTTCCCGCGTGAATCAACCTCCAAAAGGATCGAATCTAACCAAAAACAACTCGATAATAGCAAATAATGCCATAGAAATCAAACCCAAACGATAAAGGTCAAATCTTTAATCAAATACTCAAAATCAACCAAAAAGTCAACCCGGGACCATACCCTGGAACCCGATAAAACTCACCTATCCCAAATACTCATTCGAATACAAGTCCAAATATACAAGTTTCATCCAAAACCAACTCCAATCAAGGTTCAAATATCGATTTTTCACTTTAGAAATTTTTTGCCAAAACCCACAATTTTTCTCTCTTAGATTCACCAAATTCCAAAATCAACGATAGAATCATGAATAATTATGAGATCCGAGTCAAGAACACTTACCCAATCCAAGTGGGTGAAAATTGCCTAAAAATTGCCTCAATCCTAGCTTTCAATCTCAAAATATGATAAAATAATCTCAAAGTCCCGAAAATGATAACTTAATACACTGCCCAGCAGTACCCTTCGTGGTCGCGACAGGACACTCCACGATCGTGAAGCACAAAACACGACCTGACCAACAACCCTACTTCACAAATGTAGAGGTTCATTCACGAACGTGATTACTGAATTGCCAAAAGCTACGTGAAAACGATAATAGCCCGGTAATGTGACTAAAAAGGACACAAGCGCAAATCCCTCTGCATGAATGCGGTATCCTCCGCGTGAATAAGATGCCTCCCATGCCCAGACCCTTGCGAACACGATTCATGTTATGCGAATGCGATGAACAACTTCACAATAATCATAGTGCTCTACACGATCACGATGGGAGTCCGCAATCGCGAAGCTCATCAGAACACTAGAATTTCAGCAATACAAAAACCATCCGAGATTATCTGAAACCTCCCTAAATCACACCTGGAGCCCCCGGGACCCAGTCAAAAACTTTCCAACAAGTCCAAATATATTACCCAAACTTATCAAAAACCTCAAAATAGCATAAATAACATCAAAACCAAGAATCAAAGATCAAGATCATTCTCTTAACTTTCAAAACTTCAAACTTCGCCAAACGCATCCAAATCCTACCAAATCAACTCGGAATATAACCAAACTTTGCACACAAGTTCCAAATGACAAAGGAGACCTATTCCAACTCCCATAATAATAATCTGAATCTGATAGCTACAAAGTCAACTCATGGTCAAAATTTTGGAATTTCTAAACCTTCAAATGCCAACTTTCGACAAAAAGAGCCAAATCATCCTTAGAACCTCCAAATACGAATCTGGACATATGTCTAAGTCTAACATTACCGTACCAATTTGTTGGAACCATCAAAACACGAATCTAAGGTCGGTTATTCACAAGTCTAACATTGGTCAACTCTTTCAACTTAAGATTTTTGATTAAAAATTACTCTTCCGAATTAATCACGAACTACCCGAAAATCAAAACCAACCATGCACACGAGTCGTAACACATCATACAAAGAAACTCTAGACCTTAAACTACCGAACAAAATTACCAATGCTCAAAATGAACGGTCGGGTCATTATGTTATCCCATCAATTTCCAGCCATAAAATACCACAAGAACATTTTCTAAATAGTTCAACAAGCAGCAACTACACAACTACAATTTACGACTTTATTTTTTGGGTTTTCAATCATACAAGCTAGCATTGACCTCTACAAGCTCAAATACATGTAGAAGGGACATGTTCTTACCTTAAACCACAAGAAAAACTCCAAATATAAGGTTACTTCACTTTGAAGAATTATCCAAATCAACCACAATAAGAAGAACAACAATCTCACAAGCATCACGATATTCCCGACGTCAGATTCACGTTATTTTCCTCGGTTTCTGCTCCTGGGTCATATGAGAACTTTTAGAGAGGGTTTCTAAGTGTTTAGGATCCGGAACAAGTGAGAAATGAGATTAAAATGAGAAGCCACGAAATATATACACTTTTAGAAATTTGCACTGCCTCAAATGGGTCCAAAAGGGGATGCAAGCGTAGTCTCGCGAAATACCAAATATCTCTATACTTTGACTTCATATTGATGAACAGTTTAATGTTTTGGAATATAAACTCATAGACCTTAAATTTGGTGGGTGGATCACCCCTTAAATCCAAGTATATTGGGATAAAATTTTGCGGAAAATCATTCTTTTCGATTCAATTAACTTCTAACCTCTTCCAACATATAATTAAAACTTACTAAACATGGTATAAAAACTTATAATCCTTGAAAATACTCTTAACCTTCGATCTCGTGTCATATAGCTGGCAATGCAACTTAACATGTGAAAATACAAGACGAAATAACATCTATGTGAAAATCACTATTACATTTATTTTCTCATAGATAATAGTAATGACCCAGTCTGTCCTTTTGTGTACTTGAGCCCCGTTCCCCTATTTGATACTCCTTTTGTGTCCTTTTATTTATTTGACCTCGGATCGAATATGACATTTCTATTAGGTCTGGATGGTGATTTTGAACGTAGGCATATGTCTGGATTTAGATTTGGGGTTTCCTAGGTTGATTTGGCTCTAATTGGAAAAAGTTGGCAATTTAAAGGTTTAGAAGTTCATAGGTTTGGCCCATAGTTGACTTTGTGGTTATCAATGTCCGCTTGAGATTCCAATACTTGAAATAGCTTCATTTGGTGATTTATGACTTGTGTGTAAAATTTGGGGTCATTCTAAGTTTTTTAGGCGTGTTTAATGTAAATTTGAAATTTGAAATTTTGGATTAGTTCATTAAGTTTGAATTTAGGTATGATTCATAGTTTTGATGTTATTTTGTGTGATTTGGGGCTTCAAATAGGTCTGTTTTGTGTTTTAGGATTTGTTGGTATAGTTGGAAGGGGTCCCGGGGGCCTCGGGTGTGTTTCGGATGGGTTTCAGACCATTTCTCTCATGTTTGGGGTTGCTGGTTTTTTGGTGCTGGTGCCTTCATTGCGATCGCGGAAGGAGTCACGCGATCGCGGAGCGTGTTTTTGTCGCTAACATTTTTGCTCTTCGCGTTCGCAATGTGGCTATCATGCTTGCGAACTACGATGGATAGTGGCCTTCGCATTCGCAACCTATGCGTTGTGTTTGCGTAGAGGGAAGGCCGGATGAGGTTTCCAAGCTTTAAGCCCGCACATTCATGGATGGGTGATTGCGTTCGCTTAAGTCAGTGGAGGTCATGCATCCTGTTCACGGGTGCTAGACTGCGTTCGCGTAGGGTCTTCTAGTGGCGGTTGTTGTCTTGTGCTTCGCGATCGCGAAGTAGGTCCCGTGATCGCAAATGTGAACCACTTGGTAGACTTAAGTACTCTATTTCCGAGGGTTTGAGTTATTTTATCATATTTTGAGATTGGAAGCTCGGTTTTGGGCGATTTTAGAGGTAATTTTTGCGATTTGGATTGGGGTAAGTGTTCTTACCTCGTATTTGATTATTATTCATGATTCCATCCTTGATTTTAGCATTTGATTGGTGAATCTAAGTGAGGAAAATTAGGGGTTTGACAAATTTTCTAAAATGAAAAATAGGGATTTAAAACCTAATTCGGAGTCGGATGTAGATGAAACTTGCAGTGTTGTTGTCACTCCCCGACCACGGGGAGCGCGACCGGTGCACAACCGAGATAATCTGGCCGAGCAAGCCTGCTAGATTTCCTTCTACCCAACTCACCCATAAATAAATAGGACATATATCTCGTTAATTAGATAATGAGGAGTTCATGTGAACAGCACCAATTCATCACTAATAGTTACTTCATCTTTAAGTTTCAAAATACATACACTCCCATTGTTTGAAGTGGAACAAGTGATTCAAATACAACATTACTAGTTTGACTTTTCCAACACCAATATACCACCCACACCATGTCTACAAAGCCTATAATAGATAGAAAAGAGTACTATGATAGTGTCGGGCAGCTATACCTCAAAACATACTACACAAGGAACAAAAGATACACGACCCCTAAATAAAGTGGGGCTCACCAAGTCTGCTGGGAAGAGGGTGTACCGCTATAACTGATCAATGCCGCCTGTTGTGGAACCACCTGCATCTACGAAAGATGCAGCATCCCCGGCAAAGGAGACGTTAGTACATATGGAATAGTACTAGTATGAATGACTAAACACCCTCTCAATAGAACGAGTAATAATGCAAGGAGGAAAAATCATAGAATCAATGGGAGCCTCAAACGGCACCAAAACATCAAGTTAGGAGCAAGGTAAGATTTCAAGTAAATTTCCATATTTTAGGTTAAGAGATCTTTAGCACCGATATACCACCGTATCTTTCGCACGGAGTCCGATCACGGCCCGATCGGCTAGGCTGTCTCACCCAAAGACATCCAATCACAATCACAATCACAATCACAATACAATCATTATCTCAATTACAATTTCAAGCACAATAACCACCATGTGTGCGCTATGGCGTCCGATCTCATCCCGATCGGCTAGGCCGTCTCACCATAATTCTGTGTGGATCGACATCACCCTTTGCTAGCAATCATCTTATCCCAATTAAGGGGAATACTCTCATCAAATCAATCTCATCCCAAATAAGGGAAAAAATCACAATCACTCCTACACTGGCATGCGTTGTTTCGGGGTTAGGTTACTTCAACCTACTCTTCCTCGGTGACTAACGATACTCCCAAAACATTTATTGTTATAAAGGACTTTCAGCTCATTTCATAGTCTTTTACTCATCTTTTCATTCCATTGGCGTTAGTGGCCACAAATTTAATATCATTCTTGGCTCGTAGACCGTATTTCAAATTTCATGTTCACCTCTTTTTTTACTTTCAAGCATCATCAGGGATTATTAACAACAAAGCATCTCTAATCACGACTTTTAGTACACATATGAGCAAATAAGAGTCTTAGGCACATTGAGTTTTCTTTCCAAGTTAGGCATAATAGACTTTCATTTGAAATACTAATTGGAGTCATAACATTTTAATACACAACCCATAGCTTGAACACATTCTCAATTGATAACATAATATGACAAGAGCATTCAGAACACATTTTGAACATATGACTTTCGACACAAAGTTTATTCTGAATAGTCAAATTTATATTAAATAACTTGAGACTTACGAAAACACCGTGGGATTCAATTTTAGGAGAGAAGTTTAGCCAACATACCTTGTTTGAGCCTTCCTTAAATTACTACAACGTCCCAACAATTCTAGAAATATCAATTTATAGGAAGAGGGCGAAAATCAGGCAATAACTAGAAGGATTGTCATAGTATAACTCTTTTGAGAATTTCGTCAAACGCCTACTATGCAAAATAGACTACAAAGCTCTACAATGGTAATCCCTTCCTCCCTCAACTAGTTTCAACAAGATACTAGCCAAAATAGTTCAACAACCCCACATACTATCACCTAGTGTCACATGCATGGCTTATTTCCACCACCACAACATACTTAAACCCATAACTTCTTGCATGAAAGTTTTAGGACAAGGTCTTACTCGAGTAGATGATGATCTAATGAATGATTCCCTTGAATCTTCAAGATTGGGGAGGTGTTGATGATCAATGCACTTGGGGATCCTTCCTCTCTCTCTCTCTCTCTCTCTCTCTCTCTCTCTCTCTCTCTCTCTCTCTCTCTTTCTCTAAAGCACTCCACTCTCTCTAAAATATGTGATTAACCCGAACAAAATAACCCCCAAAGTTGTATTTATAAAAATGGGATCGGGTGAAATTTTCAAAAACTTAAACTCTACGATGCTGGGTCTGCGGTCGTGTACCGGACCGCAAAACAAATATGCGGCCAGCAAAGGGGACCGCAGAAATGGCCCCAAGAACTGGGCAGGCCCACACTTGTCTTCGACTGATCTGCGGTCGCATAATAGACCATATAACCTCCTCCCGAAGCTTTCTCCTGCTGGTTTTACGATGGATTGTACGGCCTGCGAAATGGTTATGCGGCCGCATAATGGTCCTCAAAATTAGCTCAAGTCCTACTTCACTCTGCGGCCGATCTGCGGCCCATAAAGTGGTTTTGCGATCGCATAGTGGATCGCAGAAATGCCATGGTCTGCAAAATGATTCCTTCAACTCCCAAACGTAATTTACAACCCACAAAGTCTGTACCGCGGCTCGCAAACTCGCCGTGATGAATTTCTACAACCCTCAATCACATTACTCTACCTCGACGACATGAAACCCCGGGTTTTATGTGAAATTTTACGGGGCCTTGTAGTTGGACTCGTATTCGAATGGGTAGTTGGGATTTGTAACTTCTATCGTGTTCTGCAAGGCAGGCTGTCACGACCTAAAAACCCACCGCAGGCGTCACGTTGGAACCTAGCAATGACCAAGTAGTTCTACCTTGAATCCTCGCGGCCAATATGCTAACTCTGCCCGAGTCTGATATCTCCAATACTTGGCTCTACACAAAACTGTGCAGAAGTGTAGTATGAGTACATCACGGTCGATACCAATAAGTATCAAGACTAATCTCGATGGATTAGTGACGAGATACAAGTCAAGACACTTACTAGACAAATAACCAGTATAGTATAGAAGTATAAAGCTAATAATAAAAGCAGAAATCAGTAAATGGCAACAAGACTCAATAAGTGAAATCAGTAAAGCCATAAGAACACTGTGAAGTATCATTAAAACCAAATAGGGAACACAAAGGACAACCAATTAATGAAGCCGTTCTAACACAAGTTTCACAAAGAAATCACTCTGTGATACCTCATCTCATAATCACAAGTCACCGGTCTCAACCCACCATCCTATGCCCACAGCACCTTGTGTGCCCACATTTCAAATAAATACCGTATGGACTACTCACGTGCCAATATCTCAATCTGCCCGGCATGGTCACGGGCTTACATTTACAATCGGACTGGCGTGGTCACAGGCTCACAATCACAATCCGCCAGGCGTGGTCACAAGCTTACAATCACAATCCGTCCGGCATGGTCACAAGCTCACAATCACAATCCACCCGGCATGGTCACATGCTCATAATCATAATCCGCCCGCCGTGGTCACATGCTCATAATCATAATCCGCCCGCCGTGGTCACATGCTCAATATCAACATGAAAATCGATAATACAAGAGCACATGGGCATGATTAATAAATGTCAAGTTTCATACTCCAGAGCTAGTATAAGTGGCATGCTACGGTGCATTCTTGTGCTAGTGTAATACTGTAGCCCAAGTCAACAGGTAATATCAATGACATCGAGTAGCTCATTGAAGTAACATAACAAGTCACGTAAGGTGTATGACATACACAAGGAAAATCACACCATCACACGAAAATCACCAACACAATATCCCCAAGCCATTACACATCATCCCTAACATTGCCACCCTTATCTCTCCGATAGCCACCCGTATCGCTCCGCCTTGACAATATCATTAGCCACCCATATCACTCTGATATCCACCCATATCACTCTGTATAATAGCCACCCTTATCGCTCCGCCCGGACAATAACATAATAGCCACCCGTATTACTCTGTACATTTAACAACACTTATGCCACGCATAACAACAACGGTGAAATGCCACCCTTTTACTCCGCATAACAACAACCAACCGCACAATAGTTCAATGTGCTAACATCACAACAACGCAACATATCAACTTGTATCACAAGTGCCCATAGGCCACAACCTTTCCAAAGATCCAACAATATCAATTTTTCCACAACAAATAGCCCATGGCTCCACACAATATGTACTGAATCTCAATAATAACAAAATGAACGGGAAAGTAACTCAACAAGGAACAACACCCCTTTAAATTAAACTTCAATTAAATTGATTAATGACTTTCGACAACCTCAATCCCAATTAATTATTTAAGGATAAACTCAATAGTAAAAGTATATCTATGAAAGGGCAAATTTCGAATTCTAGTGTATGAATAGGCTAACAATAAAAGAGATGGCACGAACTAGCACTATGTCTAAATGCATGAGAATAACCCGGCAACAAAAGGATATCATGTAACAACAATTTCAACTAAGAGTTACTCCATAATAAGAGAAATCACATAATGATAAAAGTGATAACAACTTCAAATAAAGCATATAAGTGCAAACTCGACAAGTAAAGAATGTGACATGTAACAACAACTTCAAATAAAGCATGTGATAGTAGACATGACGAATAAAAGATAAAACATGTGCTAACAATTCCAAATAAGTACAGGAAAGAAGCTTAAGAGTCTAAGCCGGTCAATTTTCCACATATAAGCCGAGTACATACTCTTCGCCTCGCGTACACGGCTTTCACATGACACAAATAGCACAAACAACTCAAATTTAGACAAGATACTTACCTCAAAGAAGCTAAATCGGTACTCTAAAATAACCTTCTCGTGTGAAACAACCTCCAAATAGCTCAAATCTAGCTAAAATAACTTAATATCATAAATAAAAACATTAGGAAACAATTCCGGATAAGAAAGCTTCGATCTTTAATGAAAACTAAAAAGTCAACCTCGGGCCCGCACCTCGCAACCCAAAAAAATTTACAAAATCCGAACAACCATTCCGATACGAGTCCAACCATACCAAAATTATCCAACTCTGACATCAAATCAGCCTTCAAATCCTTAATTTATATTTTTGAAAGTTTATACAAAAATTCTCATTTTCTCCCATTCAAATCACTAATTTACTACTAAAAATAAATATGGAATCATGAAATATAATCAAATCCGGATAAGAACACTTACCCCAATTCAAAGTGTGAAAAATCCCCTTCAAAATCGCCCAAATCTGAGCTCCAAGCTCAAAATATGATAAAATGACCAAGACCTTCGAAATAGAGTACTTTAAAAACTGCTCTAGAGGTACATTCACGATCGCAGTCAACAACCTCGCGGTCGAGATTCGAAAAATTTTTAGCACAAATTTTACCCTTCGCAATCGTGGCCATTTCCACACGATCGGCCGCAATCGCGATGAACAAATTTCCATTACCCTTCCCAAACTCTTCTCAGACAGTCTATAGTCTAATAGCCATAACATTCTGTGCAGACCTCCAAATAAAAATTGGTTTAATTTTCTGAAAACTAGACTCAAAGGGCTATAATTTTCAATTTTGTGTCAACTCCAAATTTCTTATAAATTGCAAGATATAAGCTATCAAAACCGGGTGAGTGACAACAGAATTTCCTTTACGCGATCGCGAAAAGGCTTCCGTGATCGCGATTCACAATGCCAAAACAGCAAATTTACTCTTCGAGAACACGACCCAAAGTCTGCGATCGCGATGCATACCCCTATGGCAAAAAACCAGTAACTAAAAATGGTCTGAAACCATCCCGAAACTCACCCGAGCCCCTCGGGACGCTGTCCGAACATACCAACAAGTTTTGTAACATAACGTGGGCCTGCTCGAGGACTCAAATACATTAAACAACATCAAAACTACGAATCGTACCTCAAGTCGAACTTAATGAACTTATGAACTTTCAACTTCTACAACTCGCACCGAATCATATCAAATCAACCTGGAATAATCTCAAATTTTGCATGCAAGTTCCAAATGACAAAACGGAGCTATTCTAACTCTCGGAATCGCAATCCGAACCCGATATTCACAGAGCCAACTTTTGGTCAAACCTCTCAACCTTCAAAACCTTCAACTTTTCAATTTCGCTAAAATGCATCAAATCAACCTACAGACCTCCAATTTAAAATTCGGGCATACGCCTAAGTCCAAAATCACCACACAAAGTTATTGGAATAATCAAAACACCATTTCAGAGTCGTCAACACAAAAGTCAAACTCCGGTTAACTCTTATCGCTTAAGCTTCTAAGACAAGAATCATCCTTCCAAATCAATCGTGAATCATCCGAAAATCGAACTCAACCACACACACAAGTCATACTACCTAACACAAAACTAATCGAGACCTTAAGCCATTGAAAGGGACGCTAATTCTCAAAATAACCAGTCGGGTCGTTACACGAGCCCGAGTTGACTTTTTTGTCAACTTTTTGATTAATGATAAAGATCGGAGATTTATTACTTGGAAATGATTTCTATATTCGTGTTTGATATTATTGAGTTCTTTTTTTTTAGATTTTACCCGTTCGATTCCGATTCGAGAGGCAAGGGATTTTTAGAGAATTGAATTGTCTTGTTCGAAGTAAGTATATTTTCTAACCTTGTGTAGGGGAATACCACTTAGGATTTGGCCTTAATTACCTATTTGTGTCATGTGAGAAGCAATATGTACACGAAGTGATAACCATATACACTTGTGCTATGGGTGGCTTATGATTGGATTAGATCTTAGGATATTAATATGCCTTAATTTGAGGATGTGTTGTATATGAAAATATGTTTAATCACTTTGTGGCTATGTGAACATGATCACTACACTTGTTTAGCCGTAATAATGCTTTATTTGTAAAACACTCATCCGTATTTTTACTATGTTCATGTCTTTGTGCACCTTGTTGATAAGTTATAAACTCATATCCTTGAAAATATTTTGGCATAACTATTTTGTGATTATTGTGGCACATGTGAACATGTTGAGAAGATTTTTTGGGTGTTGGCACGAGGTCTTTTCCGTACGAGTGTGATTGATACTGGCACGAGATCTTTTTCATGAGAGTGTGATTGATATTAGCACGAGGTCTTTGTCATGCGAGTATGATTGATATCGCACGGGATCTTTGTCGTGTGAGTGTGATGGATATTGTTGCATGAGGTCTTTGCCATGCGAGTATGATTGATAATGTGGGCACGAGGTGCCATATGTGTGCGTTTCTAGTAGATGAATTATTGTTAAAGTCGAGCCTTTACTTGCATTGAATTATTATCACTTGTTCTGATGAGATTACTGGTATTGTTTTTCAGCTATACTTTTTGTTGCCAGTCTTTGATACATTGTACATGTTATTTGACTAGTAAGTATCACATGACTTGAACATCGTCACTATTTCACCGAGGTTAGTCATGACACTTACTGGGTATCGGTCGTAGTGTACTCATACTACACTTTTGCATAGTTTTGTGCAGAACTAGGTGTTGGAGGCAGCGGACCTAGGCAGTGAGAGCTTCATTGACCACGAGGATTCAAGGTAGAGTTGCATTGACCATCGAAGTCCCTTGGAGTCCTATCATTACATTGATACTGTCATTTTTATATCCAAAAAATATTGTATTTTGAGATATTCTTATGTATTCAGTTAGAGCCTGTGACTCTATACTACTTAGATCTGGGGAGGTGTTTTGAGTATTGCTACTTGGGCTTGATTCTATTTCTGCTTTTATATTAAACTCTGTTTTATGAAATCACATTTTGTTGATTTAAATATTGATAAGTGATCGCCTTACCTTGTTTTAGAGACTAGGTGCCATCACGACCTATATGGTGGGATTTGGGTCGTGATATAATATATCTATCTATACTATATTAAAAGCACAAAGCCCCTTAGCAAAATATTGTTCACTTTTTTAACCCTTTAAAAATGGATTTTTTATTTGATAAAATTATATTTAAACTAGGTAAGAACTCCTAATATTTATGAATAGAAAATGAGAAACGTTATACTTATATAAATTCTTTCCTTAATTGTATAGAGTAACTATATAATTCAATTATAATAAATTATCGTTTACTTACTCTCTAAATAGATTTTAATGCATCGTGTTTTTGAATCAGCTGGTACATTATTTATGCTCAAATGTAAACTTTTATTTAACCATTTAAAAGAATAATAAAACACTAAGAACCTAATCCAGTAAAAATATACAAGACTGTGGCATGTAGTTGTTTAATTGTCGAGTAGAAAAGCAATAAATTTGAATAGTTGGGAAGAGTTTGTTTCTATGTCTGTCTCTCTTCCTTCTTTATTTATGTCAGAAAATTCTTATTTCCAACTTTTTGGCTATTTGATTTTATTCTGCTCGAATAAATTAAATCATTTTAAGACTAAATCAAATAGCACTCAAATTAATGTAAATAAATGAATTATACTGCATATATAATTAGATGGTTTGTCTATAATTAAAAACATCCTTTGAGGTAGTTCTCTTAATCTAATTAAACCTTTTATTGTTCGAGTAATTTTCATACACTAGCCAAATATTTAAGTAAAATCTGACATAGTTTCACAATGAAACTAACATAGATTTGATTTAAACTACCTTCACTAGGAGAGACTTTATAGTTATATCAAGCATCACGTTATAATTTCTCAATCCATAATTAAAAAAAGGTCTTTTAATTATCTCAAGCATATATTGAATATTAGTTATATTATTTTTAAAAAGATATTTTCATCGAACCTGGTATACATGTAACACGCATACTATATACTAGGAACTGCTTTGCGCGCTAGGGAAAGCGTTACCCTAACACTATTGAATATAGATTTCATATTAGACAAAAAAAATTATTCAATTATTTTTCTAATATTTAGGACTTCAAGGTCAACTAAAACTTTGCTTATTAAAACTTACTTATTTGAGATATTATATAGAAAGTCCTAATATTTAGAATATTAAAATTAATTTAAATTTAAATTATATAAAGTAAACAATTTATTTATAATATTTTTCTATAGCATACGCTAGGAACATGCATATTTGAATTTAGTGAAGCAACTTCAAAGTTCCATTCAAGAAACATTTTCTCCCAAATCAGATATATAAACTATTGTATATGCGCCAATTTTGTATAACTATTTTCTTGTAAAATATAATTCTGTCATTAAAAGTGTAATTCATGTTTCAACTTATTTTTTTAAAATTATTCATTTATTGGTTTGGGGCACAGGCGCAAAGTGCGTATTTTAAAACTAATATTATTATAAGCAGGATACAATGTGGAATGAGAATGCGAATATTAGTAATACATGCATTAATAACTCTAAAACGATTAAATAACCCCCATAATAGAAACTAATCTTTTATCTTGTTTACAATATAAACAATTATAAGTTACACAGTGTATATAAACTTTTAATATATCAAAATCAAATATTTAAGAAAAATATCTCAGCATTATACTGCATGAATTATTGATCTCTACATTATAATCGGTGTATTGTTAAACATTGGAGAACTTGTATTTAAACCAAGAGGGCTAATATTAGTTAACAGGCGTTTGCCTTTTTATGATATGCAGATTAGATTTACAACTGCACAAGGGTCCTATTGGTTGCGTCTCCAAGTGATGGAAATATTCAACCCGGCCAACTTTTTTTTTTTTTTTTTTTTTTTT
>NC_031995.1:99991623-99995756 GCF_001879085.1 Nicotiana attenuata | reverse complement strand
TTTTTTTTTTTTTTTTTTAAGGAAGAACTTGATCCACAACACTTGATGTACCATCGGTACGATTACCTTGAAACTCAAGAACGAAGCTAGAGTGAGACGAGAAGATACATCATATTTTTACAAATTTTACACATCCTACTTATTATTCTTGCAGTTTTAACCGCATCAGTAGCTAAAAGAAAATCATCAAAATGAAACCTAGGATACAACTTACAAGGTAAGAACTAACAAGTATCACACCTATGGTACATATTGAGAATAATGATATACAGGTCAATTACGTATACATCTACCAGCCATATATTGGGTTTTCTACCTGCGGAGGTAAGAGATGGAGATCTTTGCAATGCTGCTTGTCATAATCCCGTGATCCCGGTATTGCACCGGTGCACAACCTCAAGAACTCGTTCCCTGTGAGATAATAATGCGCAAATGCCAGACCGCCATCAACCATCCCGCCAAGGTTAGGCATGGAAACTGATTTTTCCATGCCCTTCCTGCTTCTCCTCTCCCTGCGTGTTTCACTAGTCAAAACCTTATCGAGGTCAGAATATTCCATGAATCTTTGAGTTGCAGCTTCCCATGAAAGCTTATATTGTTCCTCGGGACTGAGAGGCTGAGGCTCATTCGTTAGTGCCTCTTTAACCTTAGCTACAAAGTCTTCAGACGTCTTATAGGTCAAGCAGTTGGGAAATGCCCGGAAGAACTCATTAGATGGGTGATCTGCACAAACTACAAATTTCCCCATAGCGAGTGCCTCAGCTGTGGCTGTACACAGTACATCACTGATACTAGGATTTATGAAGACCTTATAACTGCAACCAAAAATATATCTGTCAGAAAAAGTAAACCATGAAGTACTAGATGCGGGGTACATCTTTAGGCATGTGACTATTAGCGCAACAAACAAAATGCAGAAAAATAATCACCTCTCAAATCAAGTAATTTAATGAACCAAAATGTAAAAAAATCCCCAAAGATGCTTTCAAATCAAAGAAAGAGTGTGTTCGTGTGTGCGTGTGTGTGTGTGTGTCCGTATTGCATTCATTCGAACAAACAGCAAAGACAAAAATGTGAAAAAAGGAAAACAAGAATGTATACTTCGTTCTCATAATCTGCATATTGTAGGTAGAACCTATGCTTAATTTATCTCGAAGTATCCTTGCTATATATTATTTTGCCACAATCGACCAAAATATCTAAATAATGTAAATTCTGTAAAACAATCCATCCGTGGTGCCTTAGAACATTGCTCAGAAGATCCAATAGGACATCCTCAATAAAGTCATACATACATATTGTAATCATGGCTCAGGAGATTCCACGAGGTTTCTTCAATAAAGTCCGCTCTCTACTATTTCATATAATGGCAGAAAAGGGTTTTTTTTGGTTTTTGAAGGATTCTTACCTATGAAGAGAATCATCTGCATGGTCTCTGCCTTTCATGAAGTTGACATTCAGATTTAACCTCCTAGCTGTACTCTGCACTTCATGAGCATCTTCCCCATTACCAAATACATCCATATTAAAACCATCAAGATCGCTTTTGTGCTTTGCTAACAGGTCTATCAACTCCCTGTAACCCTTCGCCCAAACCATTTTGCCCAAGAAATATGCACCTTCAGAGAAAACTTGCTGACCACCTTGTCTTTCTGCAGCAACCTTTTCTCCAATTTTCAGAAACTTCGGATTGACTCCATGAACATTGCAGACCACAGACTTGGGTAAATCCTGTGTAGCAGCAGAAAGGCGAAGAACCTAAACAAGGAAGTTAGCATTGCCATTAGGACCAACATAAAATAATCGGACATGATAAACACTTTGAAGTGCTAATGCATCATTTGGTCCACACAGAAGTTAATCAACAATTTTCTTCTCCAGTTTGGAGAACTCAATCAAAATGTACAAATATTACCTTATCACAATGTGCTCTAGTGACCCAATTATTTACGTGTTTCACGAGGAAAGCTTGAAGAGCCCCATTCTTCTCTCTCTTGATATACTCCAAATAATTTGTGTGGACAATACCAACAACATGGTTAAATTTATCAGTCCAGCGTTTGCCATGGTGGTACCAATTCAGATGTTCTGGTTCCTCTAAGATTGCAATATCAGCATCCCTTGATGGTATAAACTGAGAAGTATCTCCAGCTGGTAGTATACTTCGCCTTTCTTTGGAAAACTGGAAGAGGAAAACAAGTATCAAATAATCACATCATTTCAGTAGTTTCTTCTTCTTTTACTGAATAATATGCAATTAATTCACCAGGAATACCTTCCCCGGATAAAACGAAATCTTGAAATCAGTCTTGAAACCGACTCTTTCCTCAAGCCAACTGCGTATATAGAGCTCCTGCTCTTCTGGCGAACTAAATGTAAGATTGTTTGGATAAACCAGTTCTTGGTCAGATTTACATAGCCATGGAACCAACAGTGTAACATTCTGATTTTCAGATTTGGCTAAATAAGCCGCTCGGAAGAGAGGATTCACAGCTGTCCCCGTCATCCAAGGAAGGCTAGCAGTTGTGACTATGGCTACATGTCTTTTACCATCTGATAGGTTCTGCCTTGTAGAATCACTCCAAAACCCACCTTCATAATGATGACCAGTACTCTGAAGTACACTTGCAATTCTTAAATCTAGTTCATCATTCATATTGTCGCCTTCAATCAGGGAAGACTCCCCTTCAGGGAAAGCATGTAATAAAAGTTTGTTCCGCCGTTTTCTGCACAGACTTTCCACGATCTTATCTGAGATATCTACAAGGAAATCGAAAGATCCAAATAAATAGCATAAGGTTTCAGTAGAGGAGACAAGGTTAGAAAGTATCAAACCAATTTTAGCGGCTAGAGAGATTCAACAAAATGCACATGGTCTATTAAAGTTAAACAATTGAATAATTCAAATCAATTTATCAGATTACGCATGAACTTTGTTGATATCCCAAGTATTAAAAGTAACATTGAGATCTGAGATTTTGGAACAGCATTACGAACAAGACTTTTAATAACAGAATTAGAGTTTAAATCTCGGAGAAGTAATTCAACTGATGAATCTGAACTAACTACATGGAAAAACAACTATCTCACACAAAATTCAGCTTTAACATGATCATGTCGAGAAACCATTAAGCAGAATGCATTTTTGTTGCTCTAATGTTGTGATTGAAACTTGAAGGGCTACAACAGATATACACAAAGAATTCTCATTTACAGCGAAATACATTAGTATCATGATGTTTGCTGGAAAAACTTTGATTTCTTTATAGGTAACATCTAACTTTATGCATAACAGTTCAGTACTTGTATATAATAAAAACATTGATGATATGTATTGTACACCTTGATGCGACTGCAGCTCATCCACCCTACTTCCAAACTAGTTAAACAATGAAGCACACATGGAATTTCAAACCAGAAATGTCAATAGCATCTACATCAAAGTGACCTCAAATATTCTCATATCGTTCAAGTGGAGCATGTCTGCTTCAGTATCAGAACTATATCGAGATGAATCTCACAGATGTCATAAATGAAGATGATAGTAGCAATTTTAGAGACCAAATGCAGAGGGAATACTGCAAGTATAACAAACCAGAGAAACACAATCCCAGGCTGCATCAACAAGTTTATGGAAGCCACAACCATTTGACAGACCTTATTTTTTTTGATAAAGTAACCATTTTACAGGCTTACCTCTTCTTATGCCAATTTGATCCAAAAATGGGCTTGACTGTCTAACCAAATATGCTAACAACTCCGGTACATCCAGGGGGGGAACTACCTGCACAAATAAAGAGCATGTAAAGAAAACAGAAAAACGGTCTTCAGACTTGACTGAATTTTCAGTCCATTGTTTAAACCTCAGTCAATTTCCTAGTTAAAATATATTGTATCTAATTTTGAATAAAGATGTAAATCTAAAGACAGATCCACTTGACATGTAATCGCTAGCCCAATTTGTGTACAATATACCTTCACCATACCTTATAGACAAGAAAGAAAAGAATGATGGGTTTATAAAGTTGTGCGATCGTCCCAGTTCCTCTATCGAATTCATCACTTCGTGGGGAGAGTAGGAAAGCAAGAGAATTGTAATAGGAAGAGGGAGGGGGAGGGGGGGGGGTGGGAGG
>NC_031995.1:99927313-99991603 GCF_001879085.1 Nicotiana attenuata | reverse complement strand
GAGAGAGAGAGAGAGAGAATGGTTTTCCTCTTTCTTTTTGGATTAGAGAGGAAACAGGAGAAAAAGAAAACGGAAATGATTTCTCCTCTCTGAGATTTGCTCGTCAAATTTCCAATTTATTAACCAAACAATGAAGAGGTACTGCTTTCCTTTCATCTTCGATTCCTTACTTCTCATCCTCTCCCGACTTACTAAGCAAATCATTAATTGCAAGATACTGTTGCTGAAAAGTTTAACCACATTCAAAATCATGTAATTGTAATTTCATGATGTTAAAAGATAAGGCACCAACCTTTGTCTCTTCTGGTTCCTTGCAAATTGATTTCTGGAACATTATTAGACAAACACAAAAGCAACAGATTAATCATGTGAAACCAGATCAATATACAATGTGAAGAGTAAGGAAAGCCATGATAAGAAACAAGTCACTGGATGGTGAAAGAAGAGAAAGAAAAAATTGAGACTGGCATCATTCTTAACAAGTTATGCAGACCAAGCTTTTCCTTCATCAGGACCACAAATAATCATTTTTTATGAAGTAATATAGAGCTCATCAAGCACTGACTTACAAATAAGAAGAAACTCCGACCTATTTGACAAATTACCGGGATTCAAACTAGAAAAATTATGCTATGACTTAGAAAAAAGCAAACGCACACCAATCCACACGAATAAAGATTTCAAAATAAGAGAGATTCCTTTCAAATAGAGTTGAGACACCAGACTTAGTGATGGATCCTACAGGGCAATTATAAAAGATGAAAACTTCAACCAGGAGAAGTATCTCGAATGATGGCAAATCCTAGTGCATTGTTTCGTTCATATAATAAGAGAGCCACTGGTTTTTCTTTTTTCTTTTTTTTTTTTGGGGGGGGGGGGGTGGGGGTGGGTTGGGGTGGGTGTGGGTTCTTCCAAATGGAATAACTTCTTGCGGGGAGGTCACAGAGAAATGATAATGAACTATCAAACTGAGTACCCACTAGCTATTCTTGGCAAACATTCTCAAATATCGCAGAGCAGCAGCTCATAAACACAAGTCCAAACAGATCATTCGTCAAAGCCAAACACCTGCAACGAAGTTCAAATTTCACAATCTACAAAGTTGACACCAAAAGTAAAGGGTTCTCTACTCTTTTTCAAAAGTCGTATAAGATGCATCTCAAGTTCAATGAAACAGAACAGATAATTCCAGCCATATACATAGTCATTCAAGGTTCATTTCATAAAGTGACAACTTTTGATGGACAGTTCTGTCTTACCAAAATTTCTACAAACAGAATCACAATGTTTATACATGATTGAATCTAGAATAAGAATGTGTTTTAGCAATACCAGCATACAGTTAATTTTCAACTCTGGTACTGCAATCTATGCATAACAATCCCAGTGAAAGTAAATTTATTGACCGCTTAAAAATCTCTATGTTATAATTCCTGCATAGCAATTCTATGAAGCAAATGACACCCAACTTCTTTTTCCAGTAAATTAGGACAAGCTGAAAAACCTGAAGTCCGAAAGTGAAATTTAGGTGGCATTTGGTTGGAAATTTAGGTGGCATTTGTTTTTGTAAACACGATTTGTTTGTGCTGTTTTTGCCAAAAAAAAAAAGGAAATTTCACCAAATTTTTTTTTAATTTACAAAAACAGCCCAAACAAATCAGTGAATGTTCGTGGACAAAAATCTGCACTCAGCTTTTGAATTTTGTTCTCCTTTTGAGTTTGGGCAAAAACATTTTTTTGAAAGTTTCTAAGAAAAAGTCCTTTAATTTTTTTGCAAAAACGGCCAAGACAAAGCAAAGAAGGGAAGCCTTAAAGCAACAATAAAGTTGTCTCAATGTGACCTATACATACGGATACGACTCGTGGAATCAACCACTAATGCTCGAGTCAGGGTCTCGGACCATGAATGTGGGATGCTTCATGCACTGGACTGCCTTCTTTGAGCCAAAATGAAGCAAAAACAAATTATTTTGAAAATTAAATTTTGCCCATCAAACGCCACTTAGACTTACCCGCACCTGGTGTTTATACCAAACTATACTAATTTACCATGATTAAGCCATAAATTAAGGTGAGAATGTTTATTAATTAACTAATAATTTAGTGATAAAATGTATGTCATGACATGTTATGCATTCATTTGGTTGGTGTAAACACAAAATACTACATGATTCTTAAGAGTATTAAACTGAATAGTAATGAATAACTTAATAACCCAAACTACCATATGTGTAAATAGTCAAAGACGATAACAACGGACCAAAAAACCTACTTACCAAGCTTGATTTTACTTTCTCCACAAATTCACTGTTCTTAATCCCTTCAAAAATATCCACGGACGAAGAACTTATGCTCTTGAGCTCTTCCTCCAGCTCCCTAAGCCGAGTCCTAAAAGCCTTAATTGGCTCCCAATTAACTTCACCAAATTGCCCTTCCTCCTTAAACCTCTCTCTCCTCCATTTCCCAAAGCTCTCATCCTCCTCCTCCGCCACAATCGCATTCTTAATGCTTGACAGGTAAATTCGAAGCTTCCCTTTTGGGGCCCACTTAAAGTCCGGTGAAGAATAAGCCCTACGTATTTCCGACAATTTAGGCCGGAGCTTCTTCACGAAGTCGATCTCTTGCGGTTGCGGAGCCGTAGTGGCAGAAGCCGTAATAGTTGGGACAATGAAGGGTGATTTTGAAGCTGAGTTAATGAAATTTTCGAGTTCCTTATCGGCTAAGTTCTTGAACGAGTTGGCTCGGGTTTTGATGAGTTGTAAATCCGCGTCCGCAGAGGATCGTACCTCTTCCATCCCTTAGAAATCAACGACAAGGCTTTCTCCGCCGTGGACGATGTCGTTCTGGTCTCCGGCGGCTAATTCATCATTTTTCTGATAAGATTCCAGTTGAGTTGAAGCTTTCTAGGGTTTTTCTAGTGAAAGAATATTTTGGGAGGGAGTGCTCTGTTACAGAAACTGGGGATGAAGAAAAAATTGGGTGGCTGAAAACTTAACGGCTATTGATGCTTTTAGCTTTGGTGGGATGACACATCGGACGACACGTAGGACGACTCCCGTCTTCACTAGATTCCCGGGAGAGGACGTGGACGGATGGAATTGGTGACATGGATTTGGTGTTGTGTGCGGACCCTACTTAATTGGGTTGCGTGTGTGAACGAAATTTATTGCGAATTTGTGGATTGTGTGCGTAACAAATTCAATTTCTCTTTGTTTTAACTATATTTTTCTTTTTCCTATTTTAGTTTTTATGCGGTTTCTTGAAAAATACATTTTTTGTGGAGAAAGAAGGCTTTTTACTTCTTCTTCTTCTCGTTCACATTTTTATTGGGAGAATTACATAAAAATACAGTTCACCCATGTACATTGCATCAGAATAACTCAGTTACAACTTTGCAAATCTGTAGCCCATTAACAATAGGCCAAAAGTTTGAAAAATAAGTATTTTTTTCTTCTTTTCTTTTATTCTGCAGATCTTCAAGCACAAAAATTTTGTGATTTTTTATTCTTCTTCCCCAAGTTTGTATATATTCCTATTCCAGCTATAAAAAATTCAAATTCATATATAATGCAACTTGAAAACCTTAAATTTTCTTCTTTTCCAAGTTCCAAATAGCATAGCTAAAAAATAAAAATTGAAAAAATTATTGCATGTTCATGATTTGGCAAATAAATCAACAAAAAGGTCGATTTATACATAGATTAAACATATAAAATTTTAATTTTAGAATTAACTGCACATGTGCATTACATGTATAATGATGTATAACTTTGTATAAACTTGTATATACAACATGTAATAATGTATATCAGAAAAATAAGACAAAGAAGAAAAAAGAAGAAAGTGTCAATCATCCATGGATGCATATTATACATGTATAACGTATATAATTAAAAATATAGATAATTTATACAACATTGTACGCAGATATACACACTTATACATATTTATACAATATTATATAAGTGTGTATAAACACTACCTATACAAATTTATACTAGAAAACACCTTCTGTCCATCACCACAGATTTCGGTGGTTGCTGGTGTTGAATTTTTCCGGCGAGTTTTTAGCATTCAAATTTGGTCTTCACCAGTTGTAAAGGATGAAACAAAAACTAAGAGAAATAAGAAAATATGAGACGAGATTGCCGGAGATGCTCTTTTAGGCAAGATCTGATAGTTTTAGGCCAGATCTGATAGTTTTTGGACTGATATGCCAAATTTTATTGCGGTTCCTTAACCTCATTTTTTCAATTAACTCAAAAATCGAAATCGAATTGACATAGAATGCGAGGATTAAAGAGCCATTGTGTATATTTGTATAGAGAAAAAAAATTACTGAAATGTTACAACATTTGTTTTTTTTTCTTCACTTGAGTGCTCAAAAGCAATTATCACGAGTATATTGAAAAAAAATCCTGTAATTTTTAGGGAGAAGGAAGGAGAGATGAGTGAAGAGAGATTGAGTATGCTGAGAAAGAAGAAAGAAGAAAAGAAAAAAACCCTAGAAGTATGTCTTTAATATTGGGCTAACGAATAAAAAGTTTCTTCAAATTATATGCAACATGGGCCATATCGGGTAAAGATTTCAAACCTAGGCCATTTTTAGTTGGGCTGTTGGGCCAAGTAATTAAATCCGTAATTCTTTCATTTTTATTTGACGACTGACACATATTTCTAGTTCAAACTAGATACTGTATGCCCGTGCCTTGCACGGGCCCGGCATTTGAGCTTGACCTTATCGGTATTATCTGTTCTTACCTGCAAATACATAGAATAAAAGCTAAATCATTAATTCAGTTATGTAATTTGCGACAAGTATGAAAAAAGGATACAGAATTTATTTTGAATTGCATAAAGAAACAACTTTATAAACTTTGAATGGAACGATGAGAGCAAAATAGTATATGACCTATAAGCCATAGTATCCCTACCTCTTGCTAGCATAAGATTGATCTGGACATGACTATGATTTTATAAGCCTGAATCCTGCAACTTTAACATTAAACCTTCTCCGATAAGGATGTCTTCGATAAATATGATGGTTTATATCACTTGTATTAGTAATTGATTTGATTCCTTCATGCGGATGCATAATCTCTGGAATAGCGAAGGAAATATGTAGTAGATTGATCAACCATAGAGCACCCACCTTTAGCAGCCCCATTGGCTATCATCGTTCTCCACCTCTAAGTTACGCTTGCTCTTCCCTCTCTACGACATGCATTTCTAGCAAAATCCCAGAATTCAGTACTAAATCATAAGTTTGATGCGTGGAACTTGACGAAACAAAGGGACATTTTTGGACAACTCATAATCCATAATCTTTCTTTGAGTAATACTATGATAATGATGACGCTGGACCATCTCAATTATTGGCATTTCATTCATTCATTCACTGAATGCATATTTTCTTTTCCAGCAATCTGTATGTAGGATGGAATTTAACTTTGTTAAGTGAAGAGGCAACATTAGTCCAAATATATGCGTAAATGAAATGTTAAAAGGCTAATAAAATATTTGTAAAATTCAAAGAAGTTGTGAAATATGTGTTGCAGAAAAACTGAGGTAAAGAAGTGGAAATGACATACAACAGATAGCTAAGAATTTGGCAATTTTGTGATTATTGTTTCTTCATAATGAACATATTATTGAATCTAATGAGGTAAATTGATCCATAACAACTTCGTATCAAATATTATAAAACATTCCCACATAGAGTTTTACATTAATGACTCAAGACGTTGTGCAAGTTGATTTTATTCATTTAAAAACCATTTGAGTATAATGTGACATAAGTTAACAAAATATCAAATGCAACTAAGGTCGATAAATAATTGAAGTTACGTTGAAAGAATCTTCTGGTAATGTCTAAAAGAATCACGAAGACATACCTCACTTCCTCAATTAACAAAAATATAAACTACTCTATACGACTCATACACTGGTAAGAACCGCTAAGCTTACTCTCTAATAATCGAGCTTTGTATTCTGATATCAAATGTCAGCAGTAGATAACCAGTTACGTTCTCATTGTTTTACTTTCTGTTGCAATTTAAAAAATTTGCCAATCTTGCTCTCTGGCAAGCCAAAGCGCTTTCTGATGATCACATGCAACAGAGAGGTGTTACCACACTCTTGAGTCATCCTTAAAGAAAATCGAAGAATCTACTGATATATTCTCTTTCATGATCATTTTTCTTTCATGTATAGTTTAGGACAAAACTCTACATATTCTTAAAAAAATAATATAACGTTCTGATAAACCTCCTTGATAGATGATATAACATAATGAATAACATATTTTAACATTATGACAAAATTATCCCACACTTCAAATTTTCTAATATGAGGACCTTAAAGTGTAACACATATCCCTTTTATACACTAAACAGACTTAGCAAACTACTCCCCTACACCCCAGAATTCAACAGAGAGTGAAAAAGAATCATGAAGCAAGAATTCCATAGATATGAGAAGTTGAAAACTGAAATTGCTAATCATGAATAAAAGTAAGAGAAAAAAAGAGAAAAATAGATGAGTAGAAGAAGTGGACTAAAGAAAAACGTTTAACAATGTGACTAAAAGTACGTAGAAAGATAAATATTAATACTTCATGGTGGAATAGGTCCCCAAATTAGTATCAGACCAAAAGTTATGGTAGTTTGGGTTAGCTGCTTTAATATAGTAAGATCATAATTCTTTGAAAGTTAGATAGGGAAATTTCTATATGAAATGCCATAAAATGAAAAAGAAGAACTTCTAAGTCAATTAAAAAAAAGGACACATCTTTAGTACCATAAATTTTAGTGTGCAAAAAAAGTTTTTGGTTTCAATGAGATCTTCTTCATTTCATAATGTTTAGACAATTCAATTTTTGAACGGACTGCACGGAGAAAAATTAAAAAACTTAATATATGGAAGAAAGTTTTTTTATTCCATTAGATCACTATGGCTTCTTCTATGGAGTCTCGCATTCTTGCCCAGTTAGAACAGAACAAAAAATCTATTGTGCATTTAGAGACCTTGCAATTGTCTGGTCCATCTTTGTAATGAAATTCGATTGAATTCTGAAAATCCTAATTTCAAACCCCATGGTAAAATTCAAATTCCTTGATGAAAAAATAAAATAAAAGAACAACATATATGCAACACTTCAAAGCAGAGCGGGACGGTTGGCCAGATCTGACTCCCCATTGTTGTGTCGTGTCTTCCTAGTCAACTGTATGGTACAGGCTGATATGGTTCTTCAATTCGACTTTCCATTCATAAGACTAAACAAAAATCATTCAGAAATTCCAAACCAAAAATAGAACCATTCATCTGGATATATGGATTCCAAATAACACGCACATCCTCAAGTTTTTGGGCAAAGTACAAAATCAAAGAAATGTCTTGCTAATATTTGTAGAGTCAATTTTGCCATAAAATTACAGAATAAGAAACCAAAATAATATTCTCTAACAATGTACGATCATACTAATTAATCACGAATAGAAGCTGAGAAAATAGTCATTAGCTTAAAAACCAAGATTTTCAAAAACCATAATGGTAAATCAAAAATTTCTTTAATTCGATAATTACGTAACAAATTGAATTAACCAATTGTAACTCATTAAGTGGCAATAGATAAACGTGGATCAACTTTTGAAATATATAAAGTATTATGTGGCAAGACTGCAAGAATTAGAGATGAGAACATTCTAGAATCTAGAAACAAATGCATGAACTCACTAAGTAAATAATGAATTGGGTTCTTACCAGTGCTGGAGTAGGACGTGCTTATACCACTTTAATACGCAACGGCCAAACCAATTTCAAGCATAATTCTTGCACTTCAGCCCAGTTTAAAATCAATTACTAAAAAATTCATAAAAAGGTGGTTGTAGAATGGAATAAAAGAGGGAGCAACTAAGTAAAAGAGAAATAAGAATGACGGAGATTCATGAAATAAGCAAATGTAAATAAATTTAGTTCTAGAAAGAGAAGAATAAGCGAAGAGGAATGACTGAATTGGAGAATAGTAGGAAGAAAACAGGAATAGAACATCCTAAAATCTCTTTAATTGATTGATGAGGCAAGAATGGAAGAAGCAGGGGAGATTTTTACACGTTCTTCACTAAAGCAAATTATAGGTTAGCTGAAAATACAAATTTTGCCCTTGGTCGACCATCATGCCTTTTCTATATAATAGAAATATTAAGTTAGGAATGGCTCAATGGGGCCGAGATCAAAACGACTTTATAAAGCTTCAGTAATTTTCTTTTACGCACTTTAATTGATCAAAATAACGTCCAATAATCTATGCAGTTATAATTGATAAGATTGTAATGCATATTTTACAATGACTGATTTTCTGAATACTTATTACAAAGTGTATATTTCAGGTATGATCAACAGTTATTGTTTGACCAAAAAGTATTGAGCTTTTTGTTAAACTAATTAATGAGGAAATAGAGAGTGAATCCTAGTTAAACGTAATAAATTCTAGATCTAAAACTGGGGTATATTAGTGATATGGGACCGCGTTCAAGAATAATAAATATCAAGTATATGTTCAATGATTGTCAATGAATGTAGTAATATAATCATGCAATAAATGTTGATAATGTCAATAAATGTAATAAGAAGAAAATTGTCACCCAAATGTTAGATGACTTGGATGATTGTCCTTCCTAACAACAACGTGGGTTGATAGAAAATGAAGATGGACAAGGAATCTTTGGATCTTGTGAATGAACAATGTAGTCAGTGATCAACACAAGCTTTTGTATATTCTTTATAGTCAACCCTTTACAATGTGCTCTTATCGAAAAGTGAGGATCCCCTTTTTGTTCTTTATCTCTTCCTATTTATAAGGGATATTCATGAGAAACCCTAAAAAAGTACAACTGAAAGAATATTGAATGGAATATTCCTTCTTTCTATTCTAACTTATCCTAACGTTATTTTCATACACCCTTTGCTCGATCTCGGCACTAATCTTTCTTAAGACGACTCCTCGCCCTCGTGCTGTGGTCGGCTTAATCCTCGACCATACCCATTTGCATCTATTAAGTCTAATCCAAATTTTGACCAATACAGTTAGTCCTTCCACTTGTTGAGGTTGTGATCTTGGACGTCCTCGATGAGCGGATCCTGTCTTGCAGCCGTTCAAAGGAAATATGACGATTGAATCCAATCGGCCGAGGTCGAACTGGCGGTGGGGCTTCAGTTGGTGTGGCTATCGTAGGTTGACGTCATGCCATACGCGTCATCATTATGCGTCTTCCCAATGCAGTGTTTATGCTTCTGTCTCTTCGATTTTTGTGCCGTTGACGGCTCTTTGCCTCAATTCCGATGTTACCCAAACCTATAAGTAGAGGAGAGGGCTTTCATTTTCGAAACTTTCAGCATTCCCCTTGTTGCATGCATATCGTTTTTGTTTGATCTTCTTCTTGGATCTCCACTTCCGATTTCTTGCAATTTCTTCACTTTCAGTCCCTGATCTCTTTCCCGGATGATATCTTCTTTCTCCGACTTTGCTGCACACACTTTACTATGGAAATATGTCAAACTCCCCTCATATTCACGACGGAGTCACCGATGCCACTCCTTTATCGGTAGCCATTCCTCGCGGTGGTGAGGAATCCATAGTTGAGGAGGAAGAAAGTTTCCCCACCGTGGAGGAGGTGGTTCCCTAGAATCCTTTGGTCAGAAATGATTTCCCAAATACCGTATTCCTCCTCACGTCGAGATTATTCCGGCGGGAGATGACATAGTACAGGTTCACTGACCTGGATATTGTGCTTTCTATGTTTACCCGTTCTTAGTTGGTTATTCCCTTCCTCTCCCACCATTAGCAAAGGAGTTTTTCCGCTTTTACAACGTCTACCCAGCGCGGCTCTCCCCTTATTTATACAAAGTTTTTCTGATGCTGGCGAAGTATGCAGAGTTGGTCGGCTGTGAGGTCAATATTTGCCATCTGCTGCATCTATTCTCGCCAAGATTTTATAGAGGCATGTTGATACATCTGCGACATCGTGGGATCAAAAGGTTGGTGGCCGGGATGGATGATAAGGCGAACCGGCGGTTTTGGCATAAATACTTCTTTATCAAGACTGAGCACCCGGTGGCGAACCCGACCGGGTTTCCCGAGCAATGGAACTATAATCGTAAATATCTTGTCGTATGTTTATTTTCTTTCTTCCTCTTCTTTCATTTTCGACTCTCATGGCTTCCTTGTTTTTAGTTGAGAGGCGTGCACCTTCTCCCGTCTTTGATATTGAAGATTGGGTGGCTCGCGTGCTACTGCACACCGTGGGAATTCGCGACTGGGCGTCCTTTTACAAGTGCTTTAGACCCAAGACTCCGTCGAGTAAGTGTTATTTCTACCTTAAGTTATTGCCGTTCACTATTGCCTTTTGACGCGACCTTCCTTTGGTGCCAGGTCGGCGAGTTTCCAAAAAGGCGAAGGCTCTAGTGCCTTCATTTCGCCAGGCTATCGCGTTGGCTGGAATGCAGTTTGCTTTAGCTGAGTCTGCTCGAGGAGGTAGGACTCAAGTTATGCTAATGAGGGACTCCGCCCCTCAAATTGTTACCATGCCGGATGAGATCTCTTCTCAGCCTATCTTTCACCTTGTGGATGAGCCGTCTTGTGGCGAGGAGGCATACCCGAGGAAAAGACGAAGGGTGGAGATCAGAAAGGCCATTATCGCTGATGTTGAGCCAGTAAGATCCGTCGCTTTGGAAGCGGAATCAGTGCTTACACTAGGCGTCGAGGCCGTTTCTGCGGTAGGTGCCGCCATGGAGAAGAGGCCCTCTTAGGTTGAGGGGGTTCGTGGTAGCGGATAGCTTATGCGGGCTACTGAAGGCGGCTCGTCATCGGCGGCTGGGAGAGGTAGAGTTATCCCTGCGGGGGACGATGACTCTGGTTCGGACATTGACCTTGAGGAGATACGGACCTTCGCGAAGAGGACTACTCGTTTGGAGATAAGGACGGAGGGTCCTAATCGGCATATAGTCATTCCCGTGGACTACGACCTCTTGGCCAACTCAGAACAGGCGGTGCCGGCCATTATTCCCCTGTGCGCGGCTTCCGAGAATACGACACTACAGACGCTGAAAGATGCGGATCTGTCGTTGGGTATATCTGCCATGGCCCTGCGAGTTAGTTTGCCTTTCCATGTTAGGTTAAGTTTGTTTCGTATGTGTAATTTGCTTACACTGACCTCTTCTTCCTTTTTTTTTTGCATGTCAGACTCTTATTATGGGGATTGAGCGCGACTGGCGGGAGGAGCAGAGGACGGACATTTTTAAGAAGATGACCTCCAAGTACAAAGAGTACCGTACCAAGCACTGAATGCTGGCTGACTTTCTCAGCCAGGATGGCCAGTTTCAGTCGCTCCGTGATAGGCTCAAATACAAGGACAATGAACTGACAAAGAAGGACGAAGAGCTGAGAGAGAGGAACGAGAAACCTATGAGGTCTATCAGGAGGTGTAGCGTGCTTGAGGGAGCGCTAAAGGATAAGGAGGACGAGCTCGAGGTGAGCAAGGGAGTGATGGCCGAGAATGCTGACCTTCAGGCGCAGGTGGCATCTTTAATGGTTGAACTCGAGCAGAGGAGGCAAGGGCCATCGATTTGATGGATGAGCTGAGTGCCAAGATTGAAGAGTTGGGTCCGGCTGAGAAAGTCAGAATAGCCGCTGCGGCTGAGGTGGCGGCCCTAGATGACGCTCTCCGTGTTTGCAGGTCCGAGCAGACTAATGAGGCGGAGACATCGGCGCTCAAGGTGGCGAGGTTGGAGGAGCGGATCATAGGTTTGGAGGCGGAGCTGTCTGAGTTAAATGAGCAAGTCGTTGCCCGGGAAGACACAACAGCAGGCACAACCATCTACATCTCATACTTCCGCCGATCCCGGTGTGTCGTGGGAGTTGTACGAAATGTGGGTCCATGTCGAGGCTTAACTTGACGTGTACAAGTCTTTGCAGGTTGCCGTGAAGGTTTCCGAGGCAGAGCTTGAGGGCGTCCGTGTCAAGGAACGTGGCGCTCGTGAAGCATGTGGTTACGACCCTGGTACACCCGGCGGGGATGATGATGACGATGTTGCGGATGGGCTTGCCTCTGATCCTTGGCATGATGATGAGTATGCTGATGGGGACGATGTGGTGTGAGCTTTTGTACTTAGTTTGTTTTGCTATTCTATTTTTGTGAGGGCATTCTCGAGCCCTTTGTAGAAAGTATTGTAATCCGACAATTGAAATTGGAAGAATTGCCTTTTTGCTATGTATTTCTGAATTCCCGTTCTCTTCTTTTTTTGTTTGCTATGCGGGGAAGTCCTTGACTTTTCGACCGTTTGCATGTCGTGTTTTGGCATAGTCGAACGTAAATCTACTTGAGGCCGGGTATTAATTAGCTCGAGCGAGGTCGAATGTAAAGTAATTCGAGCGAGGTTAAATTTAAAGTAATTCGAGCGAGGTCGAATGTAAAGTAATTCAAGCGAGGTCGAATGTAAAGTAATTCCAGCGAGTCGAATGTAAAGTAATTCGAGCGAGTCGAATGTAGAATGTAAAATGACTTGGTGGAGTTGTGCATAGATGTTGCATGTTGCTTTGTTTATTTCATTCATTGGAGAATATTACATGTTTCTGTTTGTTCCATACATACACTTGAGAAGTTCCAGTCTACCTAGTCCCTTCATCGCTCGGCCTGGAGAGGTAGTCGATAGGCGGGGCAATGAATTATACTTGAACTTCGAGACGTCCTCTTCGTCGCCTCATTAAAAACCTCCCCGATAAAACCCAATTGGGATAAAACCCGAGTGAGGGAAAAAGAGTGCGACTTGGAGGGCGTCCGCTATCAGAAGTTGAAGTATTTGAGGTGGGCGACGTTCCAATTGTTTGGTAGTAGCTTTCCCTCCATTGTTTCTAGTTGGAATGGTCCTTTGTTTGCCACTGCCGTGATTTTGTATGGCCCGTCCCAATTGGTTCCTAGTTTACCTTCTCTTGGGTCTTTGCTCGCTGATAAGTTAGGATTTTAACGTGTTTTATGCCCCTACTTGCCTATTTTTTAAGTATAAATTGCTACAAAATATCCCCAAAACGCTCACAGGTTGTGCTTGATTTCAGGTTTGGTCGACAAAGTGACGAAATGTCAAAGATCGGCTCAAAAAAGGAGGGAAACCTGCTCAAGTATCAATGACCAAGAGAATTGAGGAAAAAGGGCCTAGTGCGGACCGCGCAAAAGTGGATGCGGCCGCACTAGGAGGTTCAGAGATATGGCATATTCAGTGGAAGTGCTACGCGGCCGCGATTGGATTCTCGCGGTCTGCGGTCAGGCTACGCGGCCGCTTCACACTTTTGTGCGGTCCGCGTGAACGAGATTCAGAGAGTTGAAGTTTTGACAATTTCAAGCAATGCGCTCCGCGCTCCTTTATGTGCGGCTGCGCCGACCTCCACCGCGGCCGCGCTGCATTTCCACGCGGTCCGCGGTCCTCAACTTCAGAGAAGCATAAACCAAAGTCCAAGAGCCAGTGCGGCCGCGGTCCTTTTTGCGTGGTCCGCACTGACCCCGCAGGGCTATTTTTATCCAGTTTTTCCAGCCTAGTATAAATAGAACATTTTACCCTTTTTAGATTAAGTTTCATATCTCAGACATAGTTGCGCTCGTGAGAGTCGATTTTGTAGCCATTTTCGGCACTCTTGCTCATTATTAACGATAGATTATTGTAGTTTCTTTTTAGTAATCAATTAATATGCTTAGTTCTTCATCTATTTCTTTAATTTCTGTACCTATCATGAGTAGCTAAACCCATTAGCTAGGGTTGTGGCTCAACCCTAGTGTGGGTAATTGATGGATGTTGCCATCTAGGGTTAGATTGATTATGGGTGTTTGCTATTTGGGTTGATTTTATGTTTTTATTTAAGAATTTGTGGTTGCAAACACAGATTCAAGCCTTGTGAGTTTGACTCTACTTGAGAATGAGAGTCTATGACCCCAAAATTGGCCCAACAAGGAATTGGGATGGACTCATGAGAAATGATAGTCCCAATTAACGGGTTAAATCTCGAGAGAGTAATCACCCTACTTGAACCCTAGTTGCTTGATCTAATTGGCCTACCCAATTGGTCTCGAGAGAGTCAATTGAGCAAAATCACTCTCTCTACCGAGAGGTGTGAGAGTGCGTACAATTGTGCAACGGTTATTGCATAAGCCCCAAATATGTCAATCTATCTTTAGTAACATCTACCCGTCAATTAGCCACCTAGGTAATGCCACGACCCTAATGCCTTTCTCTATATTAAATACAACTTAGCAATATTCTCTTAGCATAATTTAGTGTTAATCATTAGTCTTATAATAGTCGTTATAAAAATCAAAAACCAAGAATGTTTGAAGTGACATTAGGAGTACAAACACATCTCTAGACTAGACAGATAATACAACTCCACTACTAGCTCCCTGTGGAAATTCGATCCCGAACCACTATTCGGGTAAAAGCTATTGCGGCCCGCTCTTCCTACCTTAGTGTAGCGTCGAGTCGGCAGCGATCAACTTTTTGGCGCTGTTGCCGGGGAGCTTACGGTGTTGACTATATGTTTGGTTAGTTTTGTGTTTTGCTTCTCTTTCCTTCTTGTTTACTAATTTTGTTTGTGTCGACCATTCAGGTACTATGGCTTTAAATGCTAATGACCCTATTGGCAATGCCATGGCGGGGGAGGAGGTAGAAGATATTGATCATGATGAGGTTCCCGTACCTCAAGTTCCACGTAGAGGCCGTCAGGCCAATGACAACACTCCTATTCCAGTCCCTCCTCCGCCACCGCCAAGAGTAGTCCCAAGAGTTCTCCCAAATCAAGGGTACGCGAGTGCCATTGTTCCTCCCCGAATTCGGGCGGGGAACTTTCAAATCACAAATGTCATGTTGACCTTGCTCGAGCAACGAGGTTATTTTACGGGCGCCTCCGATCAAAATGCATACAAGCACTTGAAGGGGTTTGTAGATACATGCTGGGGCAGCAAACAAACAAACGTGTCAGAGGATGCGTAGAGATTGAGGCTTTTTCCGTTTTCTCTTCGGGGTAAAGCGTTGGATTGGTTAGAAAGGCTCCCAAATCATTCTGTCACTACATGGGATGAATTGGCGGACAAATTTATTGCCAAGTTCTTTTCTTCAAGTCATATGGCGGCTCTTCGGGATGAGATTCTAGCTTTCAAGCAAATGCCAACGGAACCTTTGCACGAGATATGGGGAAGATATAGAACAATGGTGAAGGAGTGCCCTAATAACGACATGACCGAGGCAATGATACAACAAACTTTTTATCGGGGCATCAACACCACGAATCAGTGCATTGTGAACCAATTGGCCGGAGGGAACTTTATGAAACTTTCTTACCAAGAGTCATGTGATGTACTTGATGAAATGGCCGACACCTCTTCGGCATGGCAAAGCCGAGCGAATGTGCCCCAAGGTGACCCCACAGTCATCCATTTGCACAAGGAATTGAACGATCATGGCCAAGATATTGTCGAGCTTACAACAACTATGAATCAATTGGCGAAGGCACAATTGCAACAAGTCCAAAACCCGTGCCAAGTCAATGAAATGGAAGGTGTTTCTATGCTAAAAAGGAGGCAAAGAGGGCAACAACAACCTCAAGGTAATGGTGAGCAATTTGACAACAACAATGAAGGTGGTGGTTATTCGAATGAGTGCTATGATGATCAAAGCGAGGAATGCCAATATGTCAATAACTACCAAGGGAATAGAGGAAATCAAGGGAATCAACAGTGGCGCCCCCAAGGAAATTGGGGCAATCAACAAGGTGGCGGTAATTGGAATAATAAATACCAACAACAAGGTGGCGGCAATTGGAACAACAACAATTGGGGTAACCAAGGTAACAATCAAGGCAATTGGAATGGGAACAATAATAATTGGAGCAACAACAACAACAATCAATGAGGGTGGAATAATGGCGGAAACCAAGGCAACCGGGGGCAAGGTTTTCAAAGGCCCCCGATGTATCAACAACCGAACAATCCTCCTCCGTTTCAATCTCAAGGGTCTAGTTCTTCGGGTAGTGGTATGGGAAGAATAGAAATGATGTTCGAACAAATGATGAAGAAGAACCAAGACTCCGATGCTTAATTGGCTTCCCACAACACATCTATCCGGAACCTAGAAGTGCAACTAGGCCAAATTTCTCAAGCTTTGAATACCCGACCTAAGGGTGCTCTACCAAGTGATATGGTAGTGAACTCGAAGGGAAGGAACAATCATGTGATGGCAGTTACAACAAGAAGTGGGAGAGGCGGTGATGTGCATGCCTCGAAAGAAAATCAAGTTGTGGATGATAATGTTGGGTTCTAAGAAGATGTGGGTCCTTTGATTGTTGAAGATATGGTTGAACCAAATGTGAACAATGAGGTGAGGATAGATATTGATGAGGCCGAGGTGGACACTCAAGAGGCCGTGAACCCGTCTAGGGAGCACATAATCGACATGCCGGAGCCGGTGGTGCCAAAATCCAAGGAACCTTTGCCTAGACCACCTCCACCTTATCCTCAGCGGTTAGCAAAGCAAAAGAGTGACAATCAGTTCAAAAAATTCATAGATATGATGAAAATCCTTACAATCAATGTGCATTTGGTGGAGGCACTTGAACAAATGCCGGGCTATGCAAAGTTCATGAAGGATTTGGTCACAAAGAAGCGTTCCATGGATTGTGAAACAATAAAGATGACTCACCAAGTCAGTGCGATAGTGCATTCTATGGCCTCGAAACTTGAAGACCCTGGAGCTTTTACTATCCCTTGCACTATCAGTAGTGCGGAGTTTGCTTAGGCCCTTTGTGACTTGGGGGCTAGCATTAATTTGATGCCTTATTCAGTCTTCAAGACTTTGGGAATTGGGAAACCTAGGCCCACCTCAATGAGACTTCAAATGGCGGACCAGTTGATGAAGCGGCCTTTGGGTATAATTGATGACGTACTTGTCCGGGTGGACAAATTCATATTGCCAGCCAACTTTGTCATATTGGATTGTGAAGTGGACTTTGAAGTGCTGATTATTCTTAGAAGACCTTTCCTAGCTACGGGGAAGGCCTTGGTTGATGTTGAAGCTGGTGAGTTGACATTCCAAGTGGGAGATGAGAAAGTGGTATTCAATGTTTGAAAATCAATGAGACAACCCAATAGCACGGAGGTGTGTTCATTTGTGGACATTGTCACAGCTGTGATAGTGGATAACACAAGTTCCATGATAAATGTTGAAGATCCTCTTGAGGCCGTGCTTCTTAACATGGATGTCGATGATGATGCAAGTAGAGTGGAGTGCGTTAATGCATTGCATGGTATGGGTTCATATTCATATGAGCCTAGGAAGTTATCTTTGGATCTTGAAAACTGAAAAACTCCACCAACTAAGCCATCCATTGAGGAACAACCGGTGTTGGAGTTGAAGCCACTTCCTTCACACCTCAGGTATGAATTTTTAGGCTCTAATTCAACTCTTCCAGTTATTCTTTCTTCTTGCCTTACTAACTTGCAGGCTGACGCCACTTTGGAGGTGTTTTAAAGGCGAAAAAGGGCAATAGGATGGACTCTGGCGGACATTCGGGGAATAAGGCCCGCATATTGCATGCATAAAATTATCTTGGAGGATGATGCAAAGCCTTCACTTGAACATCACAGGAGGCTAAATGAAGCGATGCAAGAAGTGGTAATGAAAGAGGTTATCAAGTGGCTTGACGCTGGTGTGGTTTATCCAATCTCCGATAGCTCATAGACTTCTCCAGTCCAATGTGTGCCAAAGAAAGGAGGGATGACGGTGGTGACCAATGACAACAATGAGCTTGTTCGACGGTGGTGACCAATGACAACAATGAGCTTATTCCCACTCGAACCATTATCGGGTGGAGAGTTTGTATGGACTACCGGAAACTCAACAAGGTGACCCGCAAGGATCATTTCCCCTTACTATTTCTCGATCAAATGCTTGATCGCCTTGCGGGGCGAGCTTTCTATTGCTTTTTGGATGGGTACTCGGGCTACAATCAAATCTTAATTGCCCCGGATGACCAAGAGAAGACCATTTTTACATGCCCCAGTGGTACATTTGCTTTCTCCCAGATGCCATTCGGGTTGTGCAATGCTCCGGCGACCTTCCAACGTTGCATGATGGCTATTTTCACCGACATGGTGGAAGATATATTGGAGGTCTTTATGGATGACTTTAGTGTAGTTGGTGACTCTTGGTAAATTTGGATAGAGTCTTGGCTCGATGTGAAGAAACTAACCTCGTTCTCAATTGGAAAAAATGCCATTTTATGGTCGAAGAAGGTATAGTGTTGGATCACAAGATTTCTAAGCATGGGATTGAGGTTGACAAGGCGAAGATCGAGGTGATTTCAAGGCTCCCTCCCCCTACTTCTATCAAAGGGGTGAGGCATTTTCTTGGGCATGCCGGGTTCTACCGGCGGTTTATCAAAGACTCTCGAAGGTTGTGAATCCCCTTTGCAAATTGCTAGAGAAATATGCCAAGTTTGTTTTTGATGAAAAATGCATGGAGGCTTTTGAACTTTTAAAGCACAAGTTGACCACTACCCCTATCATAACCGCACCTAATTGGAGTTTACCCTTTGAACTAATGTGTGATGCTAGTGATGTTGCAGTGGGGGCGGTGTTGGGTCAGCGGGTTAACAAAATGTTCCATCCCGTGTATTATGCAAGTAAGACTATGAATGAAGCTCAACGGAATTACACGGTGATAGAGAAGGAGCTATTAGCCATTGTATTTGCCATGGAGAAATTTAGACCATATCTTATGGGGGCCAAGGTGATTGTGCACACGGACCACGCCGCCCTTAGGTATTTGATGACCAAGAAGGATTCCAAGGCAAGATTAATGAGATGGGTGTTACTTCTTCAAGAATTTGACTTAGAAATAGTAGTCCGGAAGGGAAGTAAAAATCAAGTTGCGGACCATTTGTCCCGGTTGGAGGAAGAAGGGAGGCCATGTGACAACCTTGAGATAAATGATACATTCCCCGACGAGCAACTTCTTTCTGTATCAATATGTGACATGCCATGGTTCGCGGACATTGCGAACTTCATTGTGACCGGAATTGTCCCGTGTGAGCTCTCTTCCAACCAAAGGAAGAAACTCAAGCGGGATAGTTTGGATTTTTATTGGGATGATCCGTACTTATTTAAATTTTCACGGATGGTGTGATTAGAAGATGTGTCCCGGAAGGTGAACAATTGAGCATATTAGAGGCTTGTCACTCATCCCCCTATGGTGGCCATCATGGAGGGGTGAGGATAGTTTCAAAGGTCTTAAGTTGCGGTTTCTATTTGCCGACTTTGTTTAAAGATGCTAGTGACTTGGTAAAGAGATGTGATGCATGCCAAGAGCCGGCAGAATTTCAAAAAAGGATGAGATGCCTCTCAATACAATTCTCGAGGTGGATATTTTTTATGTTTGGGGCATCAATTTCATGGGTCCTTTCGTGAGCTCTTGTGGGAACACTTATATTCTCGTGGCGGTGGACTATGTCTCGAAGTGGGTTGAAGTCGTGGTTTTACCCAACAATGAAGCCCGGAGTGTTGTGGCATTCTTGAAAAAGAGTATTTTCACAAGGTTTGGCACCCCTCGTGCTATCATTAGTGATGGCAGGTCTCACTTTTGTAATAAGGCTTTTGATTCATTGCTTGCCAAGTATGGATTAAATCACAAAGTGACCACCCCCTATCATCCTCAAGCAAGTGGTCAAGTGGAAGTCTCTAACCGAGAAATAAAGAGTATCTTGTCCAAGACGGTCAATGCTAATAGGACCGATTTGTCGAAAAAGTTGGATGACGCCTTATGGGCGTACTAGACGGCTTATAAGACCCTAATTGGTATATACCTATATCGGTTGGTGTTTGGGAAATCTTTCCATCTTCCGGTAGAATTGGAGCACAAAGCTATGTGGGCCTTGAGAAAGTTGAACTTGGAATGGGATGTTGCAGCGAATCTCCGTGTTGAGCAACTTAATGAGCTTGATGAGTTTAGATTTCATGCCTACTCCAGCTCGTCTTTGTATAAGGACAAGATGAAGTATCCTCACGACAAATATGCTTGGGAAAAGGAATTCAAAGTTGGTGATGTGGTTCTTCTTTTCAACTCCCGGTTACGTGTGTTTCCAGGAAAGCTCAAATCAAAGTGGAGTGGGCCATTTGAAGTTGTGTTTGTGACCCCATTTGGTGCTCTCGATCTAAGGAACAAGAATGGTGAAATATTCAGAGTCAATGGACATCCTGTGAAACATTATCTTGGGAAGATTGATGATAGCCACGTGGTGGCTATGGTACCTTTCAAATGATGTGTTGGTAACCCGCGTCGTGCCGCGACGTTAAATCAGGCGCTTCTTGGGAGGCAACCCATGTATTTTTCTTTCTCTTTGATTTTCTTTATAGCTTAGGTTTTTGAGCTAATTGGTTGTGAGATGTTGTAGGGATTGTGTTGATGCAGTGCAAAATAAGTTAGAACAAAGTGAACAGTCTCTGAAGCTTGCCAGTGCGGCCGCGGTCACCTTAGCGCGGTCCGCACTGGCATGGTCCAAATATGTTGCTCTCTGAAGTTTTCCACCGCGCCCGCATTGCACTTTAGTGCGGTCCGCGGTGGACCTTCGCGGCCGCGGTACACTTTAACGCGGTCGCGCCAAGGTTGCCTTTTGAAACTTCATATGTTGAAACCCAGCGCGGTCCGCGGTCGCTTTTGTGTGGCCGTGCTGGTAGGTAAGTAAGGGACCCACGGGTTGTATATAAATAGAGACCAAGGGTTTCATTTTACCCTTTTGGCAATTTGAGAACCCAGAGCCATAATTCTACTGTTCATCCCTCTTCTATGACTGTAATTCTCACTAGTTTGGATAGATTGCATTCACTCTTCCTAACCTGGTAACATTTCATGCATTTCATGATTACTTACTTTCTTATTTTCATTTTATTTGCTTGCCAGTAGTGTGTAACTTCTTTTTCTTCTCGTTTTTTTTTCTTTGAATTACTAGTCTAGGTTAGATTTCCTGTTAGTTTTGTGTGCTGAACATGATTAAGGATTGGGTAACTGAGTAGGGATAAGTAGGAGTCAAAAATTGAACAAAAATGGACAGAGCATGAAAACCCTAACTTACTGCCCATACACCCTAGCTCAGCACGGACCGCGGTTGCTCTTACGCGACCGCGCTGCCCTGACGCGGTCCGAGTTGCATTTTTGTGCGGACCGCGGTGCTCTTGCGATTGCAAGTTAAATGTTTCCAGCGCGGCCGCATTGCTGTTTTGTGCGGTCCGCGCTGGCCCACCACAGCCGCGGTCCCATTTTGTGCGGACCGCGGTAGGAGATTCAGAGAGTTATGTTTTGGGACCTTTGCCCAGCGCGGACCGCGGTCACTTTTGTGTGATCCGCGGTGCCTCCAACGCAGCCGCACTCCTGTTTTGTGCGGTCCGCGGTGTTATATTCTGCAACGTGTTCTGCAACTGTGTACTGCAATTATCTCTGCAATCTATTTCATTCACCTGTTTCACTGCATATGCTTAAACTAACAATGTTAGATGCTTATCTTTGCAGTAATGGTTAAACAAAGGGGCGGCAAACAATCACAACAACACGGGAGAGGTGGTTCCCCCCGAGGGGGTAAAGGCAAGAGAATAGCAAAACTCACTCCCCAGGCTCGGGAGAACATAAAAAAGACCTGGAAATTGATAAAAGCTGTTGATAAGGCTGCTTCTCATTCGTCGGGGAGTGAGTATGTGCCCTCCAAAGACTTCTCCTCAGATTCAGTCCCAACTCGTATAACCGACCCCCTTCACCTAGTTGATATCCCTCCACCATCACCCACCTCTAAAAGACCAGTGAATGTAGTCTCGGATTCATCTGACGAGTCCGCAGCCGGTAGTGGGAAATACTCCACCTCCCCCACAGCTTCATTATCTGGGGAGAGTGCAGGCAGAGATGAGGGAGGTGAGCCTCAGATTGGGGGAGTTGCACGGACTAGGAAAGCCGAAGAGTGAGAGGATAGATTCATGAGCCAAGTGGCTTACCACAAGTTTAGGGAGTGGTAGCCGGTGAGGAAGTTGATACCGGAGAGGAGTTTTATTGACACTGACCTCTTACCCCACAACCCTAATGTGCAGAGGGAGTTCAGAACTAGATGGGGCTGGGAGTTTTTCATGGAGGAGTGCATCGATGCTAATGAGCACATGGTCAGGGAATTCTACTCTAATGTAGCTCACATTGTCAAGGATACCAAGGTGACCAAAATTAGAGACAAAACAGTGCTGTTTGATGGAACATCTTTAAATGAGTATTTGGGGTTCCGTGATGAAGATGAGTCACTTTATTTGGCTAAGTTAGGGATGGGTGAGGAAGTCCGTCCCTGGTTGGCCCAGTACTTGGCAATCACAGGTACTGTGCCAGAGTGGTTTCAAGAAGGGAAGAAAATATTCCGGAAGACCTTCAACTTTGAGGCTTGAGGGTGGTTGATATTTGTATGCAGTCGGCTTGACCCTTCTACCCACGATCAGACTATTCCACTTACCCGGGCGATTCTTGTTGCATCTATTATGGCAGGGTACCCTATCAATGTGGGCAATGTGATGTCCCGTGTGATTTCTGCTGTGGGGCAAGAGCATGACAGGAATTATCCTTTTCCCAACACCCTTTCAATGTATTTTCGGGACATGGAGGTGGAGAAGAAAAGATATGATGTCAAGACCAAGCCTGTGGCTCCCTATTCTTGGTACAATATGCAGGGCCCGGACAACCCTGTCCAAGAACTACCAGCCACCTGCTTCTGCCCAACTGGCCAGTCTGAGGAGCCAGTTGCGGTAGAGCCTTCCACCGAGCTTGCTACCACTACAGGAATAGACTTGCCTCCAGGACCTTCCTCTATTGCTGGTCCCAGTTATTCAGCAGGCCCAGGAGTGCCATCTTCCAAGACCCATCCCTTCACTGCCCGACAGTTGAGCCAGACATTGGCTAGCTTAAACAACTGGATGTCAGTTGCAATATCCAAGTTGTCAACATTGTCTTCCACTATTCAGACCCAATCAGCACCTCAGCCAGCTCAGATTCCTCAGTCCATTGAGGGCATTTTGAAGAGGCTCCTGGAGAACCAGGAAAGGATTATGAAGACACAGGCTACTTTGACTACAGCTGTGGAGTCACATGGCAAAGCTCTGAAGGAGCTTGCCAAGGAGCACAAGAAGATGAGGAGATCACGGGCTTCCAAAGAGTCTATGAAGCAGGCAGATGTGGACAAGCTATTGGCAGACCAGATGCCTCTAGACTCGCTATTCGAGGACCCAGCCTCAGACCCAGCAGCACCAGTAGCAGAGTCCCAGTAGGAGCAGGCACCCAGGCAGCCTAGGAAGAAGAGGAAGCTCCCCAGCACAGCGGATGCAGTTATTGAGGTGGCAGTCCCACATGAAGCCTCCTCTAGTTTGCCTCAGGATGCACCTGACATCCAGCCGGTCCAGGAACAGGCCCCTGTACCAGTAGTTGAGCAGCAGGAGGCCGGGAGCCAGTCTGAGGCTCCCGCACATACGTAGGACTTGGGGACCACTGATGATCCCATGCAGACGGACCAGGCTTAGGGAGCCCCTATATCCTTTCTTATGATTTTTTGATGCTTAGTTTGATAGTTGGCATTGGGGACAATGCTAGCTTTTATTCGTGGGTTGCGCCCTACTTTTTTGTTTATCTGGATGACTGTATATATTTGACTCAGTTTTTGTTCCTTTTGGTTGATTTTCTATTTGGTATGTATATAACTTTACATTCAGTACTTTTTATTTTCTATTTTGGTCTGTATATAAAGTTAAGTTACATTTTGTATATATTCATCCCCCGTTTGTATATTCTAATTCCCTATTGTACATATTCATTCTATTTTCTATTTTCGCAAAAAAATTTCGTTTTTAGCTATATAGTTAGGCTCGTAGCCTCTTGTTTTGTTTTTGACGCTTCCAATAAGCCCTTGGTTTTCTTAAGGCCACGGTTCTTTCCAAGGGTGGAGTATTGTGTGAACCGGGTGGCTCTTCCCGATGATGGATGGAGTGACAACCTTCTTAAGGGTTTGAGTCCGTTTCTTTGATTTTTCTTTTGTTTTTGATATTTGTAGTTAAGGGTACCTCAAGCAAAGCTTCACTTGGGCCTAGCACATTTGCCTTTAATCCCATGGTCAAAGACATAATGTTGTGTTTAGGATGGTGAAAGTCGTGGCTTTGAGACTCTTGCGTTGACCAAACAATCATCATGTGGTCTTTTCGGACCATTGTGTGCTTGAATCGTAACTAAGGTTGTTGTGGGCCCTCGACTCGATGTCTTTAGCAATCCTTTAGCGTGTGTTGTGAGGAATCGAATTGTGAGCCCAAGTCCCGAGCCAATGGTCTAGAACTTTCCCTGAATGTTTGTTGAGGCGAAATCCTAGGTGAAATTTGACTTGAGAAGTGATTATAGGCTCTCCTTGATCCGAATGTTAAGTTGAACAATTCCATAGCCTACCAAAGAGATGATCCCTAGTTAACCCTTTTGAGCCTTAAACCTTTTTCTTTCAAGAACCAATGCTACAAGCCTATACCCGTTCTAAATGATTACCCTCTCTTGGCACCCAAATCTTCCCTTGAGTAATGGCAAATGTCTAAGTTTGGGGGGAGAGACAAGAAAGGAAACAAAGTGGTAGAAAGGTACAAAAGCAAAAGAAAAAGGAAGGCAATGAAAAAGCAAGAAAAGAAAAAGACAAAAAGAAAGTCCAATGTGAACAAGAATAAAAAGGGGATTCAAGGAAAACAAAAGTGAAAAAGGTGTGGAAAAAGGAGAAATGTTTTGAATTGCATAAGAAAGAGTGACAATGTGTCTCTCTAACCCCTTGTAAAGAAGTGAAATACTCAAAAGAGTCAAGAGAGTTGTGCCAAAATGAATCAAAAGAAGTGCTTAAAGGAAGATTGAACCTACTTGAATAAAAACATGTCCTACCCTTACCCAAAAGCCTTCACAATGACTCCACAAAAGCCCTATAGGATCTTGAGTTGAAGGAAACCTACATTAGTGGATACTTACATAAGGGGCAAGCATATGGTACCTAGAGCCGGACTTGTGACCTTCTTCTTGAGAGAGATGAGTGAGACTCCATCAACCTCGATTTGTGTGTTAATACTCTAAAAGGTGAGGTTCGCTTAGGGAGAGTTGAGGATGTGTGAGTTTGGGTTCCACAATGACCAAAGTAATTGACAGAAAGTCCTTTGATGAAATGTGTCAACTCTTGATGCTCTTGTGTCACACTTGATCCATGGTTTTTCAAAGTTTAAATGTGTTAATGATGCATTCGTATTGAGGGAAATTGTTAGTCCCAATTGATGCTTGTTGAGGTTGCTTTAGGATAGCTGGAATTACTTGAATTTTCCTTTAAGGGGTGGGTCTTATTTTGTTTGCTTGAGGACAAGCAAAGGCTTAAGTTTGGGGGAGTTGATAAGTTAGGATTTTAACGTATTTTATGCCCCTACTTGCCTATGCTTTAAGTATAAATTGCTACAAAATAGCCCCAAAATGCTCACAAGTTGTGCTTGCAGGTTTTGTCGACAATGTGACGAAATGTCAAAGATCGGGTCAAAAAAGGAGTGAAACCTGCTCAAGTATCAATGACCAAGAGAATTGAGGAAAAAGGGCCTACTGCGAACCGCGCAAAAGTGGATGCGGCCGCACTAGGAGGTTCTGAGACATGGCATATTCAGTGGAAGTGCTACGCGGCCGCGGTTGCATTCTCGCGGTCCGTGGTCAGGCTACGCGGCCGCTTCACACTTTTGTGCGGTCCGCGTGAACGAGATTCAGAGAGTTGAAGTTTTGACAATTTCAAGCAATGCGCTCCGCGCTCCTTTATGTGTGGCCGCGCCGACCTCCACTGCGGCCGCGCTGCATTTCCACGCGGTCCGCGGTCCTCAACTTCAGAGAAGAAAAAACTAGAAGTCCAAGAGCCAGTGCGGCCGCGGTCCTTTTTGCGCGGTCCGCACTGACCCCGCAGGGGTATTTTTGTCCAGTTTTTCCAGCCTAGTATAAATAGAACATTTTACCATTTTTAGGTTAAGTTTCATATCACAGACATAGCTGCGCTCGTGAGACTCGATTTTGTAGCCATTTTCGTCACTTTTGCTCATTATTAACGATAGATTATTGTAGTTTCTTTTTAGTAATCAATTAATATGCTTAGTTCTTCATCTATTTCTTCAATTTCTGTACCTAGCATGAGTAGCTACACCCATTAGCTAGGGTTGTGGCTCAACCCTAGTGTGGCTAATTGATGGGTGCTTCCATCTAGGGTAAGATTGATTATGGGTGTTTGCTATTTGGGTTGATTTTATATTTTTATTTAAGAATTCGTGGTTGCAAACACTGATTCAAGCCTTGTGGGTTTGACTCTTCTTGAGAAAGAGAGTCTATGACCCCAAAATTGACCCAACAAGGAATTGGGATGGACTCATGCGAAATGATAGTCCCAATTAACGGGTTAAATCTCGAGAGAGTAATCACCCTACTTGAACCCTAGTTGCTTGATCTAATTGGCCTACCCAATTGGTCTCGAGAGAGTCAATTGGGCAAAATCACTCTCTCTCCCGAGAGGTGTGAGAGGGGTACAATTGTGCAACGGTTATAGCATAAGCCCCAAATATGTAAATCTATCCTTAGTAACATCTACCCGTCAATTAGCCACCTAGGTAATGCCACGACCCTAGTGCTTTTCTCTATATTAAATACAACTTAGCAATATTCTCTTAGCATAATTTAGTGTTAATCATTAGTCTTATAATAGTCGTTATAAAAATCAAAAACCAAGAATGTTTGAAGTGACATTAGGAGTACAAACACATCTCTAGACTAGACAGAAAATCCAACTCCACTACTAGCTACCTTAGTGTAGCGTCGAGTCGGCAGCAATCACTCGCCTGTGTTTGGCCTTGAGTACATACTCCCTGACTTTGAGTGATCTTACTTTGGCCTTTTTGTTGTAATACCGTTGTGCTTGCTGTTTTTGGGCTATTATTCTTATGTAAGCCATGTCTCTTCGCTCCTCCGCTTCGTCGAGGTCTTGTTCCATGTTTTCATCATTGTTTGGTCCGCTCTCATTGGAGTATCTTAAACTTGGTTCCCCGACCTCGATTGGTATCATTACGTCAGTCCAATAGACTAGTGAATATGCCGTTTCTCCTGTGCTTGTTTTTGGCGTGGTGCGATATGCCCATAGTAATTCTGGTAGCAATTCCGGCCACAGTCCCTTGGCATCAAGCATTTACTTCAAGATGTTTAGTATTGTTTTGTTGGAGGACTCGGCTTGGCCATTGCCTGCAGGGTGGTATGGCGTGGAGAGTATTCGCTTGATGTGCCATTTATCGAAGAATTCGGCGGTCTTTTTCCCGGTGAATTGGGGTCCGTTGTCACACCTGATTCTTTAGGGATGCCGAAGCGGCATATGATGTTCCTGCATATGAATGTGATAACTTCCTGTTCGCGTACTTGGCCGAATGCACCTGCTTCTACCCATTTGGAAAAGTAGTCGGTTAAACCAAAAGGAAACTATATTACCTCGTCCCACTGGGAGTGGTCCCACGATGTCCATTCCATATTTGATGAAGGGCCATGGCAATGTAACTGAGTGGAGGTGCTCGCCCGCTTGGTGTATCATAGGAGCATATTTCTGGCACTGCCCGCACTTCTTGACGAAGTCCGCGGCTTCCTTCTTCATGGTGGGCCAATATAGCCTGCTCGTATAAGGCATCTGACGAGGGCTCGGTTGCCGGTATGGGGCACCGTAGTGGCCTTCGTGCACTTCCTCGAGGACGCATCTCGTTTGGTTTGGCCCTAGGCATTTCGCCAAAGGACCGCCAAACATTCTTTTGTATAGGTCGTGGTTTATGATGCTGTATATGGCCTCCTGCATTCGATGCTTTTTGGCTTCTTTTTTGTCTGATGGGAGTGCTCCCTCCTGCAAATATGTTATAATACGGTTGCGCCAGTCCCAAGTTAAATTTACAGAGTGTACCTCAAGATGGTCTATTGACGAGTGGAGGAGGGTAACCACGTTATCTTTTCTAATGTTTTTGGTGGCTGCTGCTAACTTGGCGAGGCCATCTGCCTCGATGTTTTGTGCTCGAGGTATCTGGTCGAGTTGACATTCATCGAATTTTGGCAGTAGTTTTGTTTGACAAAAAATATTTAGACTTTTTGTCGAACCAATAAAATAAGAAGATTTTAAGTAAATCCTAGCCAAAGATAATTTACCCCAGATCCAAGATAGAAGATATGAGTAAGCAAATATAAGATTTAGCTACAACATTGATTAAATCTCATTATATAAGAAGATTCGTAACATTAAACAACAATAAAGAATACATAGATGAAAAGGGTCACCGATCTTCAACAAGGTAGAACCCCATACATTCGATATGATGAGACTAACGATATATATTGAGGATCTGAGCTTTCTTTCTTCTTTCTCCTTCGTGGGGAGAGAGAGATGAAGATCCCTCCTTCTCTCAGAGAACATGTCTATGTGTGGATTTGTTTTTTCCGCCCCCTTGCTTCTTCTTCTCACTTAGTTTATATACTAGGTCTTCTCCTTTGCCCAACGGTCATTAACCATAGTACTCAAGTCGTTTTACTATATTGCGGGTCGACCCTTTGAAATGCCATAACACCCAATTTGCCGCTCAAGCGTTCTGAATACATGACCTCGACCGTGGCCGAGGTGCATGTCGTTATAGCATTGTATGGATACGACTTTGGCCCAAGTAACTTTTTGCCGTCCCTCTCCACGCAGATTCTTGTCTAGTCAAATTTTGACCATACAGTTAGTCCCTCCGCCTGTTGGGGTCGCCTCTTGGCGAGCTCGATGGGCGGACTCTGTCGATTCGAAAATTATGAGAAATCTGAGCACTTTATGCGATAGGCAAGCACCTCGTGGCGAGGTAGCGACATGATGTTTCGAGAGCTGCGTCAGACCGTCACGTTAGTTCAGAATGTTATTAATACTTCTCATGCGTCATTATGGGACACGTTTTTTATGCATCGCGTCATTTCCCGTGCCTTTCCATTTTCTAATTGGCGGCGTTTGGTTTTCTCGCTCGGGGCATTTGTATCCCCATAAATAGGGGAGAATCTTCCATTTGAATGTTACGCTTCTTAATCGCTCAAGAGATATTTTTGCAACTCTTCTTCTCCTTCAGTTTCTCATATTTTTGTTTCTGTTAGAAATTCTTGTGACCGCTATCTTTTTCCGTTATCATTCCCATTTCTGGTAATCAAAGACAAGATGGCTAGTGCATCTTCCAACCCTGATAAAGCCGTTGGTGCTCCTGCACCGGAGAATGATGTACCCTTAATCGAAGAGGAAGTGGGTCCGGTGGAGGACAAGAGTTTTCCGACAGTAGATGAGGTGGTTCCCCGTCCAGGGAAGGCGAGGACTGATTTCAACAGCCCTGCTAGGGATGAGCCGGAACCTGTTTTCTCGGTGATGGATGCTGCGGCACTCACGATGTTCAAGGCCAAATAAGGGATTCCAATCACATTGAACTAGTTCTGGCGGGTCGGGACATAGTGCATATACACCGCCCGTGCTACTGCACATTCAACGAATATCCGTTTATCATTGGATACTCGCTTCCCCTTCCCTCATTGACGGTGGACTTCTGCCGCTTATACGAGGTGTGTCTGGCTCAACGCTCTCCGTACGTATAAAAGCTTTTCCTTATGCTTAGTAAGTATGCGGAGCTAGCCGATCGGGGAGTCTCTCTACAACACATGCTTCATCTCTTCTCACCCTCATTTTCTTAGGGGCACGATGATTCATTTGCGCCACCAAGGAACCAAGAGTTTGGTGGTGAAGATGGATGACAAGACCAACCGTCGCTTTTGGGAGAATTTCTTCTACTTCCGAACAGAGCACGTGGTGTCGAACCCTGGGGGGTTTCCTGAGGTGTGGAATTTTGCCCGTAAGTCTCCCCTTCCTTTTATTATATTACTTGTTTTTTAACATGGCTATTGGTCGTCTCTCTTTAGTGACCATAATGTTTCTGTTTTCGCAGCCGAGGGGGTGCCTCCTCCGCAAGTTGCCAACATTCGTGAATTGGTGAGCGCGATTCGGCCCCACACGATGGAGATCCGCGAATTGGCGCCTTTTCATGAGGGGTTTGGGCGCAAACCTTCCACGGGTAAGTCGACTTATTTCGACCTTAGTTGCTTTATTCTTTGCTCCATCCTTTTCTTCATCTTATCTTTGTTTGATCGAATTTCTTGTTGGCAGGTCGGAGAGGAGCGAGAAGGGCAAGGCCTCCTGCCTATGCTTTTCGTTAACCGGCTTCCTCTTCCCCGCCCGTACTAAGAGCAACTGTGGATGAGGGTGGCCAAAGTTTGGTTGGTCGGTGGACCGCGTCCGCGACCGAACCCTTTAGTTTGGAGGTTGCTCCTCGGTCAGAGACTCCGGTCCCCACAGACCGTTCCACGGGCGAACCTTCTCGTGGCAGTGGCAAAGAGTCCCCATCAAAGAGGCAGAGGATAGTGTTGGAAGGGGCATCTTTGGCCTAAATGCCCTCGAGGGGCGACCTCGTTTTAGCGGTGCCTAAAACCGGTGGTGGTGCTAGCCTGGGTGTGGAGGCGATGCCCGTCGCCGGCGTAGAAGAGGCTGTTGCGGTAGGGGACAGAGTTCTGAGGTTGCCGCGACAGTTCCAAATGCTCCATCGACCTCTCGGTCGGCCCGTACCCTATCTTCGGCTAATGAGAGGTTGAAGGGCGTAGGGTGGAGGATTATGAATCTGATTCTGACATCGATCCTGAGGACATGAGGATGTTCGAGGAAGGCTTTACAAGGGTCGATGTGAGGGCTGAAGGCCCTTCCCGTGTGCTCGAAATCCTGTCGGATTTTAACCTATTGGAGGACACAGTGGATTTGGTACATCAGTTTGACCTTCTGTGCTCCGCCGCCGAAAGCAGATCTCTTCGGAAGATCAGTGATTCTGGTTTGTCACGCGGTGTGGCTGGGATGGCCTTGAGGGTGAGTTTCCTTTTGCTATTTTCTTTGTTTTGTGCCCTTTGATTTCGCTGATTCATTTTTTTACTTACATGCTGGAGATCGAGAGTGCTCGTAGGGCTGAGACGCGGGCCAAGGTCTTTCTGAAAATGGCCGAGAAGTATCGGCGGTATCGCAACAGGTGCCGTGAGATGCACGAGCAGCTTAGGGCGGGCACCAGTACTCCGTCGGGGAGGAGTTGGAGAAAAGGGACGAGGATCTGATGCGGTCTATCCGCAGTTGCAGTGAGCTCGAGGAGATGGTTAGTGCCAAAAACGATGAGCTCGAGGTGGACAAAGGGGTTGCAGCAAAATGCGAGGACCTTCAGGTGAAGGTGTTGTCTTTGCGAGCCGAGCTTGAGCAGAATGCCACTAGAGTCGCCAACCTAAGTGTAGAGTGGACGGAGAAGGTGGCTGGGATAGAAACGAAGGTGGCCGAGTTGGAGAGAGCCGAGGGATCTCGAGTGGCGGCTTTGGCGAGGGCGGCGGTGCTGGAAGACACTATCCGCGTCCTCATGTCTGAGCGAGAAGCTGAGAGGGCGACGGCGACACTAAGGAAAGCACGGCTCGAGGAGCAGATCGGTGAACTTGATCGGGATGTTTCGAGCCTGGGAGATCGAGTTACGGCTTCGAGACTGAGAAGGCGCGGTTGTTGGCTCAGGCCCGCCCTCAAGAATCTGCCACTGTTGTTGTGCCCCACCGTTTGTACGAGATGTGGGTCCATGATGAGGCCCAACAATATATATATATATATATATATGTATATATATATATATATATATATATAGGGTTTGTGGACGGCGGGGAGCATTCTTGAGGCCGCTTTGAAGATGCTCGGATCAAGGCACGCGAGGCTCGTCTTGCTTACGGTTATAACCCTGTGATATCGGAGGCCGGTAGGGGTGCTGAGATTGAAGATGGGCTTCCTTCCGATGATGATAATGCGGAGAAGATAGTGGTGGAGTTGAGGCCGAGTGAAATATTTATAGCTTTCTGTACTTATTTGTTTTTTTGTTCTTTTGTTGTTGCTGGGTGGGAGCCCCCTTTTTTGGCCCTTTGTAAGATATCTTTTCTTTGAATAAAATGGTCGGCTTGTCTTCGTTCGTATGTTTTTGGCTTTTCCTTCTCTTTTCCCTTTCAAATTTCTTGGATTTGTTTGCAGTAAGTCCCAGACTTCTGGTAGTTGATCCGAGTGGGATCGAATTCGACTCGCTAAATTGAACTCGACTTTGTTAACCCGAGCGAGGTCAGATCTCGTCTTGCAAATTTTGGGCGAAGCTAATTTAGATTTGTTAATTCGATCGAGGCCAAATTTTGTCATACTAGTTTTGAGCGAAGTCACTTTTGACTCGTTAGTTCGAGCGAGGTCGAAATTCATCTTGCCAACTTGGGCGAGGTCACTTTGGACTTGTTAATTCGGGCGAGGTCGAATTTTGTCTCGCCAACTTGGGCGGAGCCCGTTTTGACTTGTAAATTCAGGAGAGGTTGAGGTTTATCTTCACATGGCGATAGCCGATGGCCTTAAGGGTGCGAATTCGAGCGAGGTTGAATTGTTAACCGTCCTGGTTCGAGCGAGGTCGAATTTTTACTTTGCTGATTCGAACGAGGTCGACTTTTACTTTCACTTGGTGTTGGCCGATGGCCGTAAGGGTGTAAATTCGAACGAGGTCGAATTTTACCCATCATGGTTTGAGCAAGGTCGAACTTTATCTTTGCTGATTCGAACGAGGTCGAATTTTACTTTCACTTGGCGACGGATGATGGCCGTAAGGGTGTAAATTCGAGCGAGGTCGAATTATTACCCGTCATGGTTCGAGCGAGGTCGAACTTTAATTTTGCTGATTTGAACGAGGTCGAATTTTACTTTCACTTGGCGATGGCCGATGGCCGTGAAGGAGTAATTTCGAGCGAGGTCGAATTGTTACCTGTCATGGTTCGAGCGAGGTCGAACTTTAACTTTGCTGGGAGACGTGCGGGCCCGGTGGGATGGTGAAATTTTCCTATTGCATTGCTCTTATCAGAGAATATTGCTCATTGATGCATCGTTTATGCGTGCGTCGGGGTAAGTCCCAGTCTACTAGTCCGTTCATTGACGGGACGAGTGATGAATTTTGTTGCTTGCGCTTCCGGGCACCCTAGGACTTGATTAACTTGAACGAAGTTTGGGCGTGATTCGTAATATTTAGTCGGCTGAACCGGTATAGGATTGCCATGGCGAGCATATGCGCAAGCTTTTTGTGCTTATGCTCTGCCTGTGTTAGAGAGACTGTATGTTCCATGGGCTCACTGCCCAGTCCTAGGTTGTGGAGGTTGTTTCTTAATAATGCCGGCTTGTTATGAGGTGTTTGTCTGTTATTCGCAATATGGTACGGAGTGGAGGGTTTTGCTTGACCGTTGCCTACGGGACGATATGGTGCGGAACATTTTCCTGGCGTGTTATTTTGGTGGCGTCTGTTCCTAGTTCGTGAACCTGGGAGAGCGCTCATGTTCCTGTCCCAATCCAGAAAGAAGGAAAAATAACAAGTTAAAACGAAACAAAGTCGTCCGTTATGTTGACCTGATTGGCTGGCAAGGTGAGAAGGGCGCTGTAGAACGACTCATTTAGTCCCGTACTCGAATGACGGTTTTAGATTTGGTAGCCCCGTGCTTAGCTCCATCGTTAGTTAAGTTTGTACTTCTTACGGACTGACAACTTACTTCGTCCGTTGGGATCTCGAACTCGAGTCCCGATCCGATCCCATCCAGGATGCACAAAAATAAAGGAAACATAAGTTATTTTCAGTACATACGGGTAGGACAAGCTTGTTATTTCAAAGAATCATACAATAGGCTATCATCCTTTCCTAAGGGGGGGGGGGGATGCACATGAAGTATAGACCGGTATCTAATGTTAATATAGCAGATAGGATTGCGGACGTGCTCAGTGCGTAGTGGCCATAATTCCACTTTGACAGCTCATACTCACGACGTGCCAAACGCATCGCTTCATCAAGATGTTGATTTTGTATAGATATCAAACTTTGATTTCATGCTAAGATTTGACCCTAGTTGGTTCGGTTATTTCCAAAAGCTTGCCTACGAAGTTCTTAAGTTGGTGTTTGTAAATGAAGGGGCGAGGTTACGATAACCGGGAAGTGCAACTCTAGCTGACTTTAGACCTAGAGGAAACTAAAATTTTGGCTAGAAAATCCCCACAGATGGCGCCAATTTGTTTGACCAATAAGATTTAGACTTTTTGTCGAACCAATTAAATAAGAAGATTTTAGGTAAATCCTAGCCAAAGATAATTTACCCCAGCTCCAAGATAGAAGATATGAGTAAGCAAGCAAAGTAAGCATAAGATTTAACTATAACATTGATTAAATCTCATTATATAAGAAAAAGACGGTGATTTAAACAACAATGAAGAATACATAGATGAAAAGGGTCACCAATCTTTAACAAGGTAGAACCCTATACATTTGATATGATGAGACTAACGATATATATTGAGGATCTGAGCTTCCTTGCTTCTTTCTCCTTTGTGGGGAGAGAGAGAGAGATGAAGATCCCTCCTTCTCTCAGAGAACATGTCTGTGTGGATTTGTTTTTTCGCCCCCTCGCTTCTTTTTCTCACTTAGTTTCTATACTAGGTATTCTCCTTTGCCCAACGGTCATTAACCATAGTACTCAAGTCGTTTTACTATATTAGGGGGCGACCCTTTGAAATGCCATAACACCCAATTCGCCGCTCAAGAGTTCTGAAAACATGACCTCGGTCGTGGCCGAGGTGCGTGTCGTTATAGTGTTGTATGGATACGACTTCGGCCTAAGTAACTTTTTGCTATCCCTCTCCACCCATATTTTTTTCTGGTCAGATTTTGACCCATACAAGTTTATGAATCTCTGCCTGGTATTTTTGTAGCATCTGCTCTTTGATTTGAAAAGTCCCTATGACTTGGTTGACAACGAGTTGTGAGTCGCATCGGAGGATGACTCATCGTACTCCGTAGTTGAGAGCTAGCTTTAATCCTATAATTACGGCTTCATACGCGGCCTCATTGTTAGTCATATCGGGGCACCGTATGGACTGGAGAATGACTTCGCCTGTTGGGAACTCGAGTACGAGTCCCAGTACAGATCCTGACGCGTTGGAAGCGCCATCGGTGTATAGGACCTATAGATCGGGTAAACTAGGAGAGGTACGAGAAGTTTTCTGCTCAGCCTTGGGCATTATTTTAGCACTGAAATCGGCGACGAAGTCAGTGAGTGCCTACAATTTTATTGGTGTTTGCGGCTGATACGTTATATCGTGATCGTTCAATTCTATGTCCCACTTGTCCAATCTCCCCAACAGTTCGAGTTTATGTAGGATGCTCCTTAGGGGGGAAAGTCGTGACCACCGATATGGGGTGACATTGAAAATAGGGTCTAAGATTTCGTAAAGCTATGACCAATGCCAAGGCCGACTTTTCGAGATGAGGGTACCTCGTTTTGGCGTCGACAAGGGTTTTGCTAATGTAATAGATTGGGGATTGCGTATCTTTTTCACAGACCAGCACTGCACTTACTACAACCTCCAATACGATCAAGTATATCAGGAGGCGCTCACCGGGTTCTGCTTTGGCGAGTAGCGGAGTCTATGAAAAGTATGCCTTTAGTTCTCTTAAGGCCTCGATGCATTCTGAATTCTGCTGGAGTTCGTAGTCCTTTTTAAGCACGTTGAAGAATTTGTGGCATTTGTCGGAGGATCGTGAGATGAACCTCGGCAGGGCAGCTATATGGCCGGTCAGTTTTGGTACCTGTTTCTTGCTGGTCAATACTTTGGGTATTCCTTCGATGGCTTTGATATGGTCGAGGTTGACCTCGATGCCTCTTTGTGATACCAGAAAGCCGAGGTTACGCCGAAGGCACATTTTTCGGGGTTCAGCTTCATGTCGTATCGCCTTAGTATATCAAAGGCTTCCTTTATATGGTCGAGGTAGTCTTCCTTCCTTTTTGATTTGACCAACATATCGTCTATGTAAACTTCTATCATTTTACCGAGTTGGTCCTTGAACATCTTGGTGACCAGCCTTTGATAAGTCACCCTGCGTTTTTTAACCCGAAGGGCATGACTCTGTAGCACTATGTCCCCTAGTGGGTGATGGAAGTGGTCTTTTCCTGGTTCTCTTCCTCTATGAGGATTTGGTTGTAACCTGAGTAGGCATCCATGAAACTTAACAACTCGTGCCCTGCCGTTGCATCGATGAGTTGGTCGATGTGAGGCAATGGAAAGAAGTCTTTCAGGCAGGCCTTGTTTGGGTTCATAAAGTCCACACACATTCGCCACTTTTCGTTTTTCTTTTTCACAATAACCACGTTGGCGACCCATTGGGGGTATTTCGACTCTCGGACGGAGCCGTTGGCGAGTAGTTTATCCACCTCATCACGGACGACCTCATTGATTTCGGTGTTGAATTTTCTTCTTGTGTGTCGTACCGGCGGGTAGAGTGGATCGATGTTCAACTTGTGCGTGGCAATGTCTTTTGGGATACCTAGCATATCTGCATGGGAGAAAGCAAGCAAATCGGCGTTGTCTATCAAAACTTTATGAAATTTACCCGAGTCTGAGAGTTTGTGGCCGATGTAAGCCTTTTTGCTTGGTCACTGTTGTCTAGTTGGACGGGGTCGAAGTCTTCTACCGTTGACCCTATGGCCTCTACAATGTCGGGATCCTTGATGATGTCTTTTTGTTCGTCGAGTTCGGGCCTTGATTTTGGTAGTTGCTATGCTCCCGAGCCTATTTCCTTTAACTATTGGGTGTATGTACAATCTTGGGCGATGCGATAGCATTCCTGGGCTGTGCGTTGTTCGCCTCGGATGCTGAATATCCCCCACGGAGTAGGAAACTTGATTACTTGATATAAACTGGATGGGATGGCCTTCATGGCGTGTATCCAGGGTCGCCCTACGATGACATTGTAAGTTGTGTCCTAGTTCATGATATTTCTAGGGTGACGCCCCGGCCAGAACGGGTAGCGTTATCTCTCCTGATGTTCACTCAACTGCATTGCTAAAACCTGTTAGCGTTATGCAGTGTGGTACTATCTTGTCCTCGAGTCTCATTTGTGCGAGAACTCGAGGGTGAATAATACACGCGCCTCTCCCATCATCTACCATTATTCTTTTCACATCAGTATCTGAAATACGTAAAGTAATGACAAGAGCATCGAAGTGAGGAAAGGTCAAACCGTGGGTATCTGACTTATCAAAGATGATACTGTCTTCGAGGTCATCATACCGTTCATGGGTGATCGACCGCTTCAGTTTATGTGTGGTGGTGAACTTTACGTGATTGATTGTTGTTTCGTCGCCTCCGTCGATGATATTTGGATGGTACGGGATGGGGAGGGTGGCTTTGGAGGGCCTTGGTGTTATTCTCGTCCGCGACCGAAGTCTCTGTCGCTCATCAGCTCCCTTAGGTGTCCTTGGTGAAGCATGTTCACTACTTCTTACCGTAGGGTTATGCAGTCTTTGGTCTTATGACCCCGCTCCTGATGAAATTCACAAAGGACGTTCGACTTTTTGGTACTTGGGTCGGACTTCATCTTTTGTGGCCACTTCACCTTCGGGCCGAGCTTCTCTAGTGCGTACACTATTTCTGAAGGGGAAACGCAAAAATTGTGAGCAGATAAGAGAGGAGGCATACCACTTTCGTTTCGTTGAGTCCCTGTGTGTGGCTTAGATGACCCTTCTATATGGCGAAGAGATGGTGGAATGGCTGTTCCGACATATGGTTGGTGCCTGTCCCGGTTGAGTGTGGACCTGAATGGTCTCTTCGACCGTCATTACGACGGTCTTTCCTCAACTCCGTTTGGACCGACATTAGCCGTTGGGTTGGACCTTTGAGGTTATCCTCGTCCGCTCTCACCTCAGCGCAATAGTCGTTGTGAATTTCTTCCCAAGTGGTGGGAGGGTATTTCATGAGTCTGCTTAATAACTTTCTGGTCGCTCTCGACCTATTTCTGTTCAACCCATTTTGGAAAGCTGCCAACCCCATCCCTTCTTACTCTATTGAACCAAGCGAGGAAGTCCCTGAGTCCCTCGCCAGGCGATTTCTTGACGGCGAATATATCATTCACCCTGGCCTCCGCCTTCTTAGCCCCGACGTGGGCGGTGACGAACTTGTTGGCCATTTCCTTGAACATTATTATTGAACGTGCTGGTAATTGTGAGTACCATGTTAAGGCTCCCTCTATTAAGGTTTCGCCGAACTTCTATAGCAACACTGATGGTGCTTGCTCTTTGGAGAGTTTGTTGCCTTTTACTGCTGTGACGTAATGAATGATGTGATCTTCGGGGTCTGTGTGCCGTCGTATATCTTCAAATATGGTGGCATTTTGAAGGTCTTGGGTATGGCATATGGGTCTGCCTCCTCGCAGTACGGTTGTTCGACGAACTGGCCGACGTCCCATTTTGGTAGCAGTTTCAGGGCGCCCAGTATCTTATCAACCCTTTCTTTATGTTCCCTCATCTGGTAGCGGAGTGCTTTATTCTCGTTCTCCATTTCTTCCATTTTCTTTAGAATGGCCGCAAGTTCATCGTTACATGCATCAACAGCGGTGTGAGTGTTACCTGTTGGGGGAGCAGGTTGCTCGTCGACGATTGCTGTGATATTCGCTGGTGCGGCGTTTCTATTCGCCGTTTGAACGGGTTTGTCGAGTATGTTGTTGAGAGTACTTGTCAACCACTCCTCCAGTAGTTTTTTCACTGCTAGTGGCGCTTCCTCAGCTATGGACATGGAGGCTCCCCTTTCGCGTGAAGCGGTTACACTTCCATGACGGGGAGGTGAGTCACTCCGCCTATGTGTAGCACTCGGCGTCACATTCTCCTCGTCTTCTCTGTCATCCCCATTGATGGTGTTCAAGAGGTTAGTAGTGATGCCCACTACTGCTTTCTGTCTTTCATCTCCCTTACATGCCATTGTTAGTTCGTGCAAACGAGAAAAAGATGGCTGTTGTCATTTTTTTGATCTAGAAGAAACTAAAATTTTAACTAGAAACTCCCCATAGACGGCGCCAAATTGTTTGACCAAAAAGTGTTGAGCTTTTTGTTAAACTAAATAATGAGGAAATACAGGGTGAATCCTAGTTAAATGTAATAAATTCTAGATCTAAAACTGGGGTATGTCAGTGATATGGGACCGCGTTCAAGAATAATAAATATCAAGTATATGTTCAATGATTATCAATGAATGTAGTAATAGAAGCATGCGGTAAATGTAAATAATGGCAGTAAATGTAATAAGAAGGAAATTGTCACCCAATTAGATGACTTGGATGATTTTCCTTTCTGACAACAACGTGGGGTGATAGAAAATGAAGATGGACAAGGAATTGTTTGGATCTTGTGAATGAACAATGTATATTGAACAATGTAGTCAGTGATCAAGACAAGCTTTTGTATATTCTTTATAGTCAACCCTTTATAATGTACTCTTAACGAAAAGTGAGGATCCCCTTTTTGTTCTTTATCTCTTCCTATTTATAGGGGATATTCCTTAGAAACCTTGAAAAAGTACAACTGAAACAATATTCAATGGAATATTCCTTCTTTCTATTCTAACTTATCCTACCGTTATTTTCATACACCCTTTGCTCGACCTCGGCACTAATCTTTCTTAAGACGACTCCTCGCCCTCGTGCCGTGGTCGGCTTAATCCTCGACCACGTCCATTTGCAGCTATTAAGTCTAATCCAAATTTTGACCAATACAGTTATATTGTCTTATATTTTAAAAAGGCAAAATACATAAGTTACCCCCTGAACTATGCACCAAATCTCTATTACACATTTTCTGATCACGAAAATCTTACACACTCAACCTTTTAAGAGTGTGTCTAATACACACCTCTTTTTTCTTGACCAGTTTAGAAAAATATGTATAATATCATGCACCAATAAGATAAGAAAATATTTAAAATTACTCTTATACCCCCAATTTAAAGAATGTCTAACATCATCTTCTTTTGCCTTCCGACACCGTTGACACCACCGGAAAAAGCCATTATTTTCGCTTCTTAACCTTCACGCAAATTCAGTTTTTATAACAAACCCAAGACCAAGAATGGAAGAGATGAAACTAAAATTGTAACTCCTCTGTTCCGCATTTTCTTTCTCCATTTTCAGATCTCATACCACAACCAAACAAAGCAAATCAAAGTCAGATTTTCGTTTTCATAAATTAAACAACTTCAGTGCGAATATAATCTCAAATCTTTCTTTATATGACAAAACCGAGTTGGGGATTTATAATTTCAGTCATTCTCATGAAATACAAAAAATTATTTATGTAAAGATTGGATGTTTATATGGGTTTTAATGATTGAAAATGAAGCACGAGAAATTTGGAAGGGCAATTTTAAGAAAAATTACAGTACCTTCATTAAATTCTTTAACATGAGTTTTAGTGGGTTTTGTAAATTGCAGAGGAAGAACTAAACAGGAGGGGAGTTTGGGGAAGACCGGAGGGATAAAAGGGTAGCTGGCAGCTTTTTTAATTTGATAAATATTATTATTACTTTGACATGTGGCACTAAAATATGGATTTTAAAAGAACTTTACAAATTTTACGCGCTCAGTTTTTCTTGTTAAGCACGCGTGAGCCACGTAACAAAAGAGGTGTGTATTAGACACACTCTGAAAAGGTTAAGTGTGTAAAATAACTTTTGTGCTCAGAAAGTGTGCAATAGGGATTTGGTCCATAGTTTAGGGGGTAAGTTATGTATTTTATCGAATAAGGCGAAATACATAAACGGCCCCTTTAAGTTGTCCTAAACAATCAGATGAACATCTTCATTGACCCCATTATCAATTAGACACTTCTTCTCCACTAAAGTACAACCTCGTGAACCCCTTATGCTGACATGGCAAAGTGTGCGCTTTATATTAGCATTTAAGCGCGTGAGACCCTCAAAATTATTTCTTTTTCTTTTTGTTTTTTACATTAACTTTAGATTATGTGGACCCCACTTACCTTCATCTTTATACTTCTCCTTCTTCAATCTTCAGAGTTTTCACCTTTGATGGAAAAAAAGAATAATGGCTTTCAATATATATATTGTTGCTTATACAATCAACTCTAAGCATTTAAACGGTTATGGCAGCCCAAATAGCAAGCTAGCATAGGAAAATTGGCATCTCAAATTTTGTGCTTTTGTCTCCTTCAACCTCAAAAATTGCCGCTACCATTTTCATCACTGCTACTGTCACCACCATAAGAACTCCTTCCACCTCCTCCACCTCTACTGTAGCTGCCTCCACCACCACACAAAATACATAACAAGCAAATTTCTTCAATCTGTCATCCTAATAAACTCATCTGAAATTTCTTCTCCGCTATCTTCATTGTTACCATAAAGGAGGATTTTACATCTTTCAAAAACTCTATAGAAATTTCAATGAAATAGAAGTTAAAAATGAACCTAAAAAACTCCAGTTATTAATGAACTACTACCATCTCTAGTTTACTTTTATGGCAAGAATTTAATTTTATTTTTAAACAATCTCATCACTTCTCCCTAAAATCTCATCTGTCGCCACCTCCCCTCTGGCCCGTAACCCCCTTCAGCCACCATTTCATCACTTCTCCCTAAAATAATCATTATAACCATGCCGGCAAAATCCACAACACCATAGCTACTTCCTTTCCTTTCTCCTTTTTCTTTCTCCCTCACAAAAAAAATATTTCTTTCGCATAACTAACAACCATAGATGGTCGCCGATCCCGTCGCCCCATTTCTACTTTTTAATCTCCTTTCCACCGTTGTAACAACCCCAAAGTCACCTATCTAAGAAGTCATTATATTTGGCTATGGGATCCGCCTGCGAAGAAGAAGAAGAAGAAGAAGAAGAAGAAGAAGAAGAAGAAGAAGAAGAAGAAGAAGTCAAGGTAGGGGAAAAATTGCAGCAGCTGGTTTAGGGAAACTTGGAAAAAGAAGAAGAAGAAGAAGAAAAGATGGGAGGGGGATTATTTTGTACTTTTTTTTTGGTAAAAAACTAAAGCTATTTTCTTCATTATTTTCCTTTTTCAAAATACACGTGTAATGTTTTAATTCGTTCTTTTTGCACGTCAGCGCGATTGTATTTCACACTTGTGATCTGTTGGACTTGAATGTCCACAAGGTTGCACTTTAGTGGAGAAGAAGCGTCTAATTGGTAATGGGGTCGGTAAAGGTTTTCACCTGATCGTTCAGGACAACTTAAAGGGGCCATTTATACATTTCGCCTTCAAAAAATAATAATTATATCCAATGGGGCTAAATGAATAAACTGTATTTAGAAATTTATATAGTACTCTCTCTGAAATTTATATGTATACGGGTAAAATCGGGGGCAATTTCTATCCCGATTTCCCGGTGAGAAAACGAAGAGGGAGCGCAGAGCCAGAAGATTGCACTCAAGGTCAGAGACCCTTCGTATTGTGACCCTGGAAGAGCAAACGATATATCCGACATCGAACATGGTGAAGCAACGCACCGCTTGCTGAGTGTAAGTTCTAGACCTCGGAGGCACGGTGAACAGTTATGAATGACAGGTAGAGGGCCGTAATACTCGCCCTCAATCGGATATCACGGCGAGAATCTCGCTCGATGTCGATTATGGATTAACAATTATCGGGAAAGAAGATTTTTACCTTTTTAAGACTTATACTAGGATTGAAAATCTCCTACTATATAAAGGGGAAGTTCTTCTTTTGTAACACACATTGTAACACACAAATCAAAGAGGTAAAAGTTTATTTTCTGCGTTGTAGCTACTATTAAAAAACTTTGCTCATTTGTTTTGTTCTTCATTCACGATTGGGCTCGAACCGAGAGTCCAATCGAGGATGAGGTCATTGTTCAACCTAAGACCAAGCTTGATCATAACACTGCGATTGGTTTGATCATTTATTTTGTCTTTATTTCATTTACCTGTTATTCTTAATTGTTCATGTTGAATTAAAACATGTATCCTTTAAAACAGCGTACAAATTTAATTGTTAACCAATTTTGGGTTAAACAGTTTGGCACCCACCGTGGGGCAAAGGATAATAGTGGTGATTTGATACGAATCTCCATAACACATCCTATTTTATGCTTGTTCTTTGAAATCTTAATTTCAGGTCAGCCTAAAAATGTCAAACTCTCAATTTGCTCACTTGAACATTGACGGTGAGTCTGGCCATCTCGGCGAAAATAATAATTTGGCGCCCAGCAATGATGTGCTTCCTGCCGATCCTGGCGGTATCCCAGTTTTTGAGCCGATCGATGCTAACTCGCAGGTGGCCATCAACATCAATTTTCCAACTAATCCAGAAAACAATGTTCGTGGGGGACCCCGACCAACCACTCGAGAAGCACCCGAGGGCGAAGGTGATGAGGTGAGCCTACGACTGATTCTCGAAATGCTGCAGGCTCAACAAGCGGTAGTAGCACATCTGCAGAATCAAAGCCACGCCCTCAACATGGTTGAGCCCGAACAATCTCGGGAAAGCACCCGAAGAGATGAACAAATTATCGAGAGGCCGGGTGAAGCCGAGCCCGGGGTAAATCCAGAGGTAATGAAAATGCTCGAAGTGTTGACGAAATGGGTGGAGTCGGGTGAGAAAAAGATTGAGGCAAATGACAACAAGGTGGAAACATAAAACTCCAGGGTCGATAAGATCCCCGGAGCACCCCGATATTGAAGGGACCGGACTCCAAAAAGTTTATCTAGAAGCCTTTTTCTCCGAACGCGGCACCAAAGCCAATCCCAAATAGGTTTCGTATGCCCGACACCCCCCAAATATAATGGGAACACGGAACCAAATGAGCATGTGACCTCCTATACATGTGCAAGCAAGGGGAACAATTTGGAAGATGACGAGATCAAATCAGTGTTGCTGAAGAAGTTTGGGGAGACTTTGTCAAAGGGAACAATGATATGGTATCTCAACTTGCCCCCAAATTCCATTAAATCGTTTGTCATGCTTGTAGATGCTTTTGTAATGTTGGGGCCATCAAGATCCAGACCAGGAAGTCAGATCTTTTCAAGGTCAAACAAAGGGATAAAGAGATGCTCAGATAGTTCGTGTCAAGGTTCCATATGGAACGGATGGACCTACCATCGACTGCAGGTGATTGGGCCGTTGAGACATTCACTCAGGGTCTCAACCCCTGAAGTTCATTGTCTTCTCTACAGCTAAAACAAAATTTGGTGAAGTACCCGGCGGTAACCTAGGCCAACATTCACAACAGGTATCAGTCGAAGATAAGGTTCGAGGACGACCAATTAGGGGCCCCTTCTGGATTTGTTTACCCCATTAGCGCAGATGATAGATCTAAGAGGGACATTGATCTTGAGACAAGAACGGTTCGAGATCGGTATCAACCATACAACGCGGATAGGAGGGGAAATGGATCCGTGAATCACCCTAAAAAGAAAAAGAAGAGAAGGGATCGAGGGCCCGATGGCCGAGGTCTGATGAGCAAGAATAGGTTTGATAGGTCGCTCGAAAGTAGGGAAGCACAGAGATTGTCGAAATATAACTTCAACGTGGACGCTGCCAGCATTATGTCAGCCATAGGGCGCATCAAGAGACCAAGTGTCCCCGACCATTGCAGTCCGATACTACCCAGAGAGATCCTAATTTGATGTGTAAGTATCACGGCACTCATGGTCATAGAACTGAAGATTGCCAACAGTTAAGAGAAGAAGTTGCCTGGCTATTCAACAACGGGCACCTTTGAGAATTCTCGATCGAGCGAGCCAAAAACCACTTCAGGAACAGGGACGCCAACAAATAGGTCAAACAAGAGGAGCCTCGTCATGTGAACAACATGATCATCGGAGGATTCGACGTTCCTCAAGGACCAATGATAAAACGCACTAAGGTATCTATCACAAGGGAAAAATGCACCAGGGATTATGTTCTGGAGGGAGCCATTTCTTTCAGCGACGAAGATGCCGAAGGCCTCGTACAACCTCACAATGATGCACTAGTAATATCCCTGCTGATCAATAAATCTCAAGTTAAACGTGTGCTAATCGATCCAGGTAGCTCGACCAACATCATTAGATCAAGGGTTGTATAGCAATTGGGGTTACAAGACCAAATTGTGCCAGTAGTTCGGGTATTGAACGGGTTTAACATGGCATGTTAGACCACGAAGGGAGAGATAACCTTACCAGTAAATACCTCCACGACAATACAAGAAACAAAATTTTACGTAATAGAAGGGGATATGAGGTACAACGCTCTATTCATAAGGCCACGGGTCCACAACATGAGGCAGTACCATCAACCTTGCACTAGGCGTTGAAATTTCCCAACGGGGGGAGTCAAAAATGTCTATGGAGAACAGCCGGACGCAAGGGAGATGTTTTTTGTCAATGAAGTAATCCCGGCGCCTGCGGTTTCGACATCAAGGAGCATGGAGCAAACCAAAAAGGAAGATATTAAATAGTAATCAATGACACCGGCTTCGGCCGAACTAGAGAAACGGGAAAAACAAGGAGCAGGAGAGGATAACGATTATGGCGTCCAGAGGTCATTCATAGCTTCTGAAGACACTGACACCACCAAATCAACAGCTGAAGAATTGGAACAATTCATATTAATCGAGCATCTACCGGATCGAAAGGTCTACCTAGGCATGGGGTTAACCCCCGAGCTCAGGAAAAAAACTTATTGATTTTCTTAAAGCTAACACCGATTGCTTAGCTTGGTCCCATCATGACATGACCGAGATCCCACCGGAAATAACCACTCGCAAGTTGAGTTTGGACCCGAAGTTCCATCCGCTTAAGCAAAAGAGGATGCTGCAGTCTGAGATCAAACATGCGTTCATCAAGGATGAGGTATCCAAACTTCTAAACATAGGATCCATTCGGGAAGTCAAATACCAGATTGGTTAGCTAACATAGTGGTAGTACCTAAAAGGGGAAATAAACTAAGGATGTGTGTGGATTATAAAGACCTAAACAAAGCATGCCCTAAGGATTCTTTCCCCTTGCCAAACATCAACCGAATGATCGACGTGGCGGTCGGGCACGAGATACTCAATTTTCTCGATGCCTACTCTGGGTACAACCAAATTCGAATGGACCCGAGCTACCAAGAAAAGACTTCTTTCGTAACCATATTTGGCACCTACTGCTATAACGTAAATCCATTTGGATTAAAGAACGCCGATGCTACCTACCAACGCCTAGTGAACCGGATGTTCTAAGAACGAATAGGGAAATCAATGAAAGTTTATATTGATGATATGTTGGTCAAGTCCCTGCGAGCAGATGACTATTTGGAACATTTGCGGGAAACCTTCGACATACTAAGGAAATACAACATGAATCTAATCTCGGAGAAATGCGCGTTCGGGATCGGTTCGGGCAAGCTCCTCGGGTTCATGGTGTCCAACCGGGTGATAGAGATTAAACCCAAGAAGATAAAGGCCATAGAGGACATAACCGTAGTGGACAACATCAAGGCAGTTTAAAGACTGACCGAGCGTATAGCCACATTTGGTCGGTTCATATCGAGGTCTTGGATAAGAGCCATCGATTCTTCTCACTATTGAAGAAGAAAAATAACTTTTCTTGTACTCCGTAATGCCAACAAGCTTTGGAAGAACTCAAATGTTACCTGTCGAGTCCCCCCTCCTGCTAAACATTTCGAAGGCAAACAAATAGTTGTACCTCTACTTGGCGGTTTCCGAGGTTGTGGTAAGTGGTGTCTTGGTCTGGGAGGAAGAAAGTAAGAAATTTCCTATTTACTATGTCAGTAGAACTCTAGTGATGCCGAATCAAGGTATCCTCACCTGAAAAGTTAGCACTCGCTTTGATAAGCGCTTCCTGGAAGCTAAAGTCGTACTTTCAATGCCACCACATATGTGTCGTAACGTCTTACCCTCTGAGGAATATAATGCATAAGCCCCAGCTTTCGGGCTGGTTGGCCAAATGGGCCATAAGATTAGTGGGTATGACATCAAGCACTGACCCTGAACTGCCATAAAATCTCAAATTTTGGCAGACTTCATGGCCGACTTTACGTCGGCCTTAATACCCGAAATTGAAAGGGAATTGTTACTCACCTCGGGAAATAATTCGGGAATCTGGACCTATTCATGGATTGTGCCTCCAACGCGATAGGGTCCGGGCCCCGTATCGTGTTAAAACCACCCGCAAAAAGCATGATCAAGCAGTCTATTCGAACTGTAAAATTGACTAATAATAAAGCCGAGTATGACGCCATGATTGCAGGTCTGGAACTGGATAAGAGCCTTGGGGCCGAAGTGATCGAGGCCAAATGCGACTCCCTCCTTGTCGTAAATGAAGTCAACGGAATGTTCGAAGTAAAATAAGAACGGATGCGGAGGTACTAGGACAAATTGCAGGTGACCCTGCACCAATTCAAGGAATGGGCTCTACAGCATATACCCTGAGATCAAAACAATGAGGCCGATGCACTGTCCAACTTAGGGTCATCTGTCGACTCCAATGAATTTAGCTTGGGGGTAGTGGTACAACTGATGAACTCGGTGGTAGAAGAAGGTCACGCCAAAGTAAACTCGACAAGTTTGACTTGGGATTGGAGAAATAAATACATAGACTACCTAAAGATAGGAAAATTGCCTTCAGATGCCAAGAAATCGAGAGCCCTGCGCACTAAGGCTGCCAGATTTTGCTTAGTCGAATGGGCATTGTTTAGGAGATCTTTCTTCGATCCACTGGCCAGATGCTTAGGGCTGAGAGAGACCGAATATGCCATGAGAGAAGTTCACGAGGGCACTTGCGAGAACTATTCAGGGGGTAGAATCGTTAGTTTGAAAGCTATTAAGGCCGGATACTACTGGAATGAAATGGAAAATGATGCTAGAGACTTCATACGAAAATGCGACGAGTGCCAAAGACAGGCCCCAATGATCCATCAATCGGGAGAGATGCTCCACTCGGTCCTGACTCCGTGGCTATTTATGAAGTAAGGAATGGACATCGTCGGTCCCCTGCCATGGGCACCAGATAAGGCCCAATTCATACTATTCATGACCAATTATTTCTCCAACTGGATCGACGCTCAGGCGTTCGAGAAGGTCCATAATATGTCGATTCGGGATACAAGCTGAGATTGTTTGCGAAAATAGGAAATAATTCGTTGGCAACAAGGTGAGTAAGTTTTGAAGATCACAAGATCAAGAAGATACTATCAACGCTTTATCACCCTAGTGGGAATGGGCAGGCGAAATAAACGAACATAACTATACTCGAAAACCTGAAAAAGAGGTTGACCGTTTCGAAAGAAAAATGGATGGATATCTTACTTGAATTACTATGGGCATACCATACAACTGCGAATCGACCACCGGGGCCACCCCATTTCTCTGGTCTACGGATCTAAAGCCTTAATACCAGTCGAGGTGGGGGAACCGAGCCCCGGGTTCCAGTATGCTACCGGAGAACCGAATGGCGAGGCTATGATCACGAGCCTAGAACTATTAAATGAAAGGCAGGAGGCCGCCATGGTCCCAATAGCTGCCCAGAAGCAGTGAGTCGAAGGTATTACAACCGAAGAGCCAACCTCCGACATTTTCAAGTCGGGGACTTGGTGTTGAGAAAGGCAACACTACACACCAAGAACCCAAATGAAGGGAAACTGGCCCCGAATTGAGAAGGACCGTAACGAGTTATCGGAATAACCGGCAAAGTTTCATATAAACTCGAAGGGGAACATGGTGTACAACTACCAAACAACTGGAACATGGAACACTTGAAGTGGTACTACTGCTAAGGTACAAACATAATTCCTTTTTAATTTTGTTACATTACGAACTAACACATGCAGGTACTAGTCCAAGGGCGGATGTGACCATTAGGTCTGAAAGCACGTATTGCACTCTTTTTCCCTTGAACCGGTTTTGTTCCGAAGTGGGTGTTCTGCAAGGTTTTTAATGAGGCAACAGTAAAATGTACTACCTCAGATTTGAAGACCGGCTTTAAATTGGAATAGATGATCGTTTGCATTAGATCAATAGTATCCGAGCCCTCACAAGTTCGGCTTTGAATACTGAGGGCCATTATCCCTAGATTAAGATCTTTAGCAAGGGAATAGAAAATTTTATGTGTCAAATTCTAAGGCTTGGTGGTTAGGATTCATTGTAAGGGTCAAATGGTCATGCGAATCGTGCCCACATAATCCACTCTTGCCACGACACAAGGTTTGTGCGCTTCCGGTCATGTACCTTGCATATTAAGCAATGAAATAAATTTCTACTTCCCTTACACTTTATTACTGTGCATTTTACTTCTTCAATGCTGGATCTTAAAGACCACGGGCTACCCCTACTTGGGGACTGTCAACCAGTAAATATTCGAACAACCCGGGCTACCAAATCCCGGAGGCGCCAAGCCTATTAGGCAGTGCCCATACATAAAAGGCTATGGCCACCCTAAAAATGGCTCGGAGACGTCCGAAGTCCATACTCATAAACTAAGGCCCTTACGAAAAATCAAAACCTATTAAAAGGTTACCCTCGGTAAAAACATCGTGTAAGACACTTAAGCATCTTAAAAACCTTTGGTTTTATTGAAGATTCGAAGCCACAAATAATCTAGAGTTGCCATCAAAATCGAGCCCCATTTGGGCCTTCGAAGAACGGATGCTCTAGACTACATTTGATTTTATGCAAAGGCATTAAAAACGATACGCAAATAAAAAATTGCAAATAGATGCTGGAAAGTAAAGATACGATATCACTAAAAAGGGGAAATTTTATATATTCTAAAAAATATTTACAAAGGCACGATAAAACAACCTCAAAATAAATAAAAAAAATACACAAGGAATAACAGAAAAAGAACTAAGGCATTTACGCCTTGTCCTCACCGGGGCTCAACTCATTACTAGAACCGTCAACACCCCAGAACCCTCGGAACCATCTGATCCTTCGGGACCTTCCAGCTCATAGAGTTTATTTGCATCGGCCTCGAGTTTTTTGTCTTCTTCAATCTCAGCTAATAGGTCAAAACCTCGGGCATGGATATCCTCGAGGGTTTCTTTCTGGGTTAGTTGCTTTGCGTACTCGGTCTTCATCTTTAAGCAGGCCTCAGTTACCTCCACATAAGTCTTATACTGGGCCAGCATTTCCTTGTCGTTAGAGGAAACAATAGAGGTTGCATCCAATTTGGACCTCAGCACGGCATATTCTTGGCCGAGGGCATCTGGTTCTGTGACGACCGAGTTCAGCTGTGCCCGAAGTTCATCATTGAGCCAAGACCACTTGTCGCCCTTGTCCTTTGCCACCCGGATTTGGTTCTTGGTCGATGCCAGCTCCGCTTTTGTAGCCTTTTCTTGCCAAGCGAGCAGGTCCATCCTACCCTTCCACGCCTCGATCTTGGCCTTAACCTCATCCATCTCAGCCCGAAGCTGGTCGATCAGGTCTACCTTTTCTTGGACCTGCAAAGTTGCATAGTTAGTCACCATAAGTAGCTTCTTGTTTTTAGCTTCAAATATCCTTACCTTCTCGACAAGTTCGTCGTGCTCCCGCTTCAAGGATGAAGCCTCCTTCTGAGCCTTTTCCAGCTCGACTTGGAGAATTGGGAGGTCCTTGAGGGCCTCGTTTTGTTGTTCACTAAGAGCCCTATACATGTCCTTCTTATAAACTTGCTCGTTGAGCTCAAACTCGAGTTGGCTGATCTCCAAGAGGGATCGAAGGAAGCTTTCACGATACACCACTGAAGCCTGAAAAACAATGAAGCCATTAGAGCACACCTAAAAGGCGAAATGGTTTCCTGGCCACTTAAACTTGTCGGGTTTTTTAAAGCCGATATATAAACTTTCTATTTTCCCATTTGAACACTCGAACTCGTTTTTTCCATAACTAATAAACACATTTAACCATTGACCATGCCCATGTGGCGTCAATCGGTCCTAATCAGCAGCCCGCGTAAGGAACACGACGCACAGGAGCGTGAAAACCCCCTTCCCAATGCCCAACAGTACCAAATGGGTTGTGTTTAATTGTGTTCTTATTCATGCCTTCTAAAATACCCCCTTCCTCCATTTTTAAAAATCTGAAGCTCCATTCCTCCTTGTAAAATTTAAAGCTCCATTTTCATTTTTTTTTTCATTATTTCAGACTGTGGAAATGGTGGAAAGTTGTATATTTTGTCATTGTAGAGTTGAAGCTAAGTTTTGTATCACTTGGACCAAACGAAGCTCGACCATATCCACCACCATAAACAAGTCCATTTTGAATGTTGGAGAAGGTGAAAAGAATCTTCTAGAATTTTGATGCAAATAGCGATGAGGGTCTTAACCGTGAGGAAATGGAAGCTTTGGTGGTTGCTGTAAACCCTAGGGTCATATTCAGCGATGAGCAGATCTGTGGCATTCTCGACGAGATTTTCCGAACTTATGGAGAGTTCATCGATGGCGAGAAGGGCCTTACATATGTTCCCCTCACTTTTCAGATTCTTTTCACCTTCTCTGATCATCAAAATTCTGGAATGAACAGGGGAAGGTTTCGTCAGAGAGAGGTTAAAATGAGGGGGGGAGGGAGGTCGGTCTACGGAATGAAAGAGGGGACCAGGGTTAGGGTTTTCGTGCCCTTGACGTGTAAGACATCCATTGGTCATTTGCTGACTGGATGGACACGTATGTGTATGTGTAATACACGCGCACATGGTCTCTTGTCAGATGTGTTTATTAGTTACAAAAAAACGAGTTCGAGTATTCAAATGGGAAAATAGAAAGTTTATGTATCGGCTTTAAAAAACCCGACAAGTTTAAGTGGCCAAGAAGCCATTTCGCCCACCTAAAACTAAGCAAGGTTCGCAAAGGGGTATGAAGGATAGACGCCTTACCCTGTTCAGTACCTGTTGCGCCTCATTGAAGAGGTTCGACGTGCCTACTTCATTCATCTTTGCCTGGTCCTCCTCGGTCACCAAGCAACAAAGGTAGCTGGCTACCCCCACCAGAGCTGACAGGACCCGGGCATCCGCTAGGATAGTAAGAATGACCATTCTCTTACGGCTGGGGTCCACACTCGGGGAAGGGAACTGGTTCAATAGTTTCGGGCTTGAGCTCGGCTCACCCACCCCCGATGGCACATCCTTTTTTGGGACGTCCAGGTGACCAAGCCTGGAAAAATCCTCCAACGCGGCCATGTCCATGCCGTCGAAGAACGTGTTGAGGGCATCATCTGGGCCCTGTCTCCTTTGATATCTCCTTACCCTCTTGAGCCTCTTCGAGCACGGACTCAGTATAGGACGGCATCTCCACGATGTCAATGACATCGAATACCTCCTTCGCGACAGGAGCGGCTTCTCAAGAGGCCACGAGCTCTATCTTTCCCACTGGTTCTGGAGCTAAAGGAGGATCGACCTCGTGGTTATCTTTCTCATCTTCCGCCTATCCCCCTCGTTAAGGGTCAACCTATGAGCAATGAACTCAAGGTCATCGTCCTCAGGATAGTCCCTGAGCCGGTAGAGGGAATCAGAGTATGATACCCTAGACTTGGTGCTCTTTTTGATTTTCCGGACCCGGATGGTCACCTTCTTCTTCTTCGCCTCGGTGTCCAGGGAGCCCGAGGACTTCCTCTTCTTCTTCCTTTTCTCCACTGCGGCAGCCCCGGGCTGTCCCAAAGCAGAGGGTTTAGCAAGCAAGGATGGATCCTCGTCCTCACCCAATGGCCTGACCACGGTGGTCTTGGGAAAACCTATAAGAAGAAAGAAGACTTAGCGATATGTAAGCCAAGAGTATGGAGGTAATCATTTGGGAGGGAGCCTCACCACGAGAACGGGCCTCCCACTTTCCCTTTGAGAGCTCGCCATGTGCGCTCGGAGTATGGCATCTATTTGTAGATCCCCTCGATCCTCTCTTTGAAGCGGGGGACTGCGTTAGGAACTTGGGCAACCGCTGCACAATGACGAACACAAGCAATTAGAAAAAGAATAAACGGGAATGCCAAATACCCGAGAAGGAAAAGACTTACGAGAGGCATTCCACTTATCCAAGAATGGTAAAAATTTGGAGGGGATGAGGTCTTCGATTTTCACCCAAACTAACCTCCCCTGCCAGCCTCGATCTCGGTCCTCGTCGATGCTCGAGAAAGGAGCCTTGCTTGTTTGGCGAACGAGCTTGATCAGCCCCCCTTGGAAGATTCGGGGACTGTATAAATGAAGCAGATGGTCGAGGGTGAACCGAGGTGCTTCAGTGTTGTTCACAAATAGTCGGAGGAGGATTATGATCCTTCAAAAGGATGGGTGAATCTGCTCAAGGTAGACTTCATACCTTTAACAGAAGTGAAGGACTATGAGGTCTACCAGGGTGAGTGTGAAGGGATAAGTGTAAACACTTAAGTACCTCTCCATGTGAGTGGTGATATCGTTGTTGGGCCCGAGGGAGACACCTCCTTGTCCTCCCAGTTACGGTCCACCCGGACTATGGATAGTGTTTCCTTAGTAATGGAGCATATGTACCTCCATGCTCTCTCACCTCGGTCCTGTTGACTAGAGGCCTTCTCGACACTAAAACCGTTCCTAATAGAGTAGGCTTTGGGGTATGAAGCTCTTCAAGGGGGGATCCTAGGGCACTTAAGGAATGACCACCTCAGCGTTTATGGTCGGATTGGAAGACAAATGAGCGGTTTGCTTAGGCACAAACTTGGAAGTTTTTGCCATCTGAATCTGGAAAATATGTACGTTTGAAGAAAAAATATAAAAATTTAATGATGGCATGAAGATACGAAGACCTGGGTTCAAGATTCAAAGAGAATCTATGAAGATTTAGGATGAAAATATGAAGGTCTAAGGAGAAATGTATGAAGATTTGAAGGAGTTAAAGGTAGGTAAAGAATTCGAGAGCTAGGCGAAGAGTACTGGAGTCGGAAAGTGGAGAAGTGAAAAAGGGTCGGAATTTTTATAGGGGAAGATCCATCAATGTGCGACGTTTCGCATTCGAGGACAGTCAACCGGCAGCTGACACGTGTCCGAAGTTAGAAAAACACGATTGATGGGATGTTTCGTTGACCCAACAACTCGGTCGTAACGTACGAAGAAAGGAACTAAGTTCACTTTTCGCTTCCCGTCGCTTCGATGAATCTACCCTCCAAAAAACGTGGGGCCTATCTGTATACGGGTAAAATTGGGGGCAATGTCCACCCTGATTCCACGGTGGGAAAACAAAGGGGGGCGTGGAGCCTGGAGATTGTACTCGAGGTTAGAGACCTATCATATTGAGACCCTAAAAGAGCGAACGGTATGTCCGACATCGAACATGGTGAAGCAACGCGCCTCGGGGCGACTGTAAGTTTTAGACCTCGGGAGGCACGATGAACGGTTATGCATGACAGGTAGAGGGCCATAATACTCTCTCTCAACCGGATATCACAGCGCAAATCTCGCTCGACGTCGATTACGGATCAACAATTACCGGGAAAAGAAGATTTTTACCTTTTTAAACTTATACTAGGATTGAAACTCTCCTACTATATAAAGGGAAAGTTTTTCTTTTGTAACACGCAAATCAAAGCAGTACAAGTTTATTTTCTCCCTTGTATCTACTGTTAAAAAATTTTGCTCATTTGTTCTGTTCTTCATCCACTATTGGGATCGAACCGATGGTCCAATCGAGGATGAGGTCATTGTTCAACCTACGACCAAGCTTGGTCATAACACTGCGATTGGTTTGATCGTTTATTTTATCTTTAATTCATTTACCTATTATTCTTAATTGTTCGTGTTGAATTAAACCACGTATCCTTTAAACCACGTACAAACTTAACTGTTAACCAATTTGGGGTTAAACAAATTAAGCTTTATAAAGACAATTAAAAATTATAATTTAGGACAATTTAAATAGATATAAATTGAAAAATAAATATTAAAAATTCAAGTCTATGAATTCCAACTATTCCAGGTGTTTACAGGAAAAAAATTTAGATTTTCATGTGTCACACCTCCTTTTAAATTCACTACACCCGCAGTCTATGATCTCTATATTTACTCGTTTCCAGTAGCATTCTAATTATTTATTATTGGACCTATTAGCGATTTTATATTGTATTGTAGCCACTGGGCTCCAGGATGAGCCCAACGGAAGGAGAAGGTAAAAATTATGTGCACATTGAAGGTTGTCCAAGCAGATCTGGGCCCAGGCCCAAACGTACACAAACATCTAACTGAGCCTGGGCCATTCATTGAGGCCCTGAACTTTGTTCTTCTTGATGATAGAATACAGAGCCCAAACTATCAAGCCAGGCTTTCGATTTAGATTTCAATATACCGTCCTATTGATACAAACTAAAAATCGAAACAGTCCAGAAGCTTATTCAAGTTGTCCTATTGATATCAACCAAATATTGCCCAGTTTCTAATTACAGAAATTGAACATTAGACGCGACCTATACTAGATGTAAGATTAAACGTTGGATGCAATCTACACAGAAAGTAATCAGAGTTAGGGTCCATTATACGGTTCAGTTATTCGATCCAGTCATACAGTCCATTTAATACAAAATCAGCAAAAATTTATATAAACATCAGTAAAGTCAATGTCAAATACACAGTTCAGGAATTAAAACAACATCAGATTTCATGCTTCAATTATCATNAAACCATTTAGCTAAACAGTCTGCTTATACAGTCCAGGGCTTATACATGAACAAAATTGAAGTGACAATGTGCTATGAAATTAAGTCTAGTGCCTAACAATACATCACAGTCCAGGTAGCAAAACAAGTGAATATTTGCATTCCATTTTCAAGCTCAGTATTAGCAGGGCAGATTCAAATGTGTACCTGGTAATTGCAAATAAGAAAAGGAGAAAATCAGTAGCAGTGACAATTTGCAACAGCAGCCCAGGAGAAATTGAAAGGCAGTATTAATGCAATCCACACAGCAAGCTCATGAATGGGATTGAAATTCCAGCAATGATCCAAGACATCAACAATTGCAAACACCAGATTGACTACCCAGATTCAGTTTAGCAATTCAAATAGAGTACATAATTGTTCATGATTTATCACAGAATGAACACCCCAAAGATTTCCGATGGAACAGTAGGTTTTTTTTTTTTTGTATTTTTTGTTGTGTTGTTTTTTTTTTTTTTGGTTTTCAATTCTGATTCCTCCTTCTCCAGAATATTTTCCCTTTCCCCTCTTAAACTTTCAGACCCCCTCCTCTTTCTTCAACTCTAAAAACTTCCTTCCCAAGGCAAAATGACTGCCTATTTATAGGTGAACTAAGTCCAATTTTCAGATTTTCTTTACCCCCCTTAGTCCCTATTCTAATTTCAGTGCTTACCCTTCTATTTTCTGACTTATTACTCAAGTAACTACCTTAAGTTTACTAGAATCTACACTATAGCCCTTCCTAGAAGGTTCTATGCCTATCACAATCCCTATTCTACCCCTTAAACCTCTTCAAAACTACCAAATCTGCTGAAAATACCCTTTTCCCATGTCCAAACTACCCTTTAAGCCTTCTGAAATTGCTAGACTACCCAAGCCCCCTTTAATCAACTGACTATGGTTAATTTAATCCTAAATCAACTATAACCAATCAATCAACCCTAAATATTGAATTAAGAAACAATTAAAATTGGAACTAACATCATCATAACACTGATTCTCCATTATAACAGTATTCGAGCAGAACCAATAATTAAAAATGGAGTAAACACAAACACATTCAAAATCAAACTATTGCTATGCATCAAATAACAGTGATTGCTTAAAACATAAAAACAAGAATTAGGAGAAAGAACACATACCTACTCGGACTAAGGACTCGGACAACTTTGTTGCTTGAATCCTTGAGGATTCTTGATCCGTAACATCCCCAATCATGTATTTTTCGTAAGAATCCACATGATTGAGGGAGCTACGATCAGAAATCCTCAAGGTTCTCTAGTTAGGGTTTGGCCAGTTTTTAAGATCTAAAATTGGAGGAATTCTAGCAAGATTTGAACAATTTTGGTTGGGGATTGACGATGAGGAAGCCATGGGGACTATGGGGTGTGAATTTGGGCCGGTTTGGATAAAGTTGCATTTTGGCCGGAGCTTTTGATTCAATATTCGAGGGATTTGGCTAGGAATTGGAGGATGATATTATGGGGGTTGGAAAGAGGAGAGGAAGACGAATCTGTGGTGTATTTTTGGTGTTGATTGGAGCTTCGCCGCCGGCGGCGGCGATTTCCGGCCGGCGGCGGACGGCGGAGGGACGGTGGTGGGACGGTGGGGTACGGTGGTTTAAGGTGGAGGCGGTGACCGGCGTTACAGGGGTGAGGGAGATGAGTTATATTTTTTTTTTGTTTATTTTTTAGGATTAATTAATTTTCGGACAGTTATAAAGGTTTTGAGATTTAGTTCCCAACCGTTGGATCTTTGAAGGATCAACGGATGAGATTCAATTGGGCAAAACGACGTCGTTTGTTTGGGTGGGGTTGCTGGACCGGGTGGTGTATTGGGCAGGCTTGGGCTGGGTATTTTTGGTTTGGCGCTTCCTGATTTTGGCCCAAATGTGGTCTTTAAGACCATTTTTAATTTTTCTCCTTTTTCTTTCCCCTTTTTTTGTATTTTCTTTTGTATTTATTTATTTTTTCCTGATTTTTTATAAAATGCCTAAACAACAAAGACCTAATTAAGCTATTTTAATTCCTAAAATTGCTTGCAACTCTTATTCAACACAAATGCAAAAACTAGTAACGCATAAGTCTATTTCCTTGCAATTTCTTTATATTTTATTCTAAGACCAATTGACTAAAATTATGAAATTAAATCCCTAAATGCATATTTTTGGTATTTTTTATGGATTAAATGCGTAAAATGAAAGCAACAATTACCAAAGAATGCCACAAAACTCACACAAAATTATAAAATACTAGGGAAAATTATTTTGCTTGAAATTTTGGGAATTACTGCTTAGGGCAAAAATCACATGCTCATAGTTTATCATTCTCTCTTCTCCTTATCAATCATTTTTTTACAATGTCTGAAGTGCCAAAAATAAGGGTTTCACTGTATTGGGGGGGTGAGGTTGTGGTGGAGAATAACTCTGTGAGGTATAGCTCACCTCCACAGTGTCATGTTAAATTGCCGCTTACTATGGAGTACGATACATTGGTATCGTTGTTATGTAAAAAAAATGAGTGAGCGGAGGCGTTCGGTTAACCTTAAAGTAACCGGTAGATTTCCGTATTCAGTGACTCCGCAGGGGTTTGCTTATTATTCTGAGTTTAACATCGAGGATGATGAAGCTCTTAGAGATTTTTTACGGATTCCGGATGAATACAGGAAATTTATTGTAATAAAATTATTGGAAATGTACGTCAAGGTGGAAGACGTTCCCGGTAATGAGGGCGTGCATAGCAGGGATAACCCCCAGTCATCGGGTGATTATTCTGGAGCAGTTTTTGCCGGACAGATTGCTGATGAAAGAGCTTGCCTTGATTTAAACTTGTCACCACCGGCAAATGAGCAGCCACAAAATAATTTTTCCACTTTATATAATCAACAAGACGACTGGTATACTTCAATTTTACTACGCTTTAGTGATGTTTTTTTCATGTTTTAATTGGATTTGTATTAACACTCATATTTTTTTATAGGGGGTACCGTCCGGATATGAATTTTACAAGTTATGACCCCCCTAGTTGGAATATGTGTAGGTCTAGAGTATTGAACCACGGTGGTCCATCCGGGAGTCATCACCAACATGAAAATATCCATCATGAAACGTCAAGACAATACCATTTGTAAGTAAAGTGATATAGCTATATCTAAAGTATTTTTCCTGAGTTTTGGGTAACTTATCTTTTTGTTCTTTTTGTGCAGTGAAAACGAGCTTCTTGAAGCTCCTGACCTCACACAGTTGCCCATAGACGACGTATTTACTCGTGATTTGGCAGATGCGCAGAGTCAGGAGGATGATAATAATTATGACAACAATGCAGATGAGTCTGGGGATGACACACCCTTCCATGATGAGGGCAATGATGAGGAGGAGGAAGTGAATGTTGAACCTGAGCTGACGAGGGAGCATGTTCCTCCACCTCCCGCTAGACCAAGAGTGTACGAGTCCCACGTGCCATTTCATGAGCGGAATATTCCCTACCTTGATAATTTGCCAACCATGCCTAACGTGGATGCCCTCACAAGGGATGATGATGAATTACGGTCAGCGATGTGGGATGAGTCTAGACCAGTTGTTCTGACAAAGGACATGTATTTCCCCAATAAAGCTCGCCTAATTAGGGCTGTAAAAATCTACAGTATAAGAGAGTGTCGTGAGATGACGGTAAGTGAGTCAACTACGGAGAAATACAAGGTTGTATGCCGTAGGTGGTTTATGGGTTGTCACTGGATGCTGCGTGCCACCAAGAAGAAATCAGGTTTGTGGAAAGTGGGTAAATTTATTAGCGAGCACAAATGTGAAGTGGACACATTCAATGAGAATCACTTCAACTTGGATGTGGACTTGATTTCCCTTGTCTTGATTCCATTTTTGGAAGTGTCCATTAAGTTCAAGATTAAAGAGTGTATTACAGCCGTCCACCAGGATTATGGTTGTACTATAACCAAAAGAAAGGCATATCTCGGTCGCAAACNGATAGAAAACTCTGAAGAGAAAAAGGACGAAACTTATCTGAGCGGAAAGGCTGATTCCATTGATCACGCCACGCACTTCGGATCCCAGCCTAGTCTGTTCATCCAATCAATCGTTAGTTGCCACATTTGTTGCCCCATATTTTCACGCCCAACTTTCAACTAAACCCTGCTTTTCACCATATTTCAAACACCTTTCAACCATGGACTTCCTAGTTTGCACATCTGAAGACTCATGTTCACCTTATGATGCCGATGAAGGTTTTCACCAATAAGACTCTCTCATTTTTACATTCTCTCAAACTCACTTCGCCTTACGGTGCCCGTGAGGGTTTTCACCAATAAGACTCTCTTATTTTACATTCTCTCAAACTCATTTCGCCTTATGGTGCCCGTGAGGGTTTTCACCAATAAGACTCTCTCATTTCTAATGTCTCTCAAACTCACTTCGCCTTACGGTGCCCGTGAGGGTTTTCACCAATAAGACTCTCTCATTTCTAACATCTCTTCTGGCACCAGAGTGTTGTCCCCAACAAGAATTACTTTACCTGCTTGTATTGACATTTCTTAAGATTGATCAGAATGTCTTTCTTTGGACCGTAATGTGGCTTTTGGATGGGTTTAGAAAGAAAGGTATAGAGGCTCAAAATAATTCAAACGTGGGTCCAATATTACAACTTTCGGAATCATATCTCATGCAACAACCATAACTTCTGCCCCAGTTTCCTTCCCAGGGATTATTTGGATTTTTCTTTTGTTATGACTGAACCTCAGTGAGGCTGCCTACGTACCCTTTCGGGATCAAGTCAAACGTATGATGACCTTGGGTTGTACCCAGTCTGAAACCAAGTGGATTTATTTTTTGTCCCATAATCCCCCACTATTATACATATCACGATACGGCATAGCTGTAGATTTTTTTTTCCATCTCATTTTTTTTAACGAATACATCTCTACATATTCATCATCTAAAGATATATCTTTCATTACAATAGTTATATGACAGGTCGATCTTTTATTGGAAACTACGTCCTCGAGCTCGAGNTGTTACGTAAAAAAATGAGTGAGCGGAGGCGTTCGGTTAACCTTAAAGTAACCGGTAGATTTTCGTATTCAGTGACTCCGCAGGGGTTTGCTTATTATTCTGAGTTTAACATCGAGGATGATGAAACTCTTAGAGATTTTTTGCGGATTCCGGATGAATACAGGGAATTTATTGTAATAAAATTATTGGAAATGTACGTCAAGGTGGAAGACGTTCCCAGTAATGAGGGCGTGCATAGCAGGGATAACCCCCAGTCATCGGGTGGTTATTCTGGAGCAATTTTTGCCGGACAGATTGCTGATGAAAGAGCTTGCCTTGATTTAAACTTGTCACCACCAGCGAATGAGCAGCCACAAAATAATTTTTTCACTTTATATAATCAACAAGACGACTGGTAAACTTCAATTTTACAACGCTTTAGCGATGTTTTTTTATGTTTTAATTGGATTTGTATTAACACTTATATTTTTTATAGGGGGTACCGTCCGGATATGAATTTTACAAGTTATGACCCCGCCCCTAGTTGGAATATGCGTAGTTCTGGAGTATTGGACCACGGTGGTCCATCCGGGAGTCATCACCAACATGAAAATATCCATCATGAAACGTCAAGACAATACCATTTGTAAGTAAAGTGATATAGCTATATCTAAAGTATTTTTCCTGAGTTTTAGGTAACTTATCTTTTTGTTCTTTTTGTGCAGTGAAAACGAGCTTCTTGAAGCTCCTGACCTCACACAGTTGCCCATAGACGACGTATTTACTCGTGATTTGGCAGATGCGCAGAGTCAGGAGGATGATAATAATTATGACAACAATGCAGATGAGTCTGGGGATGACACACCCTTCCATGATGAGGGCAATGATGAGGAGGAGGAAGTGAATGTTGAACCTGAGCTGACGAGGGAGCATGTTCCTCCACCTCCCGCTAGACCAAGAGTGTACGAGTCCCACGTGCCATTTCATGAGCGGAATATTCCCTACCTTGATAATTTGCCAACCATGCCTAACGTGGATGCCCTCACAAGGGATGATGATGAATTACGGTCAGCGATGTGGGATGAGTCTAGACCAGTTGTTCTGACAAAGGACATGTATTTCCCCAATAAAGCTCGCCTCATTAGGGCTGTAAAAATCTACAGTATAAGAGAGTGTCGTGAGATGACGGTAAGTGAATCAACTACGGAGAAATACAAGGCTGTATACCGTAGGTGGTTTATGGGTTGTCACTGGATGCTGCGTGCCACCAAGAAGAAATCAGGTTTGTGGAAAGTGGGTAAATTTATTAGCGAGCACAAATGTGAAGTGGACACATTCAATGAGAATCACTTCAACTTGGATGTGGACTTGATTTCCCTTGTCTTGATTCCATTTTTGGAAGTGTCCATTAAGTTCAAGATTAAAGAGTGTATTACAGCCGTCCACCAGGATTATGGTTGTACTATAACCAAAAGAAAGGCATATCTCGGTCGCAAACGTGCCTTTGAACTTATTTATGGTGACTGGGATAAGTCTTTTTCAAATCTGCCCAGGTACATGGTCGCACTGCAATACTTTAACCCCGGGACTGTTGTTGAATGGAGGCGTGAGCGGAGTCCGGACAGACCGGAATATATTTTCAACTATGTGTTTTGGTCATTTAAACCAGCAATTGATGGTTTTGTGCATTGTCGTCCTATAATTTCCATAGACGGTACTCATGTCTATGGAAAGTATGATATTAAGCTTTTGATTGTAGTTGCAGTAGACGCCAACGGACAAATATTTCCACTAGCTTTTGCCATTTGTGCCAACGAAAGTGAAGAGACATGGACGTGTTTTTTGAACCACTTGAAGCAGCACGTTGTCAAACAACATTCAGGTATTTGTCTAATATCTGATTGGCATGGTGGTATTTTAAGTTCTGTACGTCACTTGCCTGAATGGCATGAACCATATGCATACCACCGTTACTATGTGAGGCACCTGAAGGCCAATTTCCAGAAGAAATTTCCTGACAAGGCCTTGCATGACTTAGTGTGGATGGCTGCAACTGAGCACCAGCAATGCAAATTCACGAGGCGCATGGAAGCGATCCGGCAGATAGATCCACGAGCCTATACTTGGTTGATGCAACATGAGCTTCACATGTGGACATTGCATGCTGATGGCGGCAGACGATGGGGAGCCCTCACAACAAATGTGTCGGAGTCATTTAACGGCTTGTTGAAAGGCATGCAGCTGCATCGGCATTGATGGACAGGGGTGTTGAATTAATGCCAATACCCATGAGAAGATTTGAAAGGTCCAGGAGGCAAGCACAGTGGCATTCATTTCTTCAGTACGATCATGAACGGGGTGTTTTTGAAGTTAAGACCGCTATCAACGGACACCGTGGGAATAATCTACAGACTGTGAATGAAAATAAAAGGTTATGTTCATGTGGGAAATAGACCATCTACCACATGCCGTGCGCACATGCGTTGAAGTGCTTTCAACAAGTTGGATATGGGGCAACAAACTATATTGATAGGCAATACAGTGTTGCTGCATACGTAGACACGTATAGTGGGAAGTTGCATCCATTAGGTGCTGAGCATTATTGGCCGCCGGAACCTTTTATGATGGTATGTAACAAGGACTATTTACGCAAGCTTCAAGTGCAAAAGAGAACGCGTATACGGAACAAAATGGATGTTGGTGAGTCCGTTTATGCACGTAAATGTGGCATATGCTCAAACAGGACACGACCGTCGTAAATGTCCTTCAGGTGGTGTGCGTGGCGGTGGTAATCCTGGTGCAAGTTCGTCCAATGTACCCAACTATCAAGGATACCTCTAGTCTTTTATTTTGGTATTATTTTTTGTAATACATGTCTGTAGTTGTGTTTGTTTCAATATATATGAAATAAAATAAATTTTCACAATCTTGTTACATCTTATTTTTTAACGTTATATTTTGATATGGTTGTTCAAATATTGAGGTATGGGTGTTTGTAAACATGACCAGGAATGTGGTATAAAAAAAATTTCGTTAAAAAATAAATTAAATATGTAAAGCGTGGTACAATAATGTGTTTTATCAATTACAAAGTCGTTCTTAAAAAGCTGTAAAGCATGGTTCAAAAGCTTGAATGAATGAAGAAAAAGCTTTTTTTTTTGCAGAAAAATTAAATATGTAAATCGCAGTATAATACTACGTTTTGTTGAGTTGTCATGTCGTTCTGAAAAAGCTGAAAACCATGTGAAAATCCTATTTTTTTATCAGAATAATTAAATATGTAAATTGCAGTATAATACTACGTTTTGTTGAGTTGTCATGTCGTTCTGAAAAAGCTGAAAACCATGTGAAAACCCTGTTTTTGTATCAGAATAATTTAATATGTAAATCGCAGTATAATACTACATTTTGTTGAGTTGTCATGTCGTTCTGAAAAAGCTGAAAACCATGTGAAAACCCTATTTTTGTATCAGAATAATTTAATATGTAAATCGCAGTATAATACTACGTTTTGTTGAGTTGTCATGTCGTTCTGAAAAAGCTGAAAACCATGTGAAAACCCTGTTTTTGTATCAGAATAATTAATATGTAAATCGCAGTATAA
>NC_031995.1:99916941-99926287 GCF_001879085.1 Nicotiana attenuata | reverse complement strand
GAGTTTGTCATTGACGTTTCTGAAAGAGCTAGACAAATCATAGTGAAAACCCTGTTTACGTGTCAGATAAATTTAATATGTAAATCGCAGTATAATACTACGTTTTGTTGAGTTGTCATGTCGTTATTGAAAAAGCTGAAAACCATGTGAAAACCCTATTTTTGTATCAGAATAATTTAATATGTAAATCGCAGTATAATACTACGTTTTGTGTGAAATATTGACTATAAATAACGGTCGCATGCTACTTATATTCTTCGCTTAACAATGACCAAAGTTTCTCTATAAGAAATGTCTGAACAAAACGTTTATGTCCCAAGGTGCTACTGCGGAGAAAAATGCAGTTTGTACAAATGGTGGCCAGATGGTGGACGCCGCTACTGGGCATGTACGAACAAGCTTGACGAGCTACCCGGCAAGCCTACATGTGAATTTGAGGCTTGGATGGATGAACCATGTAACCAGGAGTACTACAAAGAAAGAATTTATCACCTTCATTGTACCTGTACAAGCCAAGCGGTACGCGAGACCCGAACCAACAATGAAATTGAGGCGTTGAATGCCAAACTCAACGAGGTAGAAGAAGGGAAAAAAAAGCTGGAAGAACAACTCGAGTGGTTGGAGCAAATTGTAGTACGCGGTCGTGATTAAACAGTGGCTTGTACGTGATAAGCGTAGTAGTGTATTTTTATGTTTCCCTTGTCATGTGTTTGTATTAGTTGTACTGTTTGTATCTTTAGATTTGCCGCTTTTGTGTTTGTGTTGTCATGTTCAAATAAATTTGTTGTTCAAATTCTGTTCCAATAAAAATGTTGTTATAGTAGAGTTGTTGTCATTAAATACATAATGTATTATTTTCTTCATAGAATTGTTCAAATATTCAACTTATTATTGTTGCTAAAGAACTCCAAACTAAAAAATTTTAAAAAAATTATATGTAAAGCGTGGTATAATACATACGTTTTGTTGAGTTGTCATGTCGTTCTAAAAAGGCTGAAAAACATGTGAAAACCATGTTTCCTGTCAAAGAAATTTAAAATGTTAATCGTGGTATGATACTACGTTTTGTTGAGTTGTCATGTCGTTCTGAAAAAGCTGAACACCATCTGAAAACAGAATTTCTTTTAGAAAAATTAAATATGTAAATCTCAGTATAATACTACGTTTTGTTAAGTTGTCATGTCGTTCTGAAAAAGCTGAAAACTATGTGAAAACCCTGTTTCGTGTAAGAAAAATTTAATATGTAATTCGCGGTATAATACTACGTTTTGTTGAGTTGTCATGTCGTTCCGAAAGAGCTGACAATCATGTGAAAACCCTGTTTTTCAGTAATAAAAATTTAATATGTAATTCGCGGTATAATACTACGTTTTGTTGAGTTGTCATGTCGTTCTGAAAGAGCTGACAATCATGTGAAAACCGCCGCCTGTGGTAGCTCCGCATGAACTGCCGGGGATGAGGGATAACTCGACCTGCGCCCGCCATCCACGTCCCGCATCGGCCGATCCTCAGCTGCGGTAGATGGGCATGCGAAGTACTGCTCTACATCCCCGTCGAACGTACCCGTGATCGACAATGCTCCTAACGGGGTGACCTGCGATGCCGGCAGAGATAGCTGAAGGCTGTAAGAAGGCATGCTGTTGGAAGGCTCATCTGCCTGAGGTATATAACCCTGCTAATCATCTCCAAGCGCCTCAACTCCAAAGTCCTCATCCTGTCCCTCAGCATGTGGGTCGACAGGTGCCTCACCGCCCCATTGCTGGGGACCACCTCCTCGCCATCCCCCACGACCCCGTGGGGTACCCATGGCTCGTGGGGCACCCCTCCCTCGTGCCCTACCCCTGCCTCGCGGGACACCCCTACCCCGATTGTAGGCCTCTAGCGCCGCGTAGTGAGCCTCGCGGTCCAACCTCGCGGCATCTCTCGCCTGCAACAGTGTCGGGCGAGCCAACTGTGCCACCTGCCGGCCATACTCAACCACTTCAGGGATGTCGGCACGTTGCTGCATCTGCTGACCCAACTGGAAGAGCTGATGATGCCCAATAGCCTGTGAAACATTTAAAATATTAATTAAATAACGCTATATCCAAATTATAAGATTATAATAAGCCACATAAAAAACATACCAGTGCCTCGAGCCTCCCGGCATACGGTCTGTAGCGCTCGTCAAGTATATGAATGGGGTTCCCGATTATCAGTCGGGTTTGACGGCGGTACCACTCAGTATACAGATGGACAGTGGCCTCCTGGGTAAATGTAGGTGGTGGCGGAATACGCTCAACTCGCTCCTCCCAATAAACTATCTGCTGTTGTAGCCATCCCATATACCGCTGGTCCATGCTGCCACGGTCGTCCCGCTGATAGTGTGTGGTCTCCCATCCAGGCTCCCTCGGTATAGGCTGGGGACGGTGAAACTGTCAAAGCATACGCTATGCGGCATGATACTCAACGTGATTGAAGAAGATCATCGGGACAGAAGTGCTCCAAAGCAACCGGTCGACTGAGCAACATACGGGCAGCTGAGCAACCAACTCGACGCTGTATGGTGTCCAGATAAACTACCAAATAATAACATAAAAGTGAGTATGCGCGACACAACTCAATTTAAAACAAGCAAGTGTAGGTACATTTTTACCTGTCCGTCCACCAATATATCTAACACATCCCTGACAAGGGGGAGATTATGATGAGCATCGCTCCCTCGGTAGTTCCCACGCCGGAGAATCCACCTAACAGCTAGAGGGAGAAACGGATAAGCCTCACCGGGTGGAAGTGGTGGTAGAGGTGGCTGCAACGGCATGATCCGCTGCCAGGCCCAAACCTAAGAGAAAAGGTTGATGTAAAATTTATGAGTCATTTCACGATATACAATTCGCAGTAATGAACAGAGTATTCGAAAATTTTGTCACGTGTAGGAGGGGCAGAAAACCACATATATCCACCGCTGGGCCCATGCTCGCCCGGCACATGCTCCTATACAGGTATGCCAGAACAGCAGAACCCCAGTTGTACTGCGGTAACTCATCCAGCTGCTGGAGATAATGGAGAAAGCACATAGTCACTCTACTCCCCAAAGTGTCCGGGAACAAGACACACCCGAAGAGCAGGAGCAACGCCAACCGCGTGTACCTCTCAATACAAAGATCCTCCGTCTCGCCATGAATGTCTGGGTGCAAAAACACCATTTGATCTCTAATGGCTGACAAAACAACGCGACTGCCCCCAGCGCCACCCTCTGGTCTAAAACCAGTAAACTCCCCCATCATATCCAAAAATTGGGCACACGTCATCCCTTTAATGTACTGGGGCAGTGCTACGGCCCGTCCATCCACGCAAAGCCCGTATAAAACCTGAACATCCTCAAACGTGATGGTGGCCTCTCCTGTGGACAAGTGAAAAGTATGCGTCTTCGGTCGCCACCGCTCTACCAATGCCGTGATGAGAGACCAATCGAGCTGCATCCGTCCAAGCTGAACAATCGTATAGAAGCCCGTAGCCTGTAGGCGCTCGACTACGCGACCATGGAAAGGATGCTCCGCGATGAACTCCCACAAATCGTCGGGCCTCCTGGGGCGGAGAGGCTGCTCCGATAGCTGTCCTCCCATACAAAAGAGGACTTATGGTCGCCCTGCAACACTAAAAGCTGATCCTCGGCAGGTCCAAGATGCGCAGGCGGAGGAAAGGCCATGTCGTCTACTATAATTTAAACAAAATTTATTGTGTGTGTTAGTTTAATAATTTAATTAATTAATTATGTTTAGTACTGGACTGAATAATTACGTATGGGTTCCAGGCTTGATTTTTGAGGCCCGCTAGCACCGAGTTATCCTTAATTATTATGCGTGTCAATTTCAATATTTTTAGCTTAATGAATTACATAATTAATTATGTTTAATATTGGACTGAATATTTAAGTATGGGTTTCAGGCTTGATATTTGAGGCCCGGTAGCACCGAGTTATCCTTAATTATTATGCGTGTCAATTTCAATATTTTTAGAATATTATTAGCTTAATGAATTACATAATAATTCATGAATTGGACTGAATAATTAAGTATGGGTTCCAGGTTTGATATTTGAGGCCCGGTAGCACCGAGTTATCCTTAATTATTATGCGTGTCAATTTCAATGATTTTAGAATATTATTAGCTTAATGAATTAAATAATTAATTATGTTTAATATTGGACTGAATAATTAAGTATGGGTTCCAGGCTTGATATTTGAGGCCCGGTAGCACCGAGTTATCCTTAATTATTATGCGTGTCAATTTCAATATTTTTAGAATATTATTAGCTTAATGAATTAAATAATTAATTATGTTTAATATTGGACTGAATAATTAAGTATGGGTTCCAGGCTTGATTTTTGAGGCCCGGTAGCACCGAGTTATCCTTAATTATTATGCGTGTCAATTTCAATATTTTTAGAATATTATTAGCTTAATGAATTAAATAATTAATTATGTTTAATATTGGACTGAATAATTAAGTATGGGTTCCACGCTTGATTTTTTAGGCCCGGTAGCACCGAGTTATCCTTAATTATTATGCGTGTCAATTTCAATATTTTTAGAATATTATTAGCTTAATGAATTAAATTAAAAATTCATGAATTGGACTGAATAATTAAGTATGGGTTCCAGGTTTGATATTTGAGGCCCGGTAGCACCGAGTTATCCTTAATTATTATGCGTGTCAATTTCAATATTTTTAGAATATTATTAGCTTAATGAATTAAATTAATTAATTATGTTTAATATTGGACTGAATAATTAAGTATGGGTTCCACGCTTGATTTTTTAGGCCCGGTAGCACCGAGTTATCCTTAATTATTATGCGTGTCAATTTCAATATTTTTAGAATATTATTAGCTTAATGAATTAAATAATTAATTATGTTTAATATTGAACTGAATAATTAAGTATGGGTTCCAGGCTTGATTTTTTAGGCTCGTTAGCACCGAGTTATCCTTAATTATTATGCGTGTCAATTTTATTAGATTAATGAATTAAATAATTAATTTTTGTAAAGTGTAATCTAAAAGGCTCTACTACGCTAAAAGGCTATATATTTTACTACACTAAAAGGCTTTATATTTTACTACACTAAAAGGCTCTGTATTTTACTACGCTAAAAGGATCTATATTTTACTACGCTAAAAGACTATTTAGTTTACTACGTTAAAAGGTCACTATTACATATAAAAGCAACTAACATAAAATACAAATATGAACAACAAACAAACAAAATAATATTAATTTTTTATTTAACCAAATAAAAACATAACATTTAAAATACAATAATTTATCAACATTTCACATTTTTTTTTACCAAAATTAATAAATCAAGTCGAGTATAAATAACATACAAATTTAAACACAAACTATCACATATTTTAAGCAAAACAAATATGCATGTATTATACGAGTTTCTACATAAATAAAATCGAAATATCTAGATTAAAGTTTTTTGAATTTGATTGAAATGGAATACTACGATCGAGAGAAGGAATCCAAAGCTTGTCTTGTGCCTGGGACCTACACTCATTGCTCTTAAGGTGACGGGTGGGGCCGAAATTTTTTTTTTTTTAAAAATCACGGGGGTGGGGGACCACACCAGACCAGATTTGAGGAGAAAATTTTTTTAATGGAGGTGGGGGAGTTCTGTCGGGGAAGAAGAAGGGATAACTTTTCAAAAGGCAATTCTCACTATTATATTGCGAATTACCCTAATTGGCAGTATAATCGTGAGAATTGCTTTGAAAAAATCGCTGGGCCCATTTTAAGCAATTCGCAGTATAGTACTGCGAATTGATTTTTTTTAATGATTCGCAGTATTATATTGCGAATTACCTATTAATGTAACTTTTTTTTAACATTAAAATTATGCTTTGTGTCCAAAAAATCATTATTTAAGTTTCGGACTCGGTAAAGCGGCATTACCACATGACGCTTACCTCAGCAAAACGTTAGGCCATGTGGGATGATATTGGATATGGTGGAGGTCCTAACGGAGGAAGGATATTTTTGTACCAATTTTATAACGTCTGGGGCTTTGATGGACAGATAGTATAACGGAGGATATATATGATCATTTTCGCATAGTAGAGGGATATTTTTAACCCTTCTCCGTATTTTTAAACTTTTTCCAACAATTTAGGGGTATTTTGAATCCTTTTCCGTTTGTAAAATACATTATAAAATCAAAAGTGAACAACTAAAAGTGCAAAGGAGGGAGAGTAGTCATTGAATTGCTGTTTAAATTTGTATGTTTCGCAGACAAGTACAGTGCAACTTTTGAGAGGCACTGCATTATAAGAGACTTTTGAGTATTCTAATTAATGTTTATAACACATTATGGAAAGACACAATGTGTTTTTATTTATACGTATTCCCTTTAGTATTACCAAAACAAATTCTAGTAATACGCCATTGGCCTAGCCAGTTGAAAATTTCTTGATTTCCTATAAAGTATAAGCTCCAAACACTAGCTTAAGAGGCTTAAGTACAGTCAACAAAAATATTAATATTGAAAATGAAAATTTAAGGTCCATTGCTCGTGGAAAAAAATTGATAAAATACTCGAAACAATGGTTATATGCTTGAATTTTAAGAAACACTGCTTAACTAACAAAAAAAACAAAAAAGAACTAAAGAAATGCACAAATGGATCAAAAACGCTATAATTCGCATTCAATCAAATATCCTTTGATTCAAATCGAAGGGACACAAGAATGAGATTAATACCAAGATTCCATTTCATTAATACGAAAATCTAATCAATTACATTAACAATAACACCAAAACAAACACAAAAGTGAACAACGATTTCACAGTTCTTAACCACCAAATCCATAAAGAGTCCTGCCTTGTCTCTTCAAAGAGTAAACAACATCCATTGCAGTAACAGTCTTTCTCCTAGCATGCTCAGTGTAAGTCACAGCATCACGAATCACATTTTCCAAAAATATCTTCAACACTCCACGTGTCTCCTCATAGATCAACCCACTGATTCTCTTCACTCCACCTCTTCTCGCTAATCTCCGAATAGCTGGCTTAGTAATTCCCTGAATGTTATCACGGAGCACCTTACGGTGTCGTTTTGCTCCTCCCTTTCCCAAACCTTTGCCTCCCTTTCCACGGCCTGACATTTTATTTGAGAAAAGTTGATTTCTAGGGTTTTGCTGGAGTTGCAGTAATGGGGAATGGAATGGGGAGAGGCGGGAGTTTATATAGTGGAAAATGGAGGTGCTTTTGAATTTTTGGGGAGGTAACTTTTAGGCGGTCGATTATATTTATGAAAATTTGGATTGAACGGTTTGAGATTGCGATCCGCGTGAGTTGTTTTTACTCACTGTATAACATGGGAATCGACGGACACTGTTTATTTAAATATTCTAAACGGATTGATGACGTTGCTTGTTTTTTGTAAATTTTGCTTCCCGCCCATTTACACCAAGTGTAATTACCACTCTAATTTTAATTCGTGAGGTATGTCGTACTCCTATATATTATTGTAAAACTTAAAAAATGTTATGCTCAGAAAAAATACTAAACAGCTTTTGAAATAAATTGTTACTACTTTTTTCAGTTTTTATTGTGATTTCATACAGTTTTAAAAGTTCATTTAATGAATCAATCCTTGTTATAAATTCTTAAATTACAAATAATGATGTGTATAATACACTTTTTTATTTAGCAATATTAGGTGTGAATAAGTATTTCTATCAACTATATCTATGTAGGAGAAATCCTTAACCAAAAGAACCTAATTTAGGAACGAAAATATATCAAGTTTGAATCCTAGTTGAGTTTGTTTGACCAAAAAGTGTTGAGCCTTTTAGTTAAACTAATTAAGGATGAAATGAAGGATGAACCTTAGTTAAAAATAATAAATTCTAGATCAAATATTGTAGGAAATCGGTAACATGAGTGATGTTTGACAGCGTTAATTAGCACGTTTGTATTCAATGAATGTTAGTAGTAAATATGATAACATAAACATGCAATAAATGTAATAAGAAAGAATCTACCACCAAATTATGGTATGATTTGAATGGTTCTTTCTCTTGACAGCAAGGTGGAAAGAAGAGAAGTGAAGATGGTTATGGAATCTTTGGATCTTGTGAACAAAGATCAAATAACGTGCACTTGAATAAGATAATCAATGAACAAGACAACTTCTTTGGATCTTGTGAACAAAGATCAAATAACGTGCACTTGAATAAGATAATCAATGAACAAGACAACTTTTGTATATTCTCTCAAGTCAACCTTTTTTACAATGTGTTTTTTATCAGCAAAAGGAAGATCCCCCCTCCCCCATTATTCCCTATCTCTTCCTATTTATAAGGGGTATTTCCAAAAAACAAGTACTACAAAATAAGTAATATCCAAAGGAATATTTCTTGCATTCATTTCCAAATCTATTCTACCGTTATTTCTTTACCCCAGTTGCCCGTCCTCGACTACAACCCTCTTGAAGACGGCTTTCCGCTATTACGCCGTGGTTGACCCCGTCCTCGATCCTGTTTATCTGCCATTACCAAGTCGCAAAATTTAGACCAATACAGAGTTATGGGTTACCCTTTCTTGAATTATTATTTCTAACATAATAAACTCTTAGTTCAGCTAGATAGTAGTAGCTATGAGGCCAATTGAGTTTTTATTTTCTTTTCTTTATTACATTAATAGAAGGGGAAAGGGGAAACTACAATACTTATGGGGTTTGACCCCTCACATCTACTGTGAAAAGCAAGGAGCTCACCAAATGAGCTAGCCCCTCAAGGCCTACTGGGTTCAAAGTCTACGTTTTGCGTTTAAAAGTATCTTTTATTTTAAGAACGTTTTAAGTCACGTTTAAATAACTCAACAAGTCAAGCGATCCAAACTTTGATGAATTGAGTCAATCATTTATGAATGAATATCCTTTGTCCATATCTAAAAATCACTTGGGGTATGTTCGGCATGAAAGATAATGCTTTTTAGATATTAATAGCCCGTTTGGCTAAGCTACAAAAATCAGCTTATTTTGAGAAGTGCTTTTTTTCAGAAGTGCTTTTCTCAAAAGTACTTTTGGTGAGAAGCAGTTTGTTTTTGGCTAATTAATTTGAAAAGCACTTCTGAGCAGCAATTAGTGTTTGGCCAAGCTTTAAAAAACTGCTTCTAAGTGTATTTTTCTCAAAAGTGTTTTTTACAGTAAAAGTACTTTTGGAGTAGAAGCTACTTTTTTCTGTCTTCTCCTAAAACTGTTTCTGCTTCTCCTCAAAAGCTACTTTTTTTCCTTCCAAAAGTTTGGCCAAACACCTCAATTTTTGGCCAAAAGTTGCTTTTGGACTAAAAAAAAA
>NC_031995.1:99897325-99916921 GCF_001879085.1 Nicotiana attenuata | reverse complement strand
AAAACGTTTTTTTCCTTACCTAAAAGGTTTCGGACCAAACACCTTACAAGTTTTTGGACCAAAAGTGCTTTTGGCAAAAAAAAAAAAATACTTTTTGCCAAAAAGAAGCTTGGCCAAACAGGCTATAAGTCTTGGCTACAAAACCAAAGAAAGAACAATTTTCTTCGATTATGTTTTATTCTATTAGTTAGTTCATTTGAATTAGTTTCTAAATTTAAAGAGTTGGATATTAAGAATTTTTAACTTAGGAAAATAGTTTTCTTTATAACGGACACACCCTTAACCTTAATAAAAGTTCACCTAAGTAGCATAAAAGACTGAATTTGCATAGGAGTGGTTCCACACATTTTGTTAGTTGTTACCCTTTTTATGATCTCCAAGTCGATGGAGGCGATTCAAACTCAATGTTCTTCCAAGATTTATGTATGGCGATTGGCAACGATGACCATATTTGTACAAGTTCATCCTTAGGATGCAGGACAATTTTGCTGCTTTTTCATCAAAATGAAATTGTGACAAACTGTTAGAAATGCAAACTCAAGCTTGAATTGATCAACCATGGCTGAAATTTACACTTAGCTCAAAGAGAGTTCTAAAAATGAAATGTTCTAGAATAAGAGCTATTGTTCTTCTCTGTACAAAAATGACCCGCCTATATCCTTACTAAGAATGAAAAACATAAATACAAATTGAGCCAGGCCCAGTTACAGAATATAACCCAACTAATAACTAACAAGGCTAGCCCACAACACTAGCCCACATCAGTAGTATCACAATCAGTTATCCGAACACCCCCCTTCAAGTTGGAGTATGATAAAACACCCAACTTGGACAAATATGAATGATGGGCAGCACCAGGCAGACTTTTGGTGAAGACATCAGCCATTTGAGTGGATGGAAGTATGGAGCACGGTAACCAAACCATCAGCCAAGTTGGTGCGAACAAAATGACAATCCAACTCAATATGCTTGGTTCGTTCATGGAACACAGGGTTCTTGGCAATGTGAATTGCAGCCTGGTTATCACAATAAACAGGAATAGAAGATATGTCAGTCAAGCCAAAATTAGCCAAAAGCCTAGCTAACCATGTGACCTCTGCCACAGCCTTGCTCAAATACCTATATTCAGCTTCAGCTGAAGAGAGAGAGACAATTGGCTGCTTCTTAGATTTCCAGCAAACCAAATTGCCACCCAACAGGATGCAAAAACCAGTCATTGATCTTCTGCTATCAGGACAAGACCCCAAATCACTATCACAATAAACTTGAACAGAAAAATCAGAGAAGTTATTAAGGAAAATCCCAAGATCAGAAGTACCATTCAGATACTTCATGAGGTGGAGGGCAGATTTCATATGAGGAACACAAGGTTTCTGCACAAATTGACTAAGGTGCTGCACAGCAAATGAGAGGTCTGGCCTGGTGTGAGTGAGAAAATTCAATTTCCCAATGAGGCTTCTGTATACTTCAGGATTGGGCAAAGGTTCACCAACAGATGCCATCAGTTTCTCATTCAATTCAATAGGGCAAACAACAGGGGTACAGACATCACAATGAAACTCTTTTAGCAAATCACTGATAAACTTTTTCTGATGAAGAAAAACACCAGATGGAGTGTACAGCACCTCAATACCAAGAAAATAGTTAAGCAGCCCCAAATCCTTTATTTTAAATTGGTCATGGAGAAAACACTTTAAAGCAGTAATCTCATTCATGTTAGTTCCAGTCAAAATAATGTCATCCACATACACAACTATAATAACCAAGGAATCACCTGAACCCTTGGTAAACAGAGAATAGTCATTGTAAGAATGGTGGTACCCTATAGACTGTAATGCTAGTGATAATTTGGCATACCATTGTCAGGATACTTGCCTCAAACCATAAAGAGATTTCTACAATTTGCACACTAAAGGGACAGAAGAAGAAGGAGAAGAAATAGACAAACCAGGAGGAAGTCTTATATACACTTCCTCATCCAGATCACCATGCAAGAAAGCATTATTAACATCCAATTGAAATAGGGGCCATCCCTTCTTAACTGCCACAACAACAAGAGTCTTGACAGTAGACATCTTTACAACTGGAGAAAAAGTTTCATGAAAATCAATACCTTCAACTTGAGTATCACCCCGAACCACTATCCTAGCCTTATACCTTTCAATTCTACCATCAGCTCTATACTTAACCTTTTGGACCCATTTGCAGCCTATAGGCTTCTTCCCAAAGGGCAAAAGAACAACCTGCCATGTGTTGTTAGCTTCCAAAGCCTCAAATTCAGCTCTCATGGCAGCCTGCCATTCTGGAACAACTGCTGCCTGAGAATAAGTTGAAGGCTCAAGAACAGGCAACTAACTAGAAATAGGAGGTGGAGGATCAGAGGTGGAGTCAACTGAAGTTGAGTTGCAGACATTACTTTGAAGATATGCAGGCTATTTGTGTTCCCTGGTGGACCTTCTTAAAGGAGGAGAAGCAGGAGAAAGAGATGATGAAATGGGAGAATGAGATGAAGAAGGTGAAGGTTGATGTACAGAAGAGGAGGAAGGCGGAGTGGAAACAGAAGGAACAGAAGGAAAAGAAGCGGGAGAGGGAGAAGGAAATGAAGAAGAAATAGGGCTTGTACCCAAGGAAGGAGTATGAACAGGGTGAGATGCAGGAGATAAGTCATCAAAACAAGTAGAGAAAGGGAAGGGACACATAGTAGAAGAGACAGAAGAGGATTTGAGAAAAGGAAAAATGTGTTCATGAAATACAACATCCCTAGAAACAAAACAAGAATGAGACTCCAAATTGTACAACTTGTAGCCTTTCTTGGCAAAAGGGTACCCCACAAACACACATGGTACATCCCTTGGTTGGAATTTATCTCTATGAGGCATAGGCACAGTAGAATAACAAAGACAACCAAAAGCTCTAAGATGTGAGTAGGAAGGAGGCTTACCATAAAGAAGTTCAAAAGGACTCTTGTGAAACAAAAGGGAGAAGGAAACCTGTTGATCAAATAGGTAGCTGTCAAGACACAATCACCCTAGAATCTAATGGGAAGATGGGACTGAAAAAGTAAAGCCCTAGCAGTATCAAGCAAGTGTCTATGCTTCCTCTCCACCACCCCATTTTGTTGAGGAGTATGAGGACAAGAGGTTTGATGCACAATTCCCTTAACAGAGAAATATTGAGAACCAGAAAGACTAGACCCCAATTCCAATGCATTATCACTTCGTACAGTTTGCACCTTGGTGTGAAAATGGGTCTCCACCATGGCAATAAAGGCTTTCAACATATCAAAGGCATTGCTTTTGGACCCTAGGAGATGGGTCCAAGTAGCTCTAGTATAATCATCAACTATGGTCAAAAAATATTTGGATCCAGTATATGTGGGTGCATGGTAGGGTCCCCAAGTATCTATATGTATTTATTGAAAAGGGGCAGTTGATTGTATTGAACTATCAGGAAATGGTAATCTAGTTTGTTTGGCTAAAGGGCAAATAGGATAAGAGAAAGATTTTTTAGAAGATAACGTGGATTGCATGCAGAAACAGATTTCATTTTGGAAAAAGACAAGTGTCCAAGCCTGTAATGCCAAACAACATCCTCTTTATTCACTTTATTAACATGTGCATCAGTGGCTACATCAGTATGATCAATAGACAAACTTGCATGACTACTAGGTGCACTAGGAAATTCAGTAGAGGAAGGATTACAAGGAATAAAACAAGGAAAAACATTGGGTAAAGTAGCATGACAACACAAAGGACCAGAATTTGCAGGAAGTTGAAACAGCTTGTAAAGCCCATTGTCTGGTCTACCAAGCACCACTGGCTTCTTCAATGAAGGGCCCTGTAGAGTACAACCAGTGTTGGTAAATTGAACTATATCACCTGATTTTTCAACTAACTTATAAACAGAAATGAGATTGTGTTGAAAGCTAGGGACATAAAGAACATTATGAAGGGTAAGATCAGGGGACAAAGCTAATGAACCAATATTGGTAACTCTAACTTTATAACCATTAGGAAGAGAAACTAAGTAAGGAATGGGTAGAGTCTGAATGTCAAAGAGAAGGGACTTATCAAAGGTCATATGATCAGATGCCCCAGAATCTATGATCCAAATAGTATTCTTTATTTTAGTTAATAAACAAGTTCTGAACAACCCATTCTCAGGCAACAACTTACCAGCAAAATTAGTAGAAGCCAAAAGATTTGGAGTAGCAGGAGAATCAGAAATGTGAGACTGTTGAAGCAGAATGATCAACTGGGAGTATTGATCTGACCCAGGCAAAGTGTAAAGCTGCTCAGATTCAGTATGCATGACAGGACCACCAGCATTTCTTGTCTCATCAGAGTTAACAGGAGATTGGACCTCAACATGTGCTGCAGTTCTCCTAGGTGTATTATTTTTAGTGAATTTGAAATTCCGAGGAAAACCATGCAGCTTGTAGCACTTTTCAATAGAATGCCCTGGTTTCTTACAGTACTTGCAAATGATAGAAGACCTTTGATTGTCTGGTCTTTGAGGATTGAAATTCACCTTAGAGGGGGAGGATTGTTTGGACACTCCAGCATTAAAGGAAGCAGAGTTTGAAGGAAACTGAGAAATGGAGGATACTTGCCTTTGTTTCTCATCACTTAGTAGAATCCCATAAACTGTACTCATAGATGGAAGGGGCTTTATCATCAAGATATTACTTCTGACTTGGAGGTAAGTCTCATTGAGTCCCATTAAAATTGGTAACCTTCTGCTCTTCCTCAGCCTTTTTATTTCCCCCACATGTGCATACAGAGAGGTGATTAACAGAAATGGAAGCTATTTCATCCCAAAGTTGTTTTATTTTGTTGAAATAGGAGGCTATGTCCAAATGACCCTGAGAAATGTGAGATAACTCCTTCTTAAGTTCAAAAATTCTAGCACCATCAGCCATACCATATCTCTCCTCTAACTCATGCCAAATGTCTTTGGCCAGTTCTGAATACTCAACACTACGAGAAATCTCCTTGGTGAGAGAATTGGTCAGCCAAGACACAACCAAATCATTACAACGTTGCCATTGCCTGACTAGAGGGGAACCAACAGGTGGTTTTTGAGTAGTGCCATTTAAAAAGTCCAATTTATTGCGTACAGACAAGGCCACCAGAATATTTCGACGCCAGTTTCCATAGCTAGTGCCATCAAAAGGAGTGGAAACTAGAGAGGCTCCTAAAACATCAGATGGATGTACATAAAGAGGATGGCACGGGTGAGTATAGTCATCAAGATGAAAAGCAGTAGGACGAGAGAAAGAAGAGTTTCCTCTGTCAGCAATAGGAGTAGCATCGCAGGGAGGAGTAATCGTCATAGCGAACGAAAGGCAAATCCGGCACAATATCAAATAGAACAACAACAATTTAAGAAAATCAAAAACAACTAATTGACTTTACTACTCAAAAATCTCGATCAACAATCAAAAGAACAGACGATGAAAGAGACGAGGTTACCAACACCTTCGCGACCGGAAGGAGACGACCTTCTAGTAGTAATAGAAGAATCTAATCTTTGAAATGAGCTCCAATGAGAAACCCTAACACACCAGATGAACTCAGCCAGATGGAACCCGGCGATCAAAAAAACCCTAGATATCCGAACAATTCTAATCGACATAGAGATTCTCACAATTTGACGAAGAATCACACAATTTATGAAGAATCCAGGACCTTCGAACCTCAAATAGAGAGACGGAAGAACGAATTTGAAAGAAAAAACATAAAAACGATCTTAGGTGCGAAATTGAAAAGATTCGAGTGAAGGATTACGAGCTTAGCATCGAAAAAGGATTGAAGGACCAGATTTAATGCTTCCCGCTCTAATACCATGTTAGAAATGCAAACTCAAGCTTGAGTTGATCAACCATGGCTGAAATTTACACTTAGCTCAGAGAGAGTTCTGAAAATGAAATATTCTAGAATAAGAGCTATTGTTCTTCTCTGTACTAAAATGACCCGCCTATATCCTTACTAAGAATGAAAAACATAAATACAAATTGGGTCAGGCCCAGTTACAGAATATAACCCAACTAATAACTAACAAGGCTAGCCCACAACACTAGCCACATCAGAAGTATCACAATCAGTTATCTGAACACAAACAACTGAAGTTCGATAAAAATGCGGCGAACAAGTACTACTAAAAACTTGTGTTACTGCAGTTAACAGTTAATAGTGAAATCCGCTACTAGATATCAGTGATAACAAGAAAGGAAAAACACTTATTACTTACAATAAAGATTACATTTGATAGCGTTAGAAAATATATTAAGTTCCAAATACAATTCAGACTATATGTTATTTTCTCCTCCGATACTTGTAGGGGAAACTAAACTTGTGAATACAAACAACTGAATCTAGTTCCTCAGGCTATCTCTTTGATGACCCCAAAGGGTCATCTTTTGTTTTAGAATCCGAATATGGGTTCTGAGGCCTTGAAAACTTCATTTTCTTTCTTCTCGATTTGCGTGCGCAGTCCGGGCACGTTTTCGGAAAGCATTTATGTGAAATTTAAGAAAAATATTATAATTGGCCTTTAAAATTGATTAAAGTTGACTTCGGTCAACGTTTTTGGTAAACGGACCCGGACCCGTGATTTGACGGTTCTGTAGGGTCCGTAATAAAATAAGGGACTTGGGCGTATGCCCGGAATCGAATTCCGATGCCACTAGCCCGAGAAATGAATTTTTTGAAGAAAATTATTTGCTGGAAAATATAAGAATTTTTAGAAATGGAATAGTGTGTGTCGTTGGTATCGGGCCCGTATTTTGGTTCAAGAGCCCGGTACAAGTTTAATATGGTATTTAAGTTTCTATGAAATTTGGTGAGAATCGGAAGTGATTCGACGTGATCCGAACGTCCGGTTGCGAAAATAGAAATTTCAAGTGTTCTTAAGAAAATCATGAGCTTTGGTGTTAAATTCGTTGTTTAAGATGTTATTTTGGCGATTTGATCGCACGAGCAAGTCCGTATGATATTTTTAGACTTGTGTGCATGTTTGGTTTGGAGCCCCGAGGGCTCAAGTGAGTTTTGGATAGGCCACGGGGTGTTTTGGACTTAGGAAAAATATTGCTGGTATCATTCAGCTGTTGTAGGCCTCTGATCTCGCAATTGTGAGATCAGGCTTCGCAACTGCGAGCTTCACAGGCTTGGCAATTGCGAGCCTTTCATCACAAATGCGATCAAAAGGCTGGGCCAGCTTAGTTCGCAATTGCGAAGTCAACACGAGGGTCAGCCTTGGCAATTGCGACCAACGGTTCGCAATTGCGACATTAGCAGGAATGCAACAGGTTCGCATTTGCGAGCTTCGCAATTGCGAAGCTCTTGTCGCAAATGCGACATCTGCAACTTATCAAAATATGACTTAGACGGGATTTTGAACTCATTTCTCAAATTTTCAAACCCTAAGCTCCCATAGGCGATTTTTCAAAGGAGAGTTCTTTCTCCAAATCATAGGTAAACTATTTCTAACTCATTTTCTTCAATCTATTTCATCTTTTTACATGATTTCATCGCAAAATTTAGGGTTTTTCAAGGGAAAATTGGGTGTTTTTGGGTAGAATTTAGGAATTTCGATATTTGGGGATCTAGACCTCAAATTGAGGTCGGATTTCAAAACCAATTGCATATTTGGGTTCGTATGTGAATGGGTAATCGGGTTTTGGTTCGAACTTCGAGTTTTGACCAAGCAGGCCCGGGGTCGGTTTTTGACTTTTTGGGGAAAATGTTGGGAAATCTATAATTAAGCATGGGAATTGAGTTCTTTAGCATTTATTGATGTTATTAAGATAATTATGACTAGATACAAGCGGATTGGAAGCGGAACCGAGAGCTAAAGCAGTAATTGAGGCTTGATTTTTGGCCGTGGAATCGAGGTAAGTGTTTGGTCTAACCTTAGCTTGAGGGAATAAGTCTTATTGTCTTAAATGCTACGTGTTTAGTTGTTGAGTATGACATATAGGTGTGGTGTCGAATATCTATACGTTGTTGTTGGGTCATAGCATGCAAATGAGTCTTATACTTGTAACCATTGTGTCTCTTATCACGTATTGTTCATGCTTAAGCTGGTTACTCTTTATGTTGAGCGAGTTTGGTTATATTTTCTTGTTATTGGGTTATTGTTGAGTATTGACTCAAGTTGAGACTTACATTGTGAACTTAACTGTTGAAACGAGATTGGTTATAGATGATTCCCTTGCCGGGATATTATTGTTTATATTGTTTGGGTGAGGAAGAGTGTAAAGCACGAAGGGTGATATCGTGCACGATATTGTGAGAGAGTGTTAATGCACGAAGAGTGATGCAGTGCCATATTCAGTGAGTGTTGATGCACGAAGGGTGATGTCGTGCTATTTCTGTTGATTCTTATGGTGAGGACGAGAGTAAAAGCACGAAGGGTGATGTCGTGCATGTGTTACTGTGTTATCATTTCTATTGGTTCAAAGTCTAATATTTACCTTGCTTCTTTACTTTATTACTGTCAGAATTTGATATTCCCCTCAGCATGTTTCCCATCCCCGTCTTTATCTGTTAAATTTCTGTTATTATTTTTCTCGTATACGATTTAACTGCACAGGTTTATATTGTTGTCGTGTCCTAGCCTCGTCACTACTTCGCTGAGGTTAGGCTCGACACTTACCAGTACATGGGGTCGGTTGTACTGAAACTGCACTCTGCACTTTCTGTGCAGATTTCAGTGCCAGACCTCATGAGTAGAGTTTGGGTTGCTGCCTTCAGTCCACGAGAGACCCAAGGTAGATCTGCCGGCGTCCGCAGACCCTGGAGTCCCCTTCCCTCTATTTTGGATTTTCTGTCTCTTTCCATTTCGAGAACAATTGTAATTCTTTTAAACCAGTATTTGTAGAACTTCTTAGACGTTTGTGAATTGTGACACCAGATCATTGGGGGAGACATGTATTGGAGTTTTTGAGCTGTTATAACACTTCCGCACTTTATATCTGTTTAGCTTTAGTTATTACTCCCGCTGTTCCAGTTTATGTGAACCTATTTCCTTTTTGGTCCTTTCGAAAAAGAATGACCCATTTCTAAATTTGGTAACAATTTAGCTTGAAACTTACAATTCTACCCTTAATGAGAAGCTTTTACAAAAACACAAATACTCTGGGCTCCTTTTTGACTTGTTTAGGACCACAAATTCCAAAAGTCTTCATTTTTTCTTAAACTCCGTGTCCAGTCAAATAGGTTCACATAAATTGGAACGGAGAGAGTATTTACTTCTGTTTGGGTTAATTGTTAATGTGTTAAAACCGTAATTGTTGGCTTGTCTAGCATTCAAGAGTTAGGCGCCATCACGATTCCGTCGGTGAGAAATCCGGGTCGTGACAATCTCAGATGACCTTTTGGTGAAACTTGAAAGGAAATTCACGAATGATCTGAATTGATTGTGATCGTAGCAACATGCCTCGTACCACTGATAGAATCATCATTTTCTATTCCAAATGTATACTAACCTATCCATAGTCAAAAGCAACTAACAGTAGAACGTGTGAACATAAAGCTGTTTGCTTAATCCAGGTTCCTTGACTTTGTCCCTCAAAATCCGATACGTTTAGCCTTATGCAACAGTGCTAACATTCTCAACTTCAGGGACATTCTACATCATCCCCCTGTGAGCATGGCCTAATAAGACTTGCATATTCTTTTACCACAATCAGAACCTAAAGTACATTGGCCAACTTGTACTTCACTAGCATAGGCATTATCTATAACCAAGGACATGGGCGGAGCTAGCCTATGGCTTACATGTTCCGTCAAATCAAGTAACTTTGGTCCAACTTCGTATTTGTTTTAACGAATTCATTGAATGTGTGCAAATTAGTACGTAAATTAGAACTCAGTAACTTAAAAAGATTACAATCCCGAACCAAAAACTTCAAATCCTGACTCTACATCTGTCCAGGAAAACTAAAGTGAAATTTTTTATATTATTCAGTCAAAGTTGAGTAACCAAATGCACATATAATTTACTCAAAATCTTTAGTAGGAAGGGACTAGTAAGGACATTTATTTTCTTTTAAAGGACAACAGACTACAACAGCAATAACATTACGCTGCGTTTTTTTATTTTTATAATATGCATCCGTTTAACCAAAAAAAAAAATGCTCTCCTTAAAGGACTGCAAATTGCAGAAGAAAGACAATTCACACCTTTGGAGATAAACACTGATTCAACAGAGGTAATTAGAATGTTAATTAATGGAAACCTCTATTTTGACTCACTTATTTATGAATGCAGATCAATCGTCCAAAGACTAGGCGACGTGGTGGTGAAGCACAGTTACAGGGAGACCAACAAAGTTGCTGACATGCTGGCAAAGGAAGGGGCAAGAAAAAAAAAATTGAAGATGTTTTGTAACAACAATTCCTCCGGTGTTTGTCAATCACATTTTTTGGGCAGACATCGCAGGAACTGTGTTTGAAAGGAAAATAATGGACTGTAATAGTGATATGAATAGTATACTAGAGGGGGGTATCACATACCCACCCACAAACGATCTTTTTGTACACCCTAACGGGCAGTTGGTTTTTTAATTATAATATGCATCCGTTTAACAAAAAAAAAAAACATTCCGCTGCACAAAAGACTAATTTGCCACAGCGAGGCAAAAGTTTGAGCAACACCCACAGTGTGATACCTGACTTACACATAGTAAGTTGTCATGGTTTTTTGGCAAAACTCATAAAGATGGCCAGGTTTTCAGATTTATGTAATATATGCTTCAGTAAACTTAGCAAGGATGATGATTTCATACCAATAGTTTACTGGCAAAACTTGCATATACAAGATACTTGACAACAGTACGCATGGAGAGAAAATTAAACTGGAAGCGCTTACTTTATTATTTTATTCCTCTCAATTTTGATTTCTGCTTTTACTCAACCTTCTAATAGCACAATTTTACTGAGAAGAAGATGCCGGTTTATATATTGTCAGTAATTAATGGAACCCGCACAAATCAGCATAGCTTATTCGCAGTCAAACAGGCTAATTCTAAATCCCAGAAATGACACATTCCCAGAACTGTGTATCTGAACATCTGAGTAAATCTTAATTCCAAAATAACAATTTGCAACCACATAGCAAACAGTCAAACACCAAACATCACCTGTAGTTCCATGGTAATATAATTTTTAGAATCAAGACAAATATGCACCATTATTTACTCTATGCATTTGTTTATAATTTATGAGGATAAGACAAATCCAATCCAAAACCAAACCAATTTAAATCACAAATTACAAAAAAGGCACGCAATGAAAGGGCAATACAAACAGTGAGCAGAAGTAGATCTACTCAATATATACAGGCACATTAAAATCCTCGTAGAATTAGCATTAGAGTTGCATGTAAATATGAAATGGCAAATAGCATCATTTCAAGTTATTAAACCACCTCAAAGTGCAAAAAGAAAAGAAGTAGGAAATGAGATCTAAAAATAGTCATTCATAGAAGATAAGAAGCAGGAATTATAGCTGAAATACTAATGAGATCCATTTCATTAACACAAATAACTCAATTACAATGATCTCATAACTTTCATCAACAATACTAAAATTAAACACCAACTAAACTCCATTTCCCCCCAAACACAAATAAAATTACACAAATCAACCTCCAAATCCATAAAGGGTCCTGCCTTGTCTCTTCAGCGAATAAACAACATCCATTGCAGTAACAGTCTTTCTCCTAGCGTGCTCAGTGTAAGTAACAGCATCACGAATCACATTTTCCAAAAATATCTTCAAAACTCCTCTCGTCTCTTCATAAATCAGCCCGCTAATTCTCTTCACTCCACCCCTACGAGCCAATCGGCGAATAGCTGGCTTAGTGATTCCCTGAATGTTATCACGGAGAACTTTACGGTGCCGTTTTGCTCCTCCCTTTCCCAAACCCTTGCCTCCCTTTCCACGGCCTGACATTTTTTGGTAGAGTAATTGAACTGAGAAGAATATGGATTTTGATTTGAGATGGAAAAGAAAGGAGGGTAGGGTTAGGTTTTATAAGGACTTGATTTGGGGATTTTGGTTTTGGCGGTATGATTTGAATTTTGTTTTCAGATTTGGGGATAGAGTTTTTCTTTTTCTGTGAGCCGTTGATGGGAGTATGTATCTACGGTGGAAAAGCATTATTGCCTTAAACGTGGATCGATGCTTAGACCTCTAAGTACGCGGATCGGTGACGTGGAGTGTGTGGTCCCGTATATTTAGGTGGAATTAAAGAAGCATATGTTTTAAAATTTGTACAGTACGTGACTTCTATAGAAAATGATAACCTTATTCAAGAAACAATTAAGTTAATTACAATATTTAACTTGTTCTAGTTTAAGCCAAAATATAAATATTTTGATACATTAGAGAAAAGAAAATAGGACCTTTTGTATACTTTTTTTTTTGGCCGAAAAGAAGAACTTATATTATAGAAGATAATTAAACAGTAAAATTAGTACAAGGAACAATATGTGTCATATGCATCGTAGTAGCTAAGCTAGAAACCGTAGGATTTACTACAAGTTCCCCTATATGGGGATCAGTACTAGCTAGATAGTAAGTGATAACTAGGCAAAACATTAGTATTACAAAAAGTAGATGTAGCAGGGAGCGATTGTGTTGAAGCAGTTATGTTGATATTTACGAGCCTCCTTTGTAGTGTTCCTTTCTGATCTTGCTGGTAAGAAGGTGTGGCAAAAAGTGGTGGGTGTGCAAAAAGTATGCAGTTATCCTCTGCATGCGTGGCTCCATATTTAGCTAAACTGTCTGCAACACAATTTTGCTCTCCGTAGATATGTTGGATATGAGGCCCGGCTGTAGAAGTAACAACCTGCAATCATTAATAATGTTAGTATGATGCATAGTAGTTGTTTGGAACATACCGATGAGTTGTTGCGCATCTGTTTCAATGACAATGGGTATGATTTGCTGTTGTACAATAATTTTCAGTCTCATTAGTAGTGCAAGGAGTTCTGTCTGGACGCTTGTACCCGGGTTCGATTGTCCTGCAAAATCCATAATCCAGTTGCCTTGGTGGTTACGAAAAACTCCACCAATGCCATATTGTCTGTGGGTAGATAAGGCAGACTCGTCTATGTTTAGTTTATAGTGGTTTGCAGCTGGAGGATGTCATTTAATGTAAAGAGGTGTGGCATGATTTTTTCTTAGGTTGTTATATGTTAAAAAATAATATTTTGCTGCTGCAGTGATTATTAGGTGAATATTTAAAGGAATTCTTTTATTTTCCAATGTATTTTTATTCCTTATAATCCATAAATGGCATAGTGCAAAAGGTAACAGTGTAGTAGAAGGGATTTGATGAGGAGTGGATGATAGAGGTGTATGAATAATATCATACAACCATGATGTATTATCCATTTGAGTTGTATCAGTACTCGGAGTTGGGAGAGATAATTTGAGGTAAGCCCATAGCTGAAGTGCACTTGGGCATTCAAGAAAAATATGAGTTATTGTTTCAGGAGCCAGATGACACTGTGTACATATAGGTGAATGTATAATACCTAGACGTGAGAGATACGTAGCAGTAGGAAGTCTGTTATGGGATATTAACCAAAGAAAGAAAGACATTTTTGGTGAAATTTTTAGATGTCAAATCCATTTGTAAGAAGAGTGGTGAATGGTATTAGGGATGAGTGATGTATACAAGATTTTATAGAGAAGAGACCATTTGGGGTAAGAGCCCAAAAAATTTGATCATAGGTTGTGTGTGATAGAGGCATGTATATATCCTTGATGGTAAGCTTTAATTGATTTGGTAATAGGAAAGGTAATTTTTCCAAATGCCATTCATGATTGTAGTAATAAGCGGAGGCTAATCTTTGCTCCTCATAACGGGGTAATGGTCCAGCTATACAAGTGCGAAGTGTGAATTTTTGTTTGATCCAAGGATCAATCCAAAAGTACACATGTTGGCCATTGGTAAGGTTCCATTTATATCCTAAGCGACAATAGGACCAGCCACGCTTTATATTTTGCCAAGTAGATGAGGCATTTCTTTTTATAAGATGTTTTGGGCGTATATATGTGTGTAGAAGTACCTGTGCCCAAAGTTGGTTGGGATTTTGGAAAAGTCTCCGTGCAAAACTTGCGTGTAATGCTTTATTTTATGTTGAGATATTTTGTATGCCCATGTCTCCTTGCTCTAACGATCGTGTTACACTATTCCACTTAATAAGATGCATTTTTTTCTTTTGTGGAGTTCTACCCCATAGAAAATTTCGTTGATAGCGAGTGAGATATGAGAGCATAGAGTTAGGTATTGTATTATATTGCATGAGGTAATTTGGTAGTTGGTTTAAGGTAGAACGAATTAGTGTTGTCCTACCTGCTTTGGATAAAAAATTTGTTTTCCAACCCGCTAGTTTATTTTTGAAATTATCTAGTAAGAATTGGTAATCCCTTTTTGATGGAGGTTTTGTAAAGATAGGGAATCCTAAATATCTTCCAAAGGTTTTTCCTTCCTTCATTTGAAAGAGTTGGAGAACTGATGTTCTGGTAATTACTGAGCAATTTTTTGAGAAGAAAATATTTGATTTTTGGAAGTTTATAGTTTGGCCCGAGTGATTGGTAAACTGGGTAATAGTATCAACAATTGATTCGCATGTATTAGGAGTAATTTTTGCTGTTAGAATAATATCATCAGCAAAAAATAAATGAGATAGTTGAGGTCCCCTTTTAGCAAGGGAGATTGGTTGCCAAGCATGATAATCAATTGTTGTGTGGATTGTGTGCGAGAGCATTTCAAGATAAAGGATAAACAGATATGGCGATAATGGGTCTCCTTGGCGCAGGCCTCTGGTAGGTGTAAAATATTCAAATGGGTTTCCATTAATAATAATAGAGATAGATGTAGTTGTGATACAGGACATAATTAGTTGAATAAAAGTTGGAGGAGCCTTGCCGGAAAAATTCATGACCGTCAACAGATTTCATGCCAAACTTGTTTCTCACTTCTCCATCAGAACGCCAGCACCATGGACACTCCCTAAAAATATTAGACCTGGTTTGTAACGATCCGACCGGTCGTTTTGATCTCTAGCACGTCGTTCGGCAGTTTGAGACTGTGAGAAACTTCATATCAAGTAATATGACTTGTACGCATGGTCGGAATTGAATTCCGGGAAGTTCGGAGTTGATTTGGAAAGAGAATTTGCTTTTCGGAAGCTTTAAGTTGGAGGAATTGACAAGAATTAGAATTTTGAGTAAACGACCTCGGAATCGGGATTTGAAGGTTCCAGCAGGTTCGTATGATGATTTAGGACTTGGGCGTATGTCCGGATCGGGTTTTGGATGACCCGGGAGTGTTTCGGCGCATATTGTGGAAGTTAGCATTTTGGAAGAATTCCATAAGTTTGGGTTGAAATGCATTTCAATGTTATCAATGTCCGTTTGGGATTCTGAGCCTAGGAATAGCTCCGTATGGTGATTCTGGTTTTGGGAGCGCGATCGGAAGTGAATTTGGAGGTCTATAGGTCATTTTGGAGTCATTTGGCGAAAGTTAGAAATTTGAAGGTTTTTGAGGAGTTTGACCGGAAGTGGACTTTTTGATATCGGGGTCGAATTCCGATTCTGGAAGTTGGAGTAGGTCCGTAATGTCAAATATGACTTGTGTGCAAAATTTGAGGTCAATTGGACGTGATTTGTTAGGTTTAAGCATCGAAAGTAAAAGTTTGAAATTTTACAGTTCATTAAGCTTGAATTGGAGTGCGATTCATGGTTTTAGCGTTGTTTGTCGTGATTTGAGGCTTCGAGCAGGTCCGTGTTATGTTATGGGACTGAGTTGTGTGATTGGACGGGGTCCCGGGGGCCTCGTGTGTGTTTTGGACGTATGGGAGGAGTTGGAAGAACACCAAATTTTCTGGTGTTCTTTGCACCAGTTGCAGGTCTCACAAATGCGAGAAATTGTCCGCAAATGCGAACCTCGCATTTGCGATGAAGCGCGACCCAGGCAGTGTTCGCATTTGCGACACTTTTGCCGCATTTGCGATCCCAGCAGACGTCGCATTTGCGAGTCTGTGGTTGCATTTGTGATCCCAACAGCTGAGACCAGGCATCGCACTTGCGAGGCTTTTGTCGCATTTGCGACCCTCGCATTTGCGAACCTGGTGTCGCAAATGCGACATCATAGGGCTGTGTCCGGCTCTTTTAATGCGGGATTTAGGCCATTATTTCATTTCACTTCATCCTCTTAGGTGATTTTTGGAGCTTTTGGAATAGGGTTTTCACCTAGCACTTTGAGGTAAGTAATTTCTACACAACATGAGTTTAATACATAGATTATGGCTAGATTAACATGTAAAAATTGGTGAAATCAAGGGTTTAGATGAAAAATCTAGGTTTTGGCTGAAAATTAGATTTGACCACGAAAAATGGTTATGGAATGGTGTAGAAATCATATATTCTTGATCCTTAGGTTATGGGTAACAACTTTCTTCAAAAAATTTCGGAATCCAGGCACGTGAGCCCAGGGATGAATTTTAGGAACCTTGCATTTAGGGTTGGGAAATTAGTTTAATAATTAGAATATGAACTTTTGAGCATGTATTGACTAGTTCTTACCCCATTTGAATAGTTTTTGGATCGTTCGGCTCCGATTTGGAGGTTTGAGCGTGTTCTTGAATAGGGATATAGGCTTCGGAGCGAGGTGAGTCTCCTTTATAACCTTGTAAGAGGGAATTGTCCCCGTAGGTGAATTAATTGTATATGTGCTTCTATTTGTGGGGGCTACGTAAGCACGAGGTGACGAGAGTCCGTGCGTAGCTACTATTATGCTTAAGTCCGGGTAGTCTAGGACCCAAAAGCATGCTTTACTTGCAATATTTGAAATCTTGTTGTCAAATTTAAAAAAAAAATGCTTAAAAACATATCGAACGTATAAATGAATTTCTAAAGGACTAGTCATCGTTCTTGATTTTAAAAGAGAAATTGCCTCTTTCTTGGATAATTGCTCCTTGATGAATTCTTGATTGACTGTTTGAGTGTGTTTATATATTGTGGAACGGGCCGAACGCCACGGTAGATTAAATAGATGCATCTATGGTTTTCGCCATTCGACCCTCTGGCAGTGCACAGTTTAAATATTGTTGGATCGGGTCGTACGACCTCGGCATGAGTTGCGCATGCTTGCCTTGAAATTTATTGATGTTGATATTTGTTCTCCATGGCCTGAGATAAATGTATAAATGATGAAAATGAATTTGGGAATTTCCTATAAACGAAAGGATTGTTTACTTGCCTCATGCTATTGAGTTACAACTATTTTTATGAAAATCCTCGATTTACTATATTGTCGATATATTATTATTGGACCACTAGTAAGTGTCGAAGTCGACCTCTCGTCTCTACTTCTTCGAGATTAGACGGGATACTTACTGAGTACACGTTATTTTTTGTACTCATGCTACACTTGCTGTACATTTTTGTTGCACAGGCACATGTACCTCTAGTGGCCTAATGGGCGTAGTAGCATGGATGATACGGAGACTTAGGTGAGCTGCATCTCTCGAGGCGACCCGCAACCAGCATAGTCTCATTCAGTGTATAGTATTTACCTTCTGTCCAACTTGTATTCCAGACAGTTATTGTACTTCATTTGATTTCCTAGAACTAGCTCATGCACTCGTGACACCGGGTTCTGGGATGATTATGGGATTATTCAACATTTAGTTTGTTAAGGACAACACTTTATTTCAGTGAATTATTATTTATTGTTTAACGCATGAAAGAATTGATTTCAATAAATACTAAAAATGGGAATTTAATTAACTTCTTGGTGTTGGCTTGCCGACAATGATATCCGGCACCACGACCCTTAGTGATTTTGGGTCGTTTCTCCTATCTCTTCCCAATTTTAAAACCACCATAATCAACTGCATTTTTTCTGATAACTCTGATAACATAAAACCCCCGTCTAAAGCTGTTGCCGGGTGATGTACAATAATAAATTCCAGCGACGGATATCTAATTTAAAAGAAAACCACAAATTACAAACCCAATTTGAACTTGAACAGAGAACTAAAGTAGTTGTCCGAACACCTCGAATCCAATCTTTCATATAACCCAGGAAGAAAATTGAAAGTGGTGCAGTGGTGTGTCGATGATGGAACAGAGGTAATCTTTGCAAAGGATGAATATATACAGGAGCCATTGTAGTCCTTAGCTTAGAATTGTCGGAGAACGTTGATATTGTATTGAAATCTTCTTTATATCAGTCTTATTCCCTAATTCTGCTCAAGAACCCCTTTTTATAACCATAGTAGCTGATTTTTTATGGTTTAACTCGCCAAAAACTCACTTGAAAATTAGAATATAACTCTGCCCATATCGAGATGTGGAGTCCACAACTCAGTGAACAAACTGGTTGCCTTGGGGCGGTTAGGAAAATTGTGAGATACTTTGAAATACATCGTGAGGATCAAATCAGAAAACCATAATGTTATCTAAATTTGGAAAATAATTAAGAAGATAGGTACAAAATGATGGCCAGCAAGGCAATTAAAAAAACATCTACAATTAGTTTTTATTTTTCGTCAAATTATTAACTGATACATAGAAACTACTTAATTCTTAATCATATCATTGAAAAACTAATGGAAAAATTGAGAAGGCGTCTCAACTCTCGTATAGGCAGCCTTCACGTTCTTTTTCTCTTTGTCCTCCTTTGTATGCTAACATATTTCTTAATTACATTAACTACTAAGAAATTTTATTTTCCCAAAGGAAAATAGTTTCATTAAGCTATGATTAATGTGTTCATTGTTTTACTGTATTTTCGCTTATTGTTCAACTGAGTGGTCCAGAACTTCCAACAAGCTTTCTAAGGGAAGTGGATTTCAGTGGACCTTCAAAACGTCAGATGGAGAATTTATTGGCTTTTAACGAAAAATGATGTACAATGCGCGAATGGGAATGGGGATAAGGGCAACTTCAGCCAAATATTAACTATTATTAGAAGGAAAATAAGAATGAATAGGATTTTTATAATATACGGATGTTAAGTAAATGATTTAGAAAAACAATGGGTATATCTAAAATTGAAAGATCGTATAAGAATGTTTATCATAATTTATCCTATTGTTAAGTAAATGATTTAGAAAAACAATGGGTATCCTATTGTAAAATAAAGGTCTCTACCTTTTCATTTGTAAATCACCCATTACAACTTCTTCGATCTCTTCTTTTGCAGTAATTAAAGATTGTTCTTTGTGTGATTGTGGAATAGGCAAATATTGTTGAATCACCTAAATTTTGTCTTGTTTTTCCTTTTAAAATTTACTACTTTAATCTTTTAATTATCCCCCCCCCTACCCCCCCCCACCCCCCATTAGCATGACACACTTCTCAACGTTTATAAATCATATTTTTTTGGCTATTTGATAATAAGTGAATTTGACTATAATCACACCTTAAATAATCACCTTCTTGTGTAGTTTTAATGCTAAAAGTAATAACAAAATGCTCTTATTAGTGTTTTTCATGGTTTGCAGGTGATATATGTATAAGGAAGGCTAAGGAGCAGTTTTGGAGTCAAAAAAAATGAAGAAAAAGA
>NC_031995.1:99894775-99897225 GCF_001879085.1 Nicotiana attenuata | reverse complement strand
GTATTGGGGCAACATGACATCACGGGAAAGAAAGAGCAAGCGATTTACTACCTCAGCAAGAAGTTCACATCTTACGAGGTGAAGTATACTCAACTTGAGAGGACGTGTTGTGCCTTAACCTGGGTAGCCCAGAAATTGAAACATTACTTGTCATCCTATACCACCTATCTCATCTCTCGGTTGGACCTGTTAAAGTATATTTTTCAGAAGCCCATGCCCACAGGGAGGCTCGCCAAGTGGCAGATCTTGCTCACGGAATTTGACATTGTCTATGTGACCCGGACTGCAATGAAAGCACAAGCGTTGGCTGATCATTTGGCTGAGAATCCAGTTGATGATGAATATGAACCTTTGAAGACATACTTCCCCGATGAAGAGATAATGCATGTTGAAGAATTAGAACAAGTCGAGAAGCCAGGATGGAAACTGTTCTTTGATGGGGCTGCCAACACCAAAGGCGTCGGGATAGGAGCAGTACTTATTTCTGAGACAGGGCAACACTACCCTGTTACGGCTCAACTTCGTTTCTATTGCACCAATAACATGGCTGAATACGAGGCGTGTATTTTGGGTTTGAGGTTGGCTATAGACATGGGTGTCCAGGAAATCTTGGTCATGGGTGACTCGGATCTTCTGGTGCACCAGATTCAGGGGGAATGGGAGACACGAGACTTGAAGCTCATACCGTACCGATAATGTTTGCATGAACTTTGTCAACGGTTTCAATCAATAGATTTCAGGCATATTCCAAGGATTCATAATGAGGTTGTCGACGCTCTGGCTACCTTGGCGTCAATGTTGCATCATCCAGATAAGGCTTATGTGGACCCTTTGCAGATTCAGGTCCGAGATCAGCATGCCTATTGTAATATGGTAGAAGAAGAACTTGATGGTGAACCGTGGTTTCATGATATCAAAGAATACCTCAGGATGGGAGTATATCCAGCATAGGCCACAGGGGATCAAAAGAGGGCGATTCAACGCTTGGCAAGCGGATTTTTCTTCGGTGGAGGAGTGTTGTACAAAAGAACTCCAGATCTTGGTTTATTGAGATGCATAGATGTTAAACATGCTACAGTTATCATGACCGAGGTACATGCGGGAGTTTTTGGACCTCATATGAGTGGATATGTATTGGCAAAAAAGATTCTCCGAGCAGGTTATTATTGGCTTACTATGGAGCGGGATTGCATTAGTTTCGTGCGCAAGTGTCATCAATGTCAGGTACATGGAGATTTGATCCATTCTGCACCATCTGAATTGCATACAATGTCAGCACCATGGCCTTTCGTTGCTTGGGGAATGGATGTCATTGGGCCGATCGAGCCAGCAGCGTTAAATGGGCACAGGTTTATTCTGGTAGCCATTGATTATTTCACTAAGTGGGTTGAGGCGAAATCTTTCAAATCTGTGACCAAGAAAGCAGTGGTTGATTTTGTGCATTCAAATATCATCTGTCGCTTCAGAATCCCGAAGGTAATTATCACGGACAATGGTGCCAACCTCAACAGTCATCTGATGGCGGAGACATGTCAGCAGTTTAAGATCACGCACCGCAATTCCACCCCATATCGTCCTAAGGCGAATGGCGCGGTCGAAGCAGATAACAAGAACATCAAGAAAATACTTCGGAAAATGGTAGAAGGGTCCAGGCAATGGCATGAGAAGTTACCTTTCGCCCTGTTAGGCTACCGCACTACTGTTTGCACTTCAGTAGGGGCGACTCCTTATTCACTGGTGTACGGCACTGAGGCAGTAATACCCGCAGAAATCGAAATACCATCCCTTCGGATTATCGCCGAGGCGGAAATTGATGATGTTGAATGGGTCAAAGCCCACTTGGAACAACTAAGTTTGATTGATGAAAAGAGATTGGCAGCAGTATGTCACGGACAGTTGTACCAACAGAGAATGGCAAGAGCATATAACAAGAAGGTGCATCCGCAGAAATTCGAAGTAGGGCAATTGGTGTTGAGACGCATCTTACCTCATTGGGTTGAAGCAAAAGGAAAGTTCGCCCCAAACTGGAAGGGGCCATTTGTCGTAACTAGAGTGTTGTCCAATAGCGCATTATATTTGACAGATATGGAAGGAAAATGTGTAGAAATGGCTATCAACTCTGATGCAGTCAAGCGATACTATGTATGATTTCATTGTCTAGTTTGTACTTGATTGTATTTGGCATATTTTTGAGATTGGAATGACGAAGGCATTTTGTTCTGCTATCCAAACACTTTATCCTTTGTTACCCCTTTTGAGCCTCATTTATTTTCTTTCATACCCCTCTTTTGGAATCAATGATAGAATTCGTAAACACAAGCATGGAAAGTAAGTGAGAGAAAGAGAAGGAAAACAATGAAAAAGAGAAAGAAGGGAAGAGAAAAAAAAAAGAAAAGAAAAGAGAAAAGAAGACAAAACAAAAGAAGAAAAAAAATCAGAATGAAAAGCGT
>NC_031995.1:99885413-99894755 GCF_001879085.1 Nicotiana attenuata | reverse complement strand
GTTACTTCCTAGACCGTCGAGTCGTTTAAAAATTTAACACGTTTAGGGTCCACGGGGAAAGCGAAATGAGACAATTTTGAAGATGACTAGGGGCACTTGAGGGACNAGTAAAAACAGATTTAGGCACTTTGAGATCATTTGAAGCCCGAACCATGAGAAACTGGGGCAGATAGAACATAAAGCAACACTTTTGAAATACATCATGCTGCATCAGTTTGAAGCTAACGACAGGTTTGCCCCCAAATTGGCAGGGGCCATTCATCGTGACGAGAGTATTGTCCAATGGTGCTTTATATTTGGCAGACATAGAAGGCAAACGTGTTGAAATGGCCATCAATTCCGATGCGGTCAAGAGATATTATGTATGATCTTCTTTGTTTTAATTGTATTTGTTTGTACTTGGCATGTTTTGAAGATTGGAATGACGAAGGCATTTTGTTCTACTATCCAAACACTTTATCCTTTGTTACCCCCTTTGAGCCTCACTCATTTTCTTTCATACCCCTCTTTTGGAATCAATGACAGAATTCGTAAACACAAGCATGAAAAGTAAGTGAGAGAAAGAGAAGGAAAACAATGAAAAAGAGAAAGAAGGGAAGAGAAAAAAAAGAAAAGAAAAGAAAAGAGAAAAAAAAGAAAAAACAAAAGAAGAAAAAAAAAGAAAAGAAAAGAAAGAGAAAAGAAAAGAAATGAAAAGAAAGAAAAGAAAAAGAAGAAGAAAGGAAAATAGCAACAAAAAGTATTGTCCTGAACTACGTTTGACTTGATCCTGAAAGGGTACGTAGGCAGTCTCTCTCTGAGGTTCAGTCACACCGAAATAAAAATCCAAAATCCTCCAAGCAAGAAACTGGGGCAGAAGTTATGGTTGTGCAAGAGATTTGATTCCAAAAGTTGTAGTTTTGAACCCACGTCGAATTGATTTTGAGCCTTTGATACCCTTTCTTCCTAACCCTGTCCAAAAGCCTGCATTACGGTCCAAAGAAAGACCTTCTGATCAGTCTTCAGGGAATGCCAAGTCGAGCAAGAAGAGGTGATTTATGTCAGGGGCAACACTCGGGTTCAAGCAGAAAAATGATAAAAATGAGAGAGTCTTATTGGTGAAAACCCTCACGGGCACCGTATGGCGACGGGAGATGAGAGAAATAAAAAATGAGAGAGTCTTATTAGTGAAAACCCTCACGGGCACCATAAGGCGAAGTGAGTTGAGAGAAATCAAAAATAAGAGAGTCTTATTGGTGAAAACCCTCACGGGCACCGTAAGGCGAGGGTGAGTTTTCAGATGGGTAAGTGAGACAAGTCTATGGTTGAAAGCTATTCAAGACATTGAAAGATGAGCGAGGTTAGGGTTTGGGTGAAAAGTCAGGTTATGAAAGGCCGGAGCAACAAATGTGGCAATTGAAAGTTGATTGGTTGGACAGATTGGGCTTGTTAATCCAAAATGCATGGCATGATCAATGGTACCAGCTGTTCTACTCAGATAAGTCTTCTTCTCCTTCTTCGTTACAAATCATCCGTTTTTGGATTCTCTCTATCCTTAACCCTCAAGGTCATTGCATTTCATTCTTTCGAGGTCTGTTCTTTAAGATGTTTCAGTGTCAGTTCTGTTTGAAACAAAAATGGAGGAATGTCAAGGCTAACTACCAGTTTTCCAGTTGCAAAGCACAGTAGGGCCGGAATATACCAAAGATGTCAAATGCATAGTAAAACACAAGGGACCACCGAAAGTTTCACCGGTGGATTGATTAGACAGTTTTGTGGGTGAAGCAAAGTTCCAGATAGAGGGGTCAGAAACACACAAACAACAATATGGGACAAAACACTTGGGTCATCAAAGTCAGGGGGTTGAAAGTCGGTCAGGAAAGTCGAGGCGATTCAAGGCAAGTCCAGGGAAGCAAGTCGGAGTGAAGTTCAGCGGCAGGGATGTGCCTAGCAAGAATGCCAGCAACTAACCACCATTTTATATTAACAAGGTCTTTCTTTGATTGAAATAGGGGCAGAAGTTTTGTTTGCTTCGGAGAAACCCTCCGTAAGGAAAGGCATCACCCAAACAGGTATGACTGGAAATTCTCAGGGCCCTCCTGGAAAACGGGACTTAGTTTAAATGTCAAAACAATCATGAGTAGCATAATTTAGCATAAATGTACCACAAAGGAGCATAAGTGGGTTTCAAAATTGGCATGTTTAAGATAGGATTCAATTAGAAGTTTTCAGGACCCTCCTGGATAATGGGGCGTAGTTTTAAGGTCGGTTTAGATAACAAGATATAGTGGAAGTCGTGCCTTTAGTAGATATAACTCAGGTCAAAACTGTCTTTTAGCTAGAAGTTGTCAGGACCCTCCTGGATAATGGGGAGTAGTTTAAAACCTTTTTGATAACAAGTGTAGTGGGAGTAATACCTTTAGAAAATATAACTTAGGTTCGTAACTATTAGGAGTTGTCAGGACCTCCATGGATAATAGGACTTAGCTTTCAAATTCTTATAATAGTTGGTAGGATAATTCAATTTAACACTCACATCTGTGCCCAGCCACCAAACTGGTGCAGAAAATGTTCTTTGTTTTCTTTATTTTGTTGAAATCAGGCGCCCACCTAGAGAACAAGGGAATATATTTCAAGTCTTAGCAATCAGGCGCCCACCTGGAGAACAAGGGAATACGTTTCAAGATCAGAAGTCAGGCGCCCACCTGGAGAACAAGGGAAGTACAATGTAAATTTTAGCTTTCAGATTTTTAATATTTGGTAACATTACGCGCCCAGCTACCAAACTGGGGCAGAGGATTTTCTGTGTTTGTTTATTTTGTCGAAGTCAGGCGCCCACCTGGAGAACAAGGGAATACATTTCAAGTTCAGCAGTCAGGCGCCCACCTGGAGAACAAGGGAATACATTTCAAGATCAGCAATCAGGCGCCCACCTGGAGAGCAAGGGAATACATTTCAAGTTCAGCAGTCAGGCGCCCACCTGGAGAACAAGGGAATACATTTCAAGATCAGCAATCAGGCGCCCACCTGGAGAACAAGGGAATACATTGCAAGTTCGGCAGTCAGGCGCCCACCTGGAGAACAAGAACAAGGGAATACATTGCAAGTTCGGCAGTCAGGCGCCCACCTGGAGAACAAGGGAAGCACAATTCAAATTTTTAGTTGTATTTGATAACATGATGTGCCCAGCCACCAGACTGGGGCAGAAAATTTTCTTTGTTTATCTATTTTGTTGCAGTCAGGAGCCCGCCTGGAGAATTACTGAATACATTTCAAGTTCGGCAATCAGGAGCCCACCTGGAGAATAAGGGAATACATTTCAAGCGTCAGCAATCAGGAGCCCGCCTGGAGAATGGAGGCATATATTTCAAATTTCAGCAGTCAAGCATCACTCGGAGGAATGGCAAAACATCTCCGATCACAATTCAAGGCAACAACGCAAGAATTCCATCGGAAGAATACAAGTTCAAGGCAACGAGAAACCGCAAGATCAAGACATAGATAGGACTTTTGTAATTCATAGATCAAAGCTTAGGCTAGCTTCTTTTATTTTGACACGGTGTAATAAGGGGGTCAGCAAGCAGTAGCAGCAGCAACAGCAGTGAAATCATAGCTCTTGGTAGTCCCAGCTACCAAACCTCCCCGAACTACACTGACCTGATTCCTTTTTAGCCAAGGATATGTAGGCAACCTCCGAAGCAGGGTGCGGTCAAATCTTTCAAAAATGCTTCACACGGAGTGTTCAAACGGGCAAAATCGCTCGTATCCGCTCACTTATCTTTGCCCGAAAACTCTTCGTGTTCCCGAGCAAAGAGGGGCAGCTGTGAGCACGTGATTTTTTCCCTATATGAATTACTCCCAAAAATTCAAACAAAATGATTTCTTTCATTATTTGCAATTTTGTGGATTTTTTGTGACGTTTTATGTTAATTGTTTGCATTTTGTTTCTGCATTTTAGTTGATGAAAAATACAAAATATACTTGGCATTTGCATTCAGGGTTTAATCTCACATTTTAGAATTAATTAGTAATTACGTTACTTTACAAAGAAGAAAATAACAAAAATAGTTCATTTTGAATTTTTAACTATTAATTTTTGAATTTGTCATGAGTTTCCTTTAAATTAGGATTTAATCAATTTTGAGGAAATAATTAGTTTAATTTTGCGAATAAATCAGGTCTTTATTTTTAATTTTGCATTTTACAAAATCTGAGAAAATAATTAAATAAAATGGAAAAGAAGAAAACAAATAAAAAGAATTTGAAATAAAAAAGCAAAGGGCCAGCCAAATTGGGCCAGTTTGTTCAAATATCACAGCCCAAGTGCACAAACCCGGTCCCCAGTCCACGCCCAAACCCCCAATAACCTGGTCCAGACCCCCCATATACAAAACGACACCGTTTGGGGCCCAATTAAATCCACGCCGTTCGTTCCCTATCATCTAACGGTCCAGATTCGATCAAGGGGTTTAAATAAAAGTGTAATAAAACACTTTACAAAATCAGAGACAAATGTTATCTTCATCGTACCCCCTGCCCTTCTCCGTCTCCGTCGCCGGCTCCGCCCCATTCCGCCGCCGGAAATCGCCCACGGCGGCGGTAAACCTCCAAATGCCTCCAAATTTACACCACCCCTTCTTCTTCACCTCCCCGTTTTATATCCGCCATTGATTTCTTTCGAATATCACAAAAACACCTCGAATAAGCCAAACCCTAGGCGGCGCCACCACCGTGCACGGCGGCACCGCCACCGAAACCCCACCAAACGAACATTGTAGGCCCTCCTCTACTCCTGTCACACCTCCTTTTTACCTCCACCCCCCGAAAGAGGTATAACAAAAGGAGTTTTTCCAATTAAAGGACAATCGAAACGGGATCCATTTTATTAAAATCAGAGTCGCCACTTGGGAGATTTATGGTGTCCCAAGTCACTGGTTTAGATCCCGAATCGAGGAAAAGGTTTGACTCTGTATACAATCTGCGAACCGGAAATCCGGGTAAGGAATTCTGTTAACCCGGGAGAAGGTGTTAGGCACTCCCGAGCTCCGTGGTTCTAGCACGGTCGCTTTGATCATACTTGGCTTACACAATTATTAAATTACTGATTTTAAAACCTATGTGCATTTACTTCTTTCACCGCTTTTAATTAAAAAATTATCTTGGAACGGGTTACGCGTACGTATACCCGCTTGTTTGGCGCGTCAAAAATCATGTCACGCGAACGTGTCCACAATTAATAACGCTTTATTATTATTAAGAAAGTTTGGGCCGAAGTTGCGCGAACGCATACTCCGGTTTTTTTTTAGAAATCGTAATCATGTCACGCGAACGTGTCCATAATCACAATGATAAATTAAGACGCGCCTAAGGCATCCTACTAATGTTCATAAGTGCTTATTTTCCTAAGTTTGAGGCTATTTGAAGGTTAGGAATTATAAAAATAATCAGCCCAAACCTATGGCCCACAAACATTCCCTACAACCCAATTCTAACTTCAATCTCTCTCTCAAAATTCCAGCATACAAAACCATTCTTGAAGAGAAAACTTCTAACAAGAAACTTAAACAAATGCATTAGATTAAGTAAAAATCCACTAACATATTATCCATTCTTGATAAATCACCTACTGGAACCAAACTTGACTAACGTTATCTATTGCTTCCACTCAACCTTAATTAGATGAACTTAGTAACAACTCGATATTGGTTTCACAAATTAAATAAGAACTCAACATTAATGACACAAGCTTAATAACCAAAACTCAATATTGCATACCCACTAACATAATATGGCAAATCCAAGTAACCAAATGTGAAACTCCAAATCCGTGACAAGCAAATTATAAGAAGAATGATCGAAACACTCACAATCCGATCGAAACCCGCGCCGGCGCCCGAAACCTTGAACCCAACTCAAAAACACGACGGAACTTGGGTGGCTTACACAGTTAAAATGGACCTCTGTTCGTCGGCAAACATGATGCGACGACGACCATTTTTGGGGTGGTTCGGTGTTGCGTTTCAGCTGGTTTTGGGTGGTTGTTTCAACTCTTAGAGCTACTGTTTCGGGTCGTTTTTTGGAGCAGCTGTTTCATGCCTCTTTGCAGCTAGTTTTTGGGCTGTTACTTGGCTGATTTTGCTGGATTTGAGGGCAGTTTTGGAGAACTTTTAGGGAGCTGATTTTGGTGGTGTTAACTGGTGGTTAATGGAGGTCCATGGCTGCATTTTCAGGCAGATTTTCAGCTCGTTTTTGGAACTATTTTGAGGTCATTTTTAGGGTGAATCGGAGCTCGTTTTTGGTGCAGAATAGGGGTACACTGGGGCTGCTTTCAGCTGAGTTTTAATGGAGAGAATGGGGCTGGTGTTTTGCTTGGTTGAAGCTTTTTCTTGGAATGGAGATCGTTCTTCTCCTGAAGAAGCAAAAGATCTAAAGGCTGCCTCTTTCTTTTTTCTCCTAGCTCTAGGTTTCTTTTGGAGTGTATTACGGCTGATCCTCTTTCTTTTTGGGTCTATAGGGTGCATTAATTTATAGGGGTAGGGATTAGGTTTATATTTTGTGTATTTTGCCACTTAGTCCCTAGGTCTTTTTGTGTTAAGTCCTTACGGTCTGTTTATTTATTTTTTGTCCCAAAGAATAGTCTAGAAGGGTCCTTAGGCTTAATGGACTAATCCGAATTGGGCCAAGAACTGGGTTCTAAAACTCTTAAAATTGTGATCCGACACCTTAATTGACTCATTTTAAAATAAGATAACAAAAATACTACACAATGCAAAAACTAACATTAATTAATTAAACTAAACATGAAACTATTTTTTTTATTTTCGAAATTATATAAAGATAAAAATAGGGTACTATTTTTTTGCATTTTTTCAAATTTATGATAAATACATAAACTAAAATATTTTTTTTGTAATTTTCATTTCTGATAATAAAATAAAGTAAAGAAGTCAAAAATAGTTGAAATAGCTATATTAGGCCTACATTAAATATTTACACGCTAAAAATGGGTAAAATTTCGGGGAGGGTCAAAAATCACATGTCAACAACTCCCACATCACTAATCTACACTCCTTACCCTTCAAAAGTTCCCCAAATTTCTCAAATCTCGAATCTAAAATCCGGAAATTGAGCGGGCCTCATTTCATCTCTGTCTTCTCCACAAGTTTTAGGCACAGCTTCACTACGAGCTTATATCATTTGACTATTCTTGACAAAGAATGGTCAATTGATATTATCCCGTAGTCGGAATTGTGGAGTCAGTTTTGGTGTGAGGTTTTTTTAAAAAAACTAGTAAGGCTTCTGGTTTGATTTTGTCTGTCTAGGTATTTTTTTTTATTTTCTTTTAGTAATTGTATTGTTGTTCTCATTTAGGGCCGTTCATTTTTAAAATCAGTAGACTCTTTAAATTGTCTGATCTTGATTTGATTGTTGTTTTGTTTCTGTTATTTTAGATGTTTAGGTGTTAGTTTAATTTTGATTAGTTTAAGCGTTTAATTGGATTTTCTGTTAGTTTTTGCTTTGATTTTTTATGAGTTTGTCTTCAATAATTTGTTCATTGGTTAATACTGGTTGTGATTTAAGTCTTTTAAAATTAGGGTTAATCATGTTTAAGTTGTGTTGTTTTGCTTAAAATCTCCAAGTTTGTTCTATTAGTTTAATTTTGTGTTTCAAATCAGTAGTTGTGTAATTGTTCGAATTAGTTTGAGTTCTTTTGATGTGTGATTTTGATTAGTAATTGTCCTTTAAGTTCAGAGTTTATCTTTAAGTAATTGTTAGGCTTCGTTTAGTTAATTTGGTTATAACTGTGTTAGTTTTGTTAATTAACCATGGTTCAGTCAAAAGGATAGGTTAGTTTGACCTAGGTAAGTAATTTCAGGGGTATTCAGGGGTATTTTGGGCATTTGGTAATGGGTTAGAATGCTGTAGGTTGAAATAGAACTTCCTAGAAGCTTCTAGATGGGGTTCATGCTGAAAATTGCAGAAAGTTAGAATATTAACTTGAGAAACAAGTCAGTAAATAGAGGACCAATCTGGAAAAAACAAGGACTGAAAAGAAAATAGAAAACTGAGGGATGCCCTCCCTTGTGCCTATAAATAAACATGCCATTGCCTTCACTCACAAGTTTTGGAACCCCCAAAAATCCCCCCCCCCCCCAAAACAGTCTCTACAATTTCAGCATATGTGGAATTTCAAAGCTCTTTTAGATCTCAGTTCATCCCAATAGGAAGAAAAAATACAAAACCAAAAACTACAAAAATCCAAAAATACCGTTCCATTCGAACTCTTTTAGGAGTTTAAGTTAGATTTTCAGCTGTAGAGTAATTTTTCAGTCAGCAGAGGGTTAAAAATGGCCTGAGCATCTCTTAGATCTGATTTGGGTTCAAGTCCAGGAATTCTGGTTGATTTCGAGTAGAATTTGATCCAATTGTATCTGGTTTTGCTTGCTTTTGGTGTGTAATCTGCTGCTATTCCTTCCTGGTTTGGTTGTGGTGTTTTGGAGTCAAAAATTGATCTAACCGCCTTGAGTTTGAGCTGTTGTTAGCTACTGCTTAGCTGACTTACCTCTTCTTCATTTCTGTTCTAATTCCAGGTATATCCTTAGACTCAAGAGATATTGGAATCATTTCAGCGTGTATGAACACATTTAAAGTCGAATAATGAAGAACTACTTGCTCGTTGTCGTCTAGCTTAGCCTTTTGGTTTAATTGATCTATTTAAGCAATGTTTGAAATGTATTAATTAGGACTTCATGGACTGCACTGGACTGTATGGACTTTTAACTTCCTAAACATTTGAAATGTTTGAAATGTTTGGATTATTACAGAAATGAGATATGGCTCATGCTAACTTGGTGTCAATTCACTTGTAGGCGTGATAGTTTGAATGTTAGATACGTAGTAGCAGTAGTTGAGATTTGAATAACTTGAACATTGTAATCGGACTGTGTGAATCGTATTTGTGTAGTCAAATTTCAGTTTTATTTAGTGTGTTAAATTGAGCATTAGTTAAACACAGACTAAAAATGAGCATGAACCTTATGTTCAACCAAATATGTAAATGATTCTCTAAGTCAGTTTTAACTCCAGCATTTCTGCTTTTGAATTCAAAAAATAGCATGCTAATACAGTAGGTTTCGTGTTTATTTCTCAGTAAACTTTGACTACGCTAGTTTAATCATTGGAGTTCACTAATTGTTTGTGGGGTTTCCTTAGTTTAGACCCGATCAGATTACAAATGTCAGAATTGAATTGACGTTGGTGAACTGAACAAATCTGAAATTGATTTCTAATGTGTAGGATGCCTGGCCCAGTTATTTCTTACGTGTTCTCCTATTGGTCCTGCATTGAGGCCCAAGGCTAAAT
>NC_031995.1:99876374-99883062 GCF_001879085.1 Nicotiana attenuata | reverse complement strand
TTCTCTTGTTTCTCCACTTACTTTCCCTGCTCGGGCTTACGAGTTTTATTATTGATTCCGAAAGAGGGGTATGCAAGAAAATAACCGAGGCTCAAAGGGGTAACAAAGGATAAAGTGTTTGGATAGCAGAATAAAATGCCTTCATCATTTCAATCTCCAAAACATGCCAAGTACAAAATGCGCAATTATAGGTAACATTTTTTATTGCGCCAGAATTACTAACCATATCCACACATTTTTCTTCTACATTTGTCAATTACCCAGAACCATTTGGACAACAGTCTCGGTACCATGAGCGGTCCCTGTAGACTTGGGGTAAGCCTGCCTTTGGCTTGAAACCGATGCGGCATGATGCATCTCAACAGTGTTTCTTTATGTTCTATCTGCCCCCAGTTTCGCTTGTCTTGGGCGCGAAGTGATCTCAAAATGCCTTTACTTATTTCCCTTGAATGTCCTTACGTCTTCAACATCGTTTCATTGCTTCATTACTAAACTGACTTTTTTTAAAATAGGCTGAAAATTATGCGTGCATGTCACGTCACTAGAACTAGCATGAAAAGAATTGCAGAGGGAGAAGGGAACTAAATAAAATGACTAGAAATGGCAGAAACTAAATAAAATGACTAGAAATGACTAGAAATGGCGGGAATTGCATTAGACTGACGGTGAAAGGGTTTAAACAACGAAACAAGCAAACTAGATTAGAGTTACAACCCTTGGACAAACCTAAACAAACTACACAAGCTGCTACGACGAGACAAACAAGACAAAATGAAAGGATAGAAGGGTTTGAGTCACAAGACAATATCCGGATTACAACCCTGAAATAACCCGGACAATAGAAATGATAACAAAATAAACCACCAAAACTCCAATAGATGGAGCGTCTTCCCAATTACCAAGTATGGCGTCTTAGCCACTGAATTTCATACCAAGATTGCTGGAATTTTCACAGGACTTCATCACGTTGTTTTGAGTAAACTGCTTCTGGGTTTCTTCTGCCGGCTCATTCTCACAATCAATCATACCCACCATATGCGTTTCATTGTGCACAGGAGATGGATCTTGACCAGTGTTTGTTGCATCTGGACTTTGCACGACGATGTCACCTGCATCAATAAGCTTTTGAATTGCATTCTTCAGATTCCAACATTTCTCTATGTCGTGCCCCAGGGCACCTGAGCAATATGCGCACCGTTGAGGAGGATCAAACTTCTTTGGAGGAGGGTTCGGCACTTTTATCTGAATCGGCTTCAACATATCCAGTGTCCTTAACCGCTGAAACAGACTGGCGTATGATTCTCCCAACAGAGTGAAGTCTTTCTTCTTTCGTGACCTCTCATTCTTAAACGCTGGATTGGGCCGAAAACCTGAGCCGGGGTGTTTTTGGGAAGCTCGCGGGGGTAGATGGGCATTTTGAGGAGCTGGGTACTGAGAATGTGATGTGCGACTTTGGGATTTCTGTGGAGAGAAGTAGCATCGAGGAAGGTCATCTAATGCACAAGGATAACCACAGGGACTATGTCGAGGCCGGAAGTGTTGATCAGGAAAACCTATCGAATCGTCTTTTCTGTTCCTCTTTCTTCCAACCAAGCTTACTGGTACGTTTTGACTGGCTTCCGAACGACTCACGATTTTGCCTGACTTGATTCCTTCTTCCACTAGCTCCCCCATTTTTAACACATCATTGAAAGGCTTACCCAAGGCCGGGATCAAATGACTGTAGTAGGTGGGTCCCTGGGCCTGTAGAAAAAGCTTAACCATTTCTTCTTCGCTGATCAGAGGACTGACTCGAGCAACCTGCTCCCTACATCTGAGCCCAAACTCATTAAAGCTTTCCTCCGGCCTCTTTTCCATCTTAGATAGCAAGGTGCGATCTGGGGTAACACTTGATTTGCGTTGAAAGTATCGGACAAAGTCTTGAGCCATGTCGCCCAATGTAAGCCACCCATCGATATTTTGATGACCATGCCAATCCAAAGCTGCCCCAGTTAGGCTTTTACTGAAATATGCCATCATCACGTCATCTTTCTCTCCAACAATCCTCATTTCGTTGCAATAGGTCCTCAGGTGGGCTACCGGATCTCCACGCCCATCGTACAAGTTCAAGTTTGGTACTTTGAACCCTGCGGGCAGGCGGGTGTCATGTGACACAATCGGTCCTTTGCAAGTCATGCTACCCTGACCTTCCACTCTTCGCTTGTCCCTTAAGGACAGTTCTGTGCTTGTCAATTTCCTGGGTACCTCTTCTCGCCCTGTTCTTCCCGTAACCCTTTCATTTCTACCATGAATCTGCTCATCCTGGGAGCTCTTCTTGTATGGATCAAGGACCTTGTGGGCAACCTCTGAAGGGTGAAATCTGGCATTACGTGCGTTGGGTGGATGCTCATTGTCTGGGGTAACGGATATGACAGGAGGGCAATATTGGGGAGAAGTGATTGAAGGATGAGCGATGGAGCTACTAGGGTAGTTGGGGCGAGCGTGATAAGCGGGTGTATCTGGAGAATATGGAGGATCATCCGGCATTGTGTCCGGGAAAATTGGTGGTGGCGGGGGTGGCGCCTTTCCAGTCATCCAGGCTTGATACATGTTTGTCATGTGTTGTCTCAGCATCCGCACCTCTTCAACCAACCCATTATCCCGTTCCACCAACTGTTGTCGAACATCGGTATCAAGCAACTCAGTTCTGTTGTTCTCTGCCATTGCCCTTTGCCTTTATGTTGCAGGGAAAAGTTACTTTTAAAACCACAAACCAACCACCTGTCTGGAATTATATGGAAAAATGAAACCATCACGTTAGTGTTAGGGCATTTAACACATTGGTAACAGCTTTTGATCGGGCGCATGCGTCATCCCGGCTTTTCCTTATTTCCAATTGCAAACTTTTCTTCCTTTGTTTTTCCTTCCTTTTCCCCTTTTTTTTTCTTTATTCCTGCCTTTGTCCTCTCTCGTTCCTATTTCCTTCTTTTCTTGAGTTTTGTTTTTCCGCTTTTTTTTTCTTTTTGCCTTTTGTGGTTTTTCCTCTTTTTTTTTTTCTTTTGGTTATGGTCGAATCTTATGGAGATTGCCTACGTATCACGACCCCGCGTGAATCAGACCGAGCGTAGTTCTTGCAGAATAAATGTAAAGTAAAAGCAAAATATTTTTTTGGGATTTTCAATTTTATTGATAGAAAATACGTCTATTACAAGGATTCAAAACTGACAGATTAAACAACTAACAGACTCTAGTGCAGAAAAGAACTACAGACTCCATCATCCCTATTCTACTTTAAACGAAAATACAGACTTAATCAACTGACTGACTTTTACAGACTCCAGTAGAAAAGGAAATACAGACTCAGAAGACAATCATGAATACATTAAAGCTCCTGGCGCTCGCGGGACATCATTCGGTCTCGCTGCGGGCCTATATGCAAGTTCCCCTTATTTTGAATCGTGCTCATCCTGCACATTTATTAAGGTGATTTAATCACTTATTTTGACCTAAAAAAAATGACACTATTTTTGTTCAAATTTCCAATTTTAAAACAATCGGCCGGTTTTGCAGTTACGGCCTCTCAGCACTTCGGGGAGAAGATTTTAAGGCTGTGTCTGTTAACCGTTGAACTGACTCAGGGTGGTTGTTCTTGCAAAAACAGCCTTCCGGCGCCCTTTTGGGGACATTCGGCTTAGTTTAAACAAGAATGGCGGCACCCGACTTATTCATGATGAAATGAAAAAATTTGGCATTTTTGGCTATTTTTGAAAAGGGGAGGTTGGACCCGATGAGGGTTGCCTACGTATCTCACATCCGGTGAGAATCAAACCAGCGTAGTTCGGGCAAATAAATCTAACTATTTTTGAAAACAAGACTCTTTATTTGTTTTTGTTGGCGAATACACTTTTTCTGAATGCAGGATTCTTTTTTTAAATTTTCTTTTTCAGTGGCAAATAAAATAAACTAATGTGAAAATAAAACTCTTTTTGTTTTTCTTTTCCATTGGCAAACTAAAAAGAACTTTTCTTCTTTTTTTTCATTTTCTCAAAAATTCGGCAGCATTTCGGCACTATTTGGACATTGGTTTTTTCTAATATAGGAAATTACTCTCTACACTGCTATTTTCTCTTTTGGTTTTTCCACTTTTTCCCAAATATTCAAAGCCGGTCAGCATGCGGGTCCCAAACAGATAAATGCACAAATAGGATGCAGCAGGATGGTCCATTATTCCGAGTACACCTGTCCTAGACGGACCCAACCCCTGTGTTGAGTCCCCTAAGTCATATGCACGTGATGCAGATAAGCGTTCCTACTAGGGATCCGGCATGGGGTCAAGTTATTCTAGGCTCAAAACCTGGGTATAGGTTCTAGACTGTGTACCCGAGCGGACAACTCGAGTCGAGGAGGGGGCTACGTACCGGGAACCAAAGGGCCATCCGGCTTAGTAACTTGTCCGACCTCTTTCTTATTTCAGGGTATTGACACTAACAGAATAGGGAGTCTCAACCAGTAAGCACATCCCCGGAGGTGAGAAGAGAAGGGTTTCGGCACAGTTTATATACAATCCAGATAATATCAAAGCGGTAAAAAGCAACATTTTGCACATTTAGCATGAAATATGTAGAAAAATCAGATATAGCCAAACACAACCATATATCTAAGCTCGAATTCTGAACCCTGAACCAAAGTTCTGGGTTCGATTCCCCAGCAGAGCCGCCAGAACTGTCACACCTCCTTTTTCACTACTACACCCCGTGAAGGGATATAATAATAAGGGAGTTATTTCCAACTTGAAGTGACAATCGAAACGGGATTATTTAATTAAAAATCAGAGTCGCCACTTGGGAGATTAATGGTGTCCCAAGTCACCGGTTAAATCCCGATCCGAGGAAATTATGACTATGTTAACAGTCCGCGAACCAGAACTCCGAGTAAGGAATTCTGTTAACCCAGGAGAAGGTGTTAGGCATTCCCGGATTCCGTGGTTCTAGCACGGTCGCTCAACTGTTGTATTTGCTTTTATCTGATTTTTTTTAAACATATACTAACCTATGTGCCTTTTATTTTAACCGCTTTTATTTTATGTCTTTTTAATAAGAATTGCAACGTCGTGAAAATGTGTCTCGAACCACGTTACACCAGTGCGCCCGTGGCTTTTGACGCATTCCGACTCCGTTGAGATTTAGATTTGGGTCACATAAATGTGCACCCGCATTAAGGAAGGTAATATTATTAAAATACGCGCCTAAAGCAACTATGCTTTTATTATCTTTGGGGAAAACCGTGAAATTCGCTAAACGGTTCACCCGAATTCTAAGTATTTTATAACATCTATTGAGGGCCCCGTAGTTTATCCATCTGGTTTAACGAGGCTCGTCTCATTTTTTATTTAAGGGCTAATCCTAAATTAACTATGATTTTTATTGAATTTGTCTCAAAAGAAAACAACTGGTTAATTCACATTTATAAATCTGGGCCTCAAATTCAAATTCAATTTCAAACAAAAGGGAAAGACCCTTTAGCTCGAACTTGTTACCTAATTCAAAGCCCAATTTTATATTTGTGAAGCAACTTCCATATTTCTAATATAATTTTTAAAGGTTTTAGGCCTGGGCCCAAGAGCAACAATAGAAGCCCTGCGCTGGGCCATCTCTCAAGGTAACCCAGCAGTATTTGTATGCTTCATGGGCCAAACTTTTAAGGCCCAATATTTCAATCCAGCAGCATTTGTATGCTGCATAGGCCTGACCGTTTCTGCTGGGTCAGCGTTTGAGCCCAGTATTTCAATCCAGCCACTGTGAACCCAAAGCCCCATTGATTATCAAAGAAATGAAGAGGGAGGGCTGGATGATCAATTTTACTCAAAAATGTGATATCAATTGATAAAGATTAACTTATAAATCCTCTTACTCCTGTTAACACTTAAGTCCAGCAATGAACCTTGCAATAATGTAACGTCTAACACTTAAGAGTACTTTAAGACCAACACACGTTGTTTTATAGCAGCTTTAACAGGCTAGTATATTCCAATATTGTTAACTGCTTTTGACTCCTATTTTTAAAGTAATATGGCAAAATGGAAAGCAGCACCAATTTACATCGAACCCAACACCACTAGATATGAATTTCAGGCTATTCACGATTGAACTCAAACTAATTCACAGTCCTTTACAAAAGGAGTCTAATAATCCTACCTAGCACAGTCTTAAAATCAATAGTCCAAAGGCTTACAGTTCAATTGAAACGAATCCAAACAGTCCTAATTAACATAAATCAGTAATGAACCTACAGCTACATGTTGAACTAATAATGAAAGCAAAACAGAGTTGTATGGTAGAGAAACTTCATCATTTGGATTTCACAAGTGTCAGGTACATTGAGTGAAACTTCATGCTATTGGAGATAACAAGGGTACCTGGAATTGGAGCAAAGCAGAAGAAAGGAGTCAGCAGCAGAAATGAGAGGCAACAGTAATGCAGAATCAAACTCGAAGCCCAGGAGTGTTTTGAAAATCAAACGGGGTAGACCAAATAATCCCAGTAATACCGAAATACTTTAGACACCCAATTAGCTATCTCAAATCCACTTGAATTGACCCATAACAATCTCAACGAACCAAAAATTAATCCAAAGTCAAACAATCCAACTTGAAAATTAACTCTAGAATCAAACTAATGGACCTCCTGAAACTCGAAACTAGAAGAATAGA
>NC_031995.1:99736298-99869279 GCF_001879085.1 Nicotiana attenuata | reverse complement strand
AAGGGTTCAAATAATTGGCACGAAGCCCAAATATGGCATTCAGCCCAAATAATAATGATAGCAAATAGATTTCAGTCAAATACGCGGAAAAATCATCAATCGGGACGGACCAAGTCACAATTCCCAATAGTGCACGACCCCACGCTCATCATCAAGCGTGTGCCTCACTTCAATATAGCACTACGATGTGCAATCCGGGGTTTCAAACCCTCAGAACATCATTTACAATCATTACTCACCTCGAACCGGTCAAATCTCTAGCTCGCGATGCCTTTGCCCCTCGAATCGGCCTCCATTCGCGTCGAATCTATCCACAATCAGAACGAGGACGTCAAAATAGGCTAAGGGAACGAAGCCCAAGCGAAAATAATCAACAATTAGCACAAATTCCGAAATTATCAAAACCCGACCCCCGGGCCCACATCTCGGAATCCGATAAAATTAACATCAATGGAATCCCCATCCTCTCACGAGTTCATACATATCAAATTTACCAAAATCCGACCTCATATGGTCACTCAAATCCTAAAATTCACTCTCCAATTTCAAGCCCTAAATTCCCAACTCTTCCTCTAATTTCCCACAAATTTTCATGATTAAACAATGATATAATCACCAATAACACAAGGTATAAAGCCCAAGTAGCTTACCTCTGTGGATACACTTGATCCCCTCTTGAAATCACAGCTTGGAGCTCCAAAATCGCACAAAAATGGTGAACAAAAAGACTGAAAATCGCGAAGGGGCATTTTTATACATTCTCCCCAGCACTTCCGCATCTGCGGCACATCAACCGCATCTGCGGTACCGCATTTGCGGTTAAATCCTCCGCTTCTGCGAAATTCACTTAAGAGCCCAAAATCGCATCTGCGATAAGCCATCCCCACCTGCGACTCTGCGGTGCGGTCCAAAACCGCATCTGCGGTTCCTGGTAAATCCTCAACATTTCGCTTCTACAGCTCCTCTTCCGCACGTGCGGTGCCGCACCTGCGGTCCCCAAACCGCAGGTGCGAAAACACCAGAAGCAGCAATCTCAACAGCTGCAATAACACCTCAACCTCTTCGTTAACCACCCGAATCACCCCGAGGCCCCTGGGACCTCAACCAAAAGCACAAACATATCCTAACATCATATTCAAACTTGTTCCAATCATCAAAACACTTCAAACAACATCAAATCAACCAAAACACCTCAGATTCAAGCCTAAGTTTCTAAAAACTTTCGAATTCTGCTTTTGATCAAAAACCCAACCAAACCACGTCCGAATAATCTGAAATTTTGCACACACATCCCAAATGACACAAGGAAGCTACTGCCACTCTCAATATTCCATTCCGACCCTTATATCGAAATCTCGCCTACCAACCGGAAATCGCCAAAATCTCAATTTCGCCAATTCAAGCCTAAACCTTCCACGGACTTTCAAAATGCATTCTGATCACACTCCTAAGTCCCAAATCACCCAAAAGAGCTAACCAAATCATAAAAATTCTGATTCGAGATCATATACAAGCAAGTCAAATATTGGTCAAACCTTTCAAATTTCAAGCTCCAAAATGGGAACTGTCCTTCCAAATTCATTCCGATTACCCTGAAAACCTAAATCAACGATTTACATGAGTCGTAATACATCACACGGGGCAAGTCATGCCCGGGAACTGACGAGCAAAGTGCAAAAGCTCAAAACGACCAGTCGGGTCGTTACAGAACACTTACTCAACTCAAACTCGTGAAGAATCCCTCCAGCATCGCCCAAAACCTAGGCTTCCAACTCAACCAAAATAATGAAAAATGACCAATTCCGACCCTTATTGTTTCAGCCCAGATTCGCACCTGCGATCAATTTAGCTGCTTCTGCGATATTGCTTCCACGATACAAACGCCACTTCTGCGGAGACCACTGGCCAGCTGCCCCTCGCACCTGCGGAATCGATTATGCTTCTGCGCTATCGCAGGTGCAAGGCCAAAGTCCGCTTCTGCGAAGCTCGCCGCATCTGCGCTTCGAGTCACCGCACCTGCAATGTCGCAGGTGCGCAAGTTTTCTCACTTCTGCGACCACAGTGCCAACCCTCCAGTTCCGCTTCTGCGCCTCCATACTCGCACCTACGACCCTCGCACCTTCGCCCAGTGGTCCGCAGGTGCAACCATACCAGACTTTGCCCAAAACCATCCTTAGCCAACATGTTCCAAACGATCCTAAACTCACTCGAGCCACTCAGAATCACATCTAACAACATCGAAATTACGAATCTCACCTCGAATCGATCTTATGAATTTTCAAATCTTCCAACTTCCAAAACTCATGCCGAAACATATCAAATTAATCCAGAATAACTTCAAATTTCGCACACAAGTCATAAATGACATAGCGGACCTACTCCAGTTTTTAGAATCGAAATTCAAACTCGATATTGACAAAGTCAACTCCCGGTAAAACCTCTCAACCTTCCAAAACTTCAGCTTTTCAATTTTTGCCAAAACGTGCAGAATTATCCTACGGAATTCCAAATCCAAAATCCGGAGGTACGCCTAAGTCCAAAATCACCATACGAAGCTATTGATCATCAAAACACCATTCTGTCGTCTACACAAAAGTCAAACTCCGGTCAACTCTTTTCACTTAAGCTTCTAAAATAAGAATTGTTCTTCCAAATTGATCTTGAATCATCGGAAAACCAAACTCGGCCACACACGCAAGTCATAACTCATAATACATAATATGAAGCTGGTCGAGACCTTAAGCCACCGAATGAGACGCTAATTATAAAAACGACCGGTCGGATCGTTACAAAAGCGCCACAACAGCTCACCACTATAAAATATCATAAACTACCTTAAAATATGTTCACAAACACCATATAAAATCATTGTCACCCGAAGAAGAAGAAGAAGAAGAAGAAAGAGAAGAAAAATTTCTGAAGTTGTTTAAAAAGTGGGTACAAGTTTAAAAAAAAATTAAAAAGCGGGTATATATTAAATGGGGACGACTAAAAAGGACGCCAGTTCAAGTTTTACTAAATAAAGGATCCGTATTTATTACAAAGTCAGTTTATTTAAATGATGAATATTTGACAATTTGGCTGGCAGCTTTGAACATTGGAACGTGGAATGAGTAAATAATCTATTAAAATTATTGTATTTATCTCTTGGGAGTTGGGAAGTAAAATTGAACAATCATTTCTAAAATGGACGAGAGCTTTCGTACTGTTATAAAATAAAGACTTTAAAGTAAAGAAATCAAAGACAAGTATAGACAGAGATTGATATTATTTAACTTCAAACTGATATACATAATGAACTGAAATATCTTCTATTTATAGAAGAAAGGAAGCTGTTGTGTAAGCTGCTACTGCAAGCTGCTGTGTAAGCTGCTTCCGTAAGCTGCTGTGTAAGCTGCTACTACAAGCTGCTGTGTAAGCTACTACAAGCTGTTGTGTAAGCTGCTACTACAAGCTGCTGTGTAAGCTACTACAAGCTGTTGTGTAAGCTGCTACTATACCAGATATGGATAATCTTATACTAGAAGTAATGTTTATCCATAACCGGGTACCGAAGTGATAAGCTTCTTCAGGAGGCTTATTTGCAATAGAGTACTAAATAGATAAACATATTTACGGCGGAGCCCCATATGGATAAACTTCTTCAGGAAGCTTTTTTACAACGGAGTATGAACATCCATAATATAATATATTTACAACACGTACTATAATTTGTGGAAATATAAGGAGTATATTACAACTTAGAGTGGCATACTCCAGTTGACTCGCATACCATGTGGGGTACATACAGTTGTAATTGAGAGTTTTAAAATTTTAGTCAGGCCTATACTTATTTAACGTGTAGGAATGATTAATTAACATGTATTTAGTTTAGTTACCTGTTGATATTCCCACAACAACTATTTGTATCACTCTTCATTCTTCAACATTGAAGTCCACCATCTCCTATCTCTCTCGCTATATATATATATATATATATATACTAGATGAGGAAAGGCCCGTATACGGGCCCAACATTGTAATCTTAAAATTATTGTTTGTAGGTGATCAATTAATTTGTTGAACATTGAAGTCCACCATCTCCTATCTCTCTCTCTCTCTCTCTCTCTCNATGAGTATTTGCATGGAGTAACTACTATGTAAAAGTAGTACTTATCAACACTACATTTAAACTTTTAAAGGAGTGTTGTGGTCAAGGGAATGTGGGGTCCACGTATATCAAGAAGGACACAATTTGCATTTAAGAAATGCAAACAATATAATAATTTTTTCGAAATGACATATATGCCCTTGGTTGACCATCATTCCAAATCGATCATTGTTATATCCATTTAGTAACTGATAGAGAATGATATTGGGGATCATAATTTACAATTAATTTATTTTAATAATTTACTAAAAAATTAAACTATAAATTATAACCTGCTTAAGTTGGTCCAATTATTAACATAAAAAGATTATGTGCTATAATACTCATTTTAACATCAATGTCAAATATAAACATCAAATTGTAAAATTGATTGAATGGTATTATTTCCCCACTATATTTGAATTTTTAATTATAGGGTTTTAATTTTTTCTTAATTAAGGATATAAGAGAAATATTTTTTTTTCTATAGATTTATCATATGTTAATTTTTATAATGAAATAATATAAATATTTTAAGACAATTTATAGATTGTTGAAAACTTATCATGGAAGAATGGAGTTCAAATCATATAAATCAAATTTTCACATCAATTAAGTACATAAGAGATAACCTCCTAGAATAGATGAATAAATATCATCACTTAAATTAACTTTTACTAAGGATTAACAAACTATAGTTTTTAAAATTACTTTTGAATATAAAACTTTTACGTTTGAAACCGCCTTCAAATAGTGTGAATACATGAAAACCTTTAATTTTATTTTTTAAATTTTGTTAAAATAGTATGGGTAAATATGAAAATCTTGTAAATATTTATCTATATTTCCTTTTGTTGCTTTATTATTTAAAAATTAAATTTACTTTTTCTGTGAAAACTTTTAGTTGATTGAAACAAAAATTAATAATTTTATCAAATGAGAAAAAACATTCAAGATGAGTATTTGCATGGAGTAGCTATATGCAAAAGTAGTCTTATCAACACTACATTTAAACTTTTAAAGGAGTATTGTGGTCAAGGGAATGTGGGGTCCACGTATATCAAGAAGGACACAATTTGCAGTTAAGAAATGCAAACAATATAATATTTTTTTTGAAATGACATATATGCCCTTGGTTGACCATCTTTCCAAATCGATCATTGTTATATCCATTTAATAACTGATAGAGAATGATATTGGGGATCATAATTTACAATCAATTTATTTTAATAATTTACTAAAAAATTAAACTATAAAATATAACCTGCTTAAATTGCTCCAATTATTAACATAAAAAGACTATGTGCTATAATACTCATTTTAACATCAATGTCGAATATAAACATCAAATTGTAAAATTGATTGAATGGTATTATTTCCCCACTATATTTGAATTTTTAATTATAGGGTTTTAATTCTTTCTTAATTAAGGATATAAGAGAAATATTTTTTTTTATAGATTTATCATATGTTAATTTTTATAATGAAATAATACAAAATATTTTAAGACAATTTATAGATTGTTGAAAACTTATCATGGAAGAATGGAGTTCAAACCATATAAATCAAATTTCTACATCAATTAAGTACATAAGAGATAACCTCATAGAATAGATGAAAAAATATCATCACTTAAATTAACTTCTAAGGTTTAACAAACTATAGTTTTTAAAATTACATTTAATATAAAACTTTTAGGTTTGAAAGCGCCTTCAAATAGTGTGAATACATGAAAACCTTTAATTTTATTTTTTAAATTGTATTAAAATAGTATGGGTAAATATGAAAATCTTGTAAATATTTATCTATATTTCTTTTTGTTGCTTTATTATTTAAAAATTAAATTTATTTTTTCTGTGAAAACTTTTAGTTGACTGAAATAAGAATTAATAATTTTATCAAATGAGAAAAAGCAGTCAAAATGAGTATTTGCATGGAGTAACTCTATGTAAAAGTAGTCTTATCAACACTACATTTAAACTTTGAAAGGAGTGTTGTGGTCAAGGGAATGTGGGGTCCACGTATATCAAGAAGGACACAATTTGCATTTAGGAAATGCAAACAATATAATAATTTTTTTGAAATGACATATATGCCCTTGGTTGACCATCTTTCCTTTTCTATACTAGATAGTGTTGCCCCGTGCATAGCACGGGCCTAACAATTAATTATATACGGATCTAATAATTTGAGTTCAATAATCTTGACAGTATATAATCACATATTTATATGTGATTCCAACTATAAACAGCAATAAGTTATTTAGAAAAACCATATCACAAACCAAAAGAACTGTTATAAATAGCTAGAGACATAGAAAACTATATATTAACTCCCCAGGAGCCTGACGTGTGTAGAATGGAGCAAATATTCATTTTGTTGCGCTTTTCTTTTAAAATCATTTACATCAAACCCAAGCTTATGACTAATTGCTCATCTCCTACCTATCATTTTATATACCACATGATCAATCAGATGTATCGTGTTGCTATTAGTGCTACATATCCTACGAATAAAAGAAATTACATAGTTCAATTGAGAGCTATATAGAGTATTGCAAGGATTTCCTCATTGCTGGAAACATCCGATACTTTGTATTCTTCCTGATCTTCATGATGAGAGCTTCTTGCACCTATTCCTAGAAGTGAATAAGATATTAAATATTTTTTAATAAAAAATATTAACTACTACAAGTCCCACCAAGAATTTAAAATTATACCATGATATAAAGATAAGCTAGAAAGAGAGAACATAGACAAAAATCAAGTAGCGTAGATAAATAATTCTAGAGTACCATACCCAAGTGTCTGAGTCATGCCCCTTTGGAGAATATGGAACAATGTCTTTGAAGGCAAAAACGTTGGTTATTACAATCTAAGTATGCATCGTAAATATAATTCATTCTCAGAAGTGTATGGGGTTCTCTGATCCTTATGATAACCGGTTAACAATTATAAAAAATCGGAGAAATGCTAATTCTTGTTTTTTTAATAAGATAATGCTGACTACTCTATGAATATGTTGAAAATTTAATGCAAACGATCTCCAGAAAAGTTTGTCTATACAATTTTACTCACTCTCAAATAAAAGAAAAAAGTAAGCAAATCACATGATTAGCAAATGTCTAAAAGTCCATTACTTGTAAAGACAGTAATAATCCCATATATGAAGTAGAGCATTGAATACAATGAGTCGAGAGGAGATAGATATAGGATGAGCATGACTGTGCTTTGGAGATAATATTATTTATAGAGGGCATCGAAATTGAGTGAGCAGTGAGAGAGGTTATAGAGAATGAACGCTCGATGCGGACTGTGAGAGGGAGGTCACTCGTAGTAGTCTGATGCTGATGATTCGACCGAGGTTGAGACTGGTAGCGTTCGAAGTTAATTGAGTAGTAGAGAGGACTCTGTATACGAGCGAGCGTATCGGGTATTAGGTGTGGTTGCTTGTAGAAGTGTTCAATAACTTTTTCATTTTGCGCTCATCCCACAAGTGGGGGGGGGGGGGGTAAAGCAACCTACATCTTTCCACTTTGCTTTTCATCAAATAACACTATAAGTAACAAATTAAAGTCCCTCTAGTCACATATTTTACGAAAATCAAATAGTTGTTTATTCGAGAGTACAAGCTTTTTCAAGATACTATTGCCACATCGTACATTCATTAAATCTAGATATGTTCATGGAGTTGTTATTGCTTATGACCCAATACATACCTCAGTCATCGGACTTCTATAACTCTCTTTGATGAATAATCAGTCTTTAACAAAATCAACAAATTAAAAAAAAATAGGTTTTACAAAATACTACATAAGATGTAATCAAACAAAAATGCCCCTTAAGATATAGTCAGCTCAAAATAGTGCTTAAACTTGAACTTTTCGATTAGAAGTGAATCAATATGGAATTTGAATGCTTGATAAACAAAGTAACATCAATGACTATTTTGTGTTATTTTATCCGTTAGAGCACCACATATTTGAAATGCACTCGGTCTTGGTAATATGTTTTTCTTTCTCAAATTTTTGGTTTGTTCTTGGCATCAATATGTTGTATTTTTTTCCTGATAAATGTCAATTTGTGACACATATCCAATTTGCAATGATTTATGAACAAGAAAATAACAAAGTTATACCATGTAACAGTTACCAAATATACTCCACGATAATCATGCTAAACAAATCTTTTTCTGTTTTGTACTCAATCTTAGTGCATAAACTCACAGACAAAAAATAACTCATGGAAATAGTGCAGTGTGCTGTAATTCACAAATAAAACGTACTTTCTCTGTTCAATTTATGCGTTCTATTTTTCTTTTTAGTCTGCCCCAAAAAGATTGTCATACTTTCTTATTTAGAAATAATTTAACTTTAAAATTCATATTTTACCCTTAATGAAATTATTTGCAGCTACACAAATATGTATAGCTAGTTTTAGTAAGTTTCAAAAGTCTTTTGTTTTTAAACTTCGTGCTTGAGCCAAACAACACCACATAAATTGGGAAGGAGGAAGTAATAGCTAAGAATAATACCATTTTATGAAGTATTTAAATCCAAAAGTGTAAATAGTACATGCTATTGTATAAAAAATTATGCAATCTATGTAGCAATTATAAGTTACAGTAGGTCAATTATAGGCAACTTCAATGGCTTTCCTAATGTATTTCAAGAGCGATTAAAGCTAAAATTTCAACAATATGAATGTAAAACCTGCTCAATCATCAGTCATTGCATACATTACACTATGTCACGACCCGGATTTCCCACCCTCGGGAGTCGTGATGACGCCTACTAAAAGGAGCTAGGCAAGCCAATTAGTTTAACATTTCTCTCAACATCATTAACAGTATAAAGAAGAACGAGGCAATTAATATAAAAGCGGAAGTCTCGATACATAAATAACTGAAACCAAGTGCGGAAATTCAAATACACCTCTACCCAGATCTGGTGTCACTAACTCACGAACTTCTACTGAATGCTAAAAACAAAGTCTGAATAAGAAGACAGTATTGTCTGATCCGATACAAGGGAAATCAAACGAAAGACAGAGATAAGAGAGACTCCGAGCAATGCGGATGCCAGCAAGCTACCTCGGTAATCTCCGGACTGATGTAAGCTCCCGACGCTCCTACTACTGACCAAAGGCTCCTGCTCCGGTACTATGATCTGTGCAAAAAGCACAGAAGTGTAGCATCAGCACAACCGACCCCATGTGATGGTAAGTGCCTGGCCTAACCCCGGTGAAGTAGTGACGAGGCTAGACAGGACCTACCGAAAACAACCTGTGCGGATGCTACATGGGGTCGGTTGTGCTGACCTTAGGAGTCTCAACTTCAGAAATTTTAGCTTCTGCCTCAACTTCAGGAGTTTCAACTGTATTTTGCTCCAAAGTTGATGAACTTGGCTCAGAAGGATTGCCAATCTCAACCTCCACCTGCTTCTCTGTACTTTTCCCTTTATCTGTATTACAAGAACTAGAAGACTCTTTTCTAGAATGTAACATAGAGTATTCATCAAAGGTTACATCTCTGGAAATTATGAATTTTGGTGCCATGGGATCAGGATACCATAGTCGGTATCCTTTCACCCCAGATGCATACCCGAGGAAAATGCACTTTTTAGTCCTTGGCTCTAATTTTCCATCATTTACATGCATGTATGCAGGGCAACCAAATATCTTTAAATCAGAATAATATGCAGGAGTACCTGACCACATTTCCTCTGGAGTCTTAAAGTTTAAGGGTGCAGAAGGAGCACGATTGACAATATAACAAACTGTAGAGATAGCTTCTGCCCAAAAAGCGTTTGTCAACCCAGCATTTGAAATCATGCAACGAGCCCTTTCCAATAGAATTCTATTCATACTTTCTGCCACACCATTTTGCTGAGGCGTCATTCTCACAATACGGTGTCAAGCAATTCCTTCATTCTTGCAAAATTCATTGAATTCATCATTACAAAATTCCAAGCCATTATCTGTTCTAAGCCGCTTAACCTATTTTCCTGTTTGCTTCTCAATCAAAACTTTCCATTGTTTGAAAGTTAAGAAAACATCACTTTTATTTTTCAGGAAATAAACCCAAACTTTCCTTGAATAATCATCAATGAAAGTTAACATATACCTGGCACCACCTTTTGACGGGGTACGTGAAGGGCCCCAAAGATCTGAATGAATGTAATCCAAAGTACCTTTTGTTCTATGAATTGCTGGAGATTTGAAGCTGACTCTTTTCTGCTTCCTAAACACACAGTGTTCACAGAACTCCAAATTTCCGGTATTTTGGCCACACAAGAGACCTCTTTTGCTGAGGATGGAAAGACCTTTTTCACTCATATTCCCCAATCGCATATGTCGCAATTTGGTGATGTCAGAATCCGATTTATCTGATGTTGAAACTGCAGCAGCACCTGTTACAGTAGATCCCAACAGAGTATACAACGTACCAGATCTGCGTGTTTTCATGATCACAAGAGCACCATGAGAAACTTTTAAAACTCCACCTTCAGCTGTGTACTTGCACCCAAGAGATTCTTGAGTGCCCAAAGAGATGAGATTTTTCTTCAAGTCAGGAACATGTCTAACGTCGGTGAGAGTTCTCACCACACTATCGTGCATTTTGATTCGGACTGTACCTTTACCAATAACATTGCAGGCAGCATTGTTTCCCATCAAGACAACTCCACCTTCAACAAACTCATATGTGGTAAACAAATCCCGATTGGGACACATATGATAAGAACAACCCGAATCTAAAATCCACTCATTGTTAGATTTAAAACTATTATTAGTTGCTAATAAAATAGTTCCCTCGGTCTCATCAGCAGCTACACTTGCTTCGGCAGTGTCAGTACTCTTATGCTCATTTTTCTTTTCTGTATGCTTTTCTTTGGTTTTCAATTTAAAGCATTCAGAAATAATGTGACCTTTCTTATAGCACTATTTGCACATGACATTTCTGTATCTGGATTTTGACCTTGATTTTGGTCTTTCACTACTTGAATCTTTCTTGTTGGATCTACCTCTTACAAACAAGCCTCCCCCTTGGTTCCCACTAGTTTCCCCATTAATATCTCTATCTATTTGTTCTTTTGATTTCCAAATAGATTTGATATCTTTATAAGAGATATTATCCTTTCCGTAAAGCATAGTATCTCTTATAATGACTGGGGTAAGGAAACAAGCAATAATACGGCTTGATCCTCATCTTTAATTTCAGCATCTATGTTACTTAAATCCATAAGAAGAGAATCAAAAGTATCAAGATGTGTAAGTATTGAGGTACCTTCAGCCATACGAAAAGTGTAGAGTTTTTGCTTTAGGTAAAGCCTGTTTTCTACCGTCCTTTTCATATACAGGGTTTTTAGTTTTTCCCATATACCTTTGGCTGAGCTTTCTGCTGCAACTTCACGCAAAACCTCATTTGAGAGATTTAAAATAATACCTACTTTTGCCTTTTTGTCTACGACAGCAAACTCCTCGTCCGTCAATTTTTCCGGCTTCTTATCCTTTCCTTGTAGTGCCAAATCTAAGTCATCCTGAATTAAGATAGCTTCCATCTTTAATTGCCACATTCCGAAGTTTGCACTTCGGTCAAATTTTTCAACATAGGTCTTTGTTAGAGTCATATTTTTGGCTATTGTAACTAACCCGGTTAGATCCGGCTCTGATACCAATTTGTTAGGATCGGGAACCCGGGTAGTGCAGAATTTAGTCAAACAATATTATAATGACAATAACAAAGACAATGTCAGTTGATAATAATGGTAACTAAAGCAGATAAAGAAGACACCAATTTAACGTGGTTCGGTCAGTGTGACCTACGTCCACAAGCGGAGAGGAGCAATTTCACTATAACAATAAGAGTACAACAGAGAGTACAAAATTAGAGTAAAAACTCTAATTAATCCCAAATATCCCAAGAGAATAATCTCACAAGATCACTCCAAAAAAGAGTTCCCACAGGTGTTTCCCGACTATCAACTCTCTTACAAAATAATCTTAATTACTAAAGGAGGAGGAGAAGACACAAGAAATGAATAATTCAAATCTTGTTGGTGTACATCAAATGAGCCAGAATCGGCTCAATTTATAACCAATGGAATTGGATTTGCTTGGTTATAACTTGGCCTGCAAATCTCAATTCTGATGGTTTTAAATTGGCCACCAAGGCCTCTTAAAACAAGGCCAAAACAAGGCCACATTATTACAGTTTGCTTGAATGATCTTCTTAACAGAAGCCTCGTAATGGTCTCTGAGAGGAGAATTGATGGTGATATAGAATACTGCATACTTCATGATGTAGTGCGTGAGTTTTGTGGTAGAAAACTTACAGAAGAAAAGTTTATGCAGCTCGCAGTGCCATACAATCCATATGATCAACATTTGTATTCCAAGGAATCGCGGTTATGCATTTATATTCATGATGATCTGGTTGAACAATTAGATCATTCTGAATATCGGCTGGATAAGGTTCCATTTTTGGACTCCGAGGAAACAAAGTCTTTGGAGTTCATTGTTCATCCAGTATTCAACACATGGAGCCGATCAAAATCAGATCTTATACCTTTACTTGCTAAATTAAGATTTGTTCTGGTGTTGCATTTCTTGGATGTGGAGTTGCCACGTTCTTGGGCTACGGATGTACAATCGCTAACTCACTTGAGGTACCTTGCAATTAAAGTCTCTGATTTTGACTTCAAGTGGGTATCTCACATGCATGATCTTCAAACTCTAACGGTTCATTCAGATACAAGGCGATTTTTAAAGACATCGCCAGCAGCTATCTGGAAAATGCCAAACTAAGGCATGTGAATCTAAGAAAGGTTTTCTTCTTATAGGAAGATAGTGACCTAGCATTTTTTGAAGAATCTTCAGAAACAATGCTAGAGAATTTGAAGATAAACTGCATGGACTCTGTTGGGGATTCAGCTATGAATATTAAAAGAGAAATAGAAGAAAACACAGGCTGTGACACTCTCCTACTTCTTATATCATAAATTACGTTATGCATGCCAATCAATACATATAGCATAGCAGGTACTCTCTTTTTAGAAAGATTTTAAGTAAACAATACTATCATTATTCATTCATACTACTTTTTGGCATTTTTACAGTTTTCTCTCAATCGTTTTGACATTTAATTTGTAGATGTAGCTTTTTTGCAATAATGGATTTCATTTTCCCAACATTCTTCCATATTTAATTTGCAGACTCCGACATTTCCAATTCCTCGGGTCTGCGACCTTCTCAAACAGAGGAGATAAAGTAGCTCAACTATTCCTATATTTTGTTCTTCGCCATATCTGAGCATTTGTTAAATGGATTCTTCTGATTTCTGGATGGCTTCTTCCTGAATTAATTATTTGCAGCTCAGAATGCAATTAAGCCAACTACGAACTAATGTATGTATGTTTCTTCAATCTTATAATGCTGTTATAAGGATAGTCGTAGTTGGCAAAATGGTTAAAAAAAACAGTTATCCACCCATATTATCCATCAAAAAATGGGTTGGATAATGAACCATTTAAAAATGGGTCGAATAGGGATAAAGAACCATATTATCCGCTTAGAAAATGGTTAACCAAATGGATAGCTAATAGATAACTAATGTGTTTAACTTTTACATTTGTAAAGCCTTAAATGGGAGTTCCTCAAGTTTGGAAGATTAGGAATTCTCTCATAAGTGATCATATTTAAGAAGCCATAGATAATATGGATATCCATATTATCCCCGAATAAACCCGTTTTTATCCGTCTCAATTACGGGTCGGGTCGGATAATTTTTTTTTAAAATTACCCATTTTAACCCGCTCATATCCGATCCGACCCGACCCGCTCGTTTGCCACCCCTAGTCGTCAGTATGTTTAGTCAGTCAGACTCAATTAATATGTGAAAGTTCAAGACTACTCTAGACATTGAACATACTCAGGAGCTCCATTCGAACAAATTCGGAATTATCATACCAACAAATCAGCATCTACAGACGTAATATGTAGTAGTAGTCATTTAAGAAAAGTGTTAGTATCCTAAAAACCCCTTTGACTATCAACTTTTTGTGAGTTATCTAGTCAAATTATAGGATGTCCCCAAAACCCCCTGAACTATTTTTTTCTTCATATTAAAACTCCCTCGTCGCTTATCTAGCATAATATGTGTGTAGTAACTTGCCGAAGAGCGTGAAGGCTGAAAAAAAGTCCGGAACCAAAGTGTTAGTTTTTTGGATTCAAAGCACCAAAATGTGTGGAAAAAATAGCTGGTAACCTTTTTATGTATAGCGCATGAAATCCATGCGCTATACCTTAACGGCACATTTGTCCGTTAAGGTATAGCGCATGTAATACATGCGTTATACCTGTTAATTGATTGACCCACAATAATTGGTGAGAATAGCACATAAATTAAATGCGCTATATATATAGCGCATAAATTAAATGCGTTGTATATATAGCGCATTTGTTAAATGCGCTATACCCTCCAATTATTGTATCCCTCACACAATATATTTGCTTATATAAGGAGCTCCATTCCTTCTTAGAAAATTCATTCCGAAATTCAGTCTTCAACATCCTTTTTATTTTCCTTACTCATTTCGAAATATTTGTTTACTTAACTTTTTTTGCATTTTGCCATAATGTCTGAAGAGCGAAAAATTAGGGTTGCATTATATTGGGGGAGGATGAGGTTATCTTGGAGAATAACTCAGTATACTATAACCGTTCTCCACAGTGTATTGTTAAGTTGCCTCTCACATTGGAGTACGATAGATTGGTATCTTTGATATGTAAAAGAAAGAGTGTGAGCAAACATTCGGTTAATATTAATATACCCGGAAGATATCCATATTCGCTTACTCCGCAAGGGGTTGCTTGTTATGCTGAGTTTAAAATCAAAGACGATGAAACTCTGAATGGTCTTTTGAAGACTCCGGATGAATATCGGGAACTTCTTGTGATAAAAATGCTGAAAATGTACGTCAAGTCTAAAGACGTCCGCAATATTGAGATTCAGTAAAATAGGGATAACCCTCAATCATCTGGTGGTATTTTTGGAGCAGTTTTATCCGAACAGGTTCCGTTTGAAAGAGTCTGGCCAGATCTAAACTTATCTCCACGGGCGAATGAGGAGCGAGGACATAATTTCTCCCCAAGTTTACATAATTCACACGCCGAGTGGTAAATTTTAATTTTCCTTTTCTTAGTATGATTTTTTTTTATGTATTATATTCGTACTAACACTCATATCTTCCAAAGGGAGTACTGGCCAGATATGAATTTTAAAAGTTACGAACCAACCAACAGTTGGAATGTGCCTATTTTTTGTGGTTTAGATCATGTTGGTCCATCCGCGAGTCATCTACAACTCGATAATGTGCATCATGGGCTATCAACAGATTATGAATTGTAAGTTAAGAGATAAAGTTAATATATAATGTTGGGATGACTTTGAAAAACTCATTATTTTATTGGTTATGCAGTGAAAACGAGCAATATGAAGGTCCTATCCTTACTCAGTTGCCCGAAGACGATATATTATATATCAGGATTTGGAAGATGCACAGAGTCAGGAAGATGATAGTGATTATGACAACAATGCTGATGAGTCTGGAGATGATACATCCTTCCCTGATGAGGGTGCCGATGATGAGAATGAGAATGAGAATGAGCAACCTGATTTCATGACGAGGGAGCATGATGCCACCAATGACCATACTCCATGTATGCAGACTCCACCTACCGTTAGACCCAGAATGTACGAGTCCTATGTGCCATTTCATTCAAGGTAGATTCCCTACCTTGATCAGTTTCCCAGCATGCCAGATGTGAATGCCCTCACAAGGGATCTTGATGACATTCGGACAACAATGTGGGATGAATCTAAACCAATGGAACTGTCAAAATTGCTGATAAAGCGCGCCTTAGCAGGGCGGTGCGAATTCACAGCATAAAACACTACCGTGAGATCGAGGTTCATGAGTCATCTAAGCAAGTATATAAGGTTATTTGTCGTGGATGGTTTCAAGGTTGTAGATGGATGTTGTCTGCGAGAAAGTTGAAAATAAATATGTGGACGGTGGGGAAATATATTGGTAGTCACACTTGTGATATGGACACATTCAATGGGAAATATTTTAACTTGAATGTTGACTTAATTTCTCTTGTCATGATCCACACATTGAATCGTCCATAAGGTACAGGAGTAAAGAGTGTATAACATCTGTCCACCAGGTATATGGTTGTACCATAACCAAAAGAAAGGCATTTCTCGAGCATAAATGTGCGTTTGAGATTGTTTATGGTAATTGGGATAAGTCATTTGCTGCTCTACCCAGGTACATGGCTGCTTTGCAACACTTTAACCTGGGGACTATTGTTGAATGGAAGCTTGAGCGGAGTCCGGGAATACCAGAATACATATTCAGATATGTGTTTTGAGCGTTTAAACCAACCATTGATGATTTTGTGCTTTGTTGGCCGGTAATCTCCATAGACGGCACTCATCTCTTTTACGTACTGTCAATTTCTTAACAATCTTATTCCTGATTGAAACAATACTAAATACTTAATGTGTTTAATTATTTGATATTATTTTTAAAACTTTACTATTAAGTATTTATTTCATTCATAACGATTTATTTGTTAACTTTTATATTTTACACAAAAATACGGCAACATCTCTTTTGTACTGTCAACTAATTATTTTATAATTCATATCTAATTTTGATTGTTATCTAATAATACATTTACTATACACTTAATAATCGATTAAAATTTGATCCATAATTGAGTATTCTAACCGGGTTAGTTAATGAGGACACATAGGTTTTATTCTATACACTAAAGAATCCTAAAGAGCACTAAAGTCACACTGCTCTAAATGGCCATAAACAACATCAACTAACATAAATTAAAATTTATTATCAGTTCTACTAGGCTAAACGGTACTACATAACAATAAAAGGCACTACATAATACTAAAGGGCACTAAACAACACTAAAGTCACATATTATTATATATACAACACTAAAGTCACATATAACACTAATTATTCAACAAAAGAATAATATACAATTTTCATAATTTTTTGCACATAAATAAACTAATCCGGATAAAAAAACAAAAAAATAAATATTTCAAACAACGATCACAAAAGGCATACAACACAGTAAAAATAACTAATTAGTTAACTATATACATGAGTTATACTACAAAAGTGATTCGGAATACCTCTTTTTCGAGCTTTTTGAATTGAGAAAGAATGAAGATTTGACCACCGAATCGGGCAATAAAAGAGCTCCACTACACGACAACGCCTTGGATCGGGTGTTACATTGCTAAAATAATGACGGGACACGATTTTGGGGGACGGGTGGGCTCCAATGGATCTTTAAGCTTTCAAAAAATGGAGAGGGGACCGTTTTTGGCTTCTGTCCCGAAGAAGGAGACTGGACGGGCTTTTAATACAGGTATAGTGCATATATTAGATGCGTTATACCTATCTGTCTTTTCAAATTCAGGTATAGCCCATCTAATATATGCGCTATAGTTGTACTTTCACCGCCTTTGCATGTAATACATGCGCTATACCTTAACGGACAAACGTGCCGTTAAGGCATGCGCTATATATAAAAAGGTCACCAGTAGTTTTTTCACCTATTTTGGTGCTTTGAGTCCAAAAACCAACATTTTGGTTCCCGATTCAAAAAGTCTTACACTTTTTTAAAATTTATTTATTTTTTATTTTCTCCTCATTTGCTTCATTTTTTTTACATTTCTTCTTCATTTTTTCACCTTTTACCTTTATTTGTTCACCTTCCTTTCTCATTTTTTTAACCTTTCCTCTTCACTTCTCCATATGGATTTCCTTTAAAAAAATTTCACCTATCTTGTTCCTCTGAAATTATTTATTATTTTTCTTATTTTAGTCTTCTTTCATTTCTTACCATACATGTTGAAATAACACCCATTCAAATCTTCTTATTAAATCCAATACTTTATAGAGAATAAAGTTAAATCCAATATTATATGCTTTCATCTTTTTTGCTGCAAAGTGAATACGAAAAATGACTTATTCAACAATCTAGCATACAACACAACCACAATCAAATCTAAAAATAAAACATTTGTATTAGATCCTACTTTAGCCAAAAATGCCAATAATTAGTCAATCACCCGAGAATAATACATCACGAGTAAGCTTGCTACATCAAAAACTATCACAAACTATAAGTTGATATAGTTATACAGACACACCTCTAAGAATTCAACAAAGGGCATATCATCATGCTATATAGAAGTAGTGTAAAACCTTTTGAGAAAAACAATGAAGCTGTGAAATCTTTAGAAATATCTTAGCTCAGTTTAAAACTTCTTTGAAAATGAATTTTTCTACAGTATGCAAACGAATGCAATTCGAATAGTGCAGATAAGCACAGAAGTCCGCCCCTCGGGCACCACACTCAATTAACAATGTCAGGCAATCCGGTAGATATCTCATGAAGTAGCACAACAACAGGTAAGGCAAGCAAATAAAATAAAGTAAATACACAGAACAGTACTAGTACCGCTGCGGCGTGCAGCCCGATCCACATACCGCTGCAGCGTGCAGCCCGATCCGTTTATCGTCGACGGCGCTCACTGGGGGTGTGCTGACTCCGGGAGGGGCCCCTTACGGCCCAAGTGCAATATCAAGCCATTCCGTGGCATCAATCTAGGCCCTCGGCCTCATATCAATATCAGTATAACACTGCTGCGGCGTGCAGCCCGATCCAAAAGTATCCTCACAATACAGGCCCTCGGCCTAACTCAGTCAACAAAATCACATAAGCCACTCGGGCAACAATGAACATGATGAATCAGCCCAAAATATTATTGGAAATATCATTTCAAGTGTTAAAGCAAGTAATCTTGGCTGAGTTTTGAAAACAGTGTAAAAATACATGACTGAGTCCAAGTATAAAATCAAACAGCGAGGAATTATCAACAACAATCCCTGAAGGGTTCACATAGCTGGCACGAAGCCCAAATATGGCAATCAGCCAAAATTATGATGATAACAAGTAAATTTCAGTCAAATACGCAGGAAATTCATCAATCGGGACGGGCTAAGTCACAATCCCAACGGTGCTCTACCCCACGCTCGCTATCCGGCGTGCAAGTCACCTTAATATAGCACTACAATGTGTAAATACGGGGTTTCAAACCCTCAAAATACCATTTACAATCATTACTCACCTCGAACCGGCGAAATCTCTAGCTCGTGACGCCTTTACCCCTCAAATCGGCCTCCACGCGCGTCGAATCTATCCACAACCAGAACGAATACGTCACAATATGCTAAGGAAACAATACCCAATCGAAAAAAGTCGAAAAATATCAAAAACCCCAAAATTAGCAAACCCCGAGCCCCGAGCCCACTTCTCGAAACTCGGAAATTTTCACATCAACGGGTTCCTTATCTCCTCACGAGTTTATACAAACCAAAAGTACTAATTTCCGATAACATTTTGACCCTCAAATCCTCAAATATATCCAAGAGGGTTTTCAAACTTTTCCAACTTAAAATCACTAACTACATGTTAAAAATAACAATGGATACGGGTAATCTAACCAAAATTGAGTTAAGAACACTTACCCCGATGTTTTTCTTGAAAATCTCTCGAAAAATCGCCTCACCCGAGCTCCCTTGGTCCAAAAATGAAAGAGTGAGACGAGTTTGGACTTTATTCTGCTGCCCAGGGATTTGTTCTTCGCGTTTGCGGTCCTCCTCTCGCGTTCGCGAAGAACAAAATTTCCAAAAGTCATTTTTCAAACTCTTCTCGGACAGCCTCTAGTATAATGGCAATAACTTTTGTTGCAGATGTCCAAATAACTATTATAATATGTTTCTGGAAACTAGATTCAAAGAGCTACAACTTTCGTTTTTAAATCATCTCAAAATTTATTGTATATTGAGAGATACGAGCCTCCGAAGTAAGACCTGCGCAACAGAATTTCTTCTTCTTCGCGAACGCGTGTCTCTCTTCGCGAACGCGAAGAACAAAATCCCGGAAGCCAAATCCTTCTTCGTGAACACGATGGGACTCTCGCGGACGCGAAGAACAATACCAGATACCAGCTTCAGCTATTGCAAAACAACCCGAAATGATCCGAAACCACCCCGAAACACATCCGAGGCCCTCGGGACCTCAACCAAACACACCAACATATCCCATAACATTATTCAAACTTGTTCCAGCCTTCGGAACGCTCAAACAACATTAAAACACTAAATTTGCATCGGATTCAAGCCTAAGAATTTCAAGAACTTCCAAATTTCGTTTTTGATCAAAAACCCAACCAAACCACGTCCGAATGACCTGAAATTTTGCACACACGTCATAAATGATACACCGAAGCTACTGAAACTTCCAGAATTCTATTCCGACCCCTATATCAAAATCTCGCCTATCAACCGGAGAACGCCGAAATCTCAATTTCGCCAATTCAAGCCTAAACCTTCCACGGACTTCCAAAATGCATTCCGATCACGCTCCTAAGTCCCAAATCACCTAACGGAGCTAACCAAATCATAAAAATTTCGATCCGAGATCATATACAAACAAGTCAAATCTTGGTCAAACCTTTCAAATTTTAAGCTTTAAACTGAGAATTGTTCTTCCAAATTCATTTTGATTAATCCTGAAACCAAAACCAACGATTTACATAAGTCATAATACACCACACGGGGAAAATCATGCCCGAGAACTGGTGATCAAAGTGCAAAAGCTCAAAACGACCGGTCGGGTGGTTACATCCTCCCCCACTTAAACATACGTTCGTCCTCGAACGTGCCCAGAGTTGTTCCAAAAGCCAACCAATCGCTGAATAACCTTACCATGCATATACCCGGGGGTGATCCCACGTCACCCTATCTCGTATAGGTCCGAATACACGTAGTAGCTGATTTTACACAATCCAATCTAGCCCATAAATCATAGAGCCACATTTCCACTACCGATATCATCCACAAGACCAAAATCTCACATCTATACTCTGAATAAGCCCGAACCAGCTGTAATAACCCATACCTGCAATCTCAGGTGCAATTATATGATAAACCACATAACTTTAACGCTCGTAGCAATAACTTCTATTCACAGCAACTGTACCCAACACCCAAATACCGATAGAAAAATTCTTATTAACTAAAGTCTCATTCCAACACTTTCATATACTGCCAATGATAATGAAACACGCAATAAGCCATAACCATTTCCCAGATCAACCATTCATGAAGCCACTTCTCTTTTGGCAAATACCAAAGCAAATTTCTGAGCCAAAGCTCGATATTATCCTTCCAACATGCTAAAATCGAATCCGTTCGTATTCATTAATGATCCCAACGATCTCCTCTAATCCAACACGCTACTCTGGTGACATGACACATCAATAAAGGCCTAAGCCACAACTTGCGCAAAACGCGCACCAATAAGCAACAGTCCGAACATACTCAAATCATGAAAATGAATCCAATGAAAGAGCTGTACCTCAAGCTCACCAGTACCATCACATCACAAGACTGAGAACCCGTCTCCCATCATAGAAACAGAACACACGAATCTAACTCACCGGATCATACATCCACATAACTTCGCTCCAATGCGCGACCTCATCCAAACGCTAGTCCACATGAAACACATCAAGTCCCTATGCTCCAAAATCGACAACCATGCGCAATATGATGTCTAAAACCAAAACAATCATCATAACCACCGCGAAGCAATTTACATACATTATACATACCCAAAAGGACATAACCGATACTCCATCCACCGAGCAATAACCAGTACTCTTCCCGCTCGAATTCCACTATGAGACCCCAATGGAACCGCACCACTTGTGCCTATAACCAACGAATCCTAACGTCTCATAACACGAAAAGATAACTCATAGATCCCCCTAATTGCTAATAGCTCATTAACAACCGAATCAACACATCCCTCGCCAGCAGCAACTCGAAGTCAACAAGCCATCTCGATGCCAGACACATACCCATATAGGTCTCCCAATGGACCATACATCAACTCTAGTTACCCACAACAGATAAATAACCCTTCGAAGGTTCACAATGACTGAATCATAGCGCATACTAACATCTGACTAACTTACCCACATTTTGTCATCCACAACCACGAGCTAATCTGTATATGAGAACTTACAGTCTCCAAGTCCATAAAACACACGAACTACCGTATCTGATCCTAATTCCGCCATTCTCATATATAACTCACCTCTAGAACTCAATCTTTCCATGAGAGATACTCTAAGATTCTTCTGTGCTGCCAAGCAAACTCAAATATCAGCAGCCGATCTGATAAGAAGTGTTGTAATATTACCGAAGTACCATCAACTTAATCACATTGCCTCTTTCTGAAACATATACCCTCGTAAAATTACCTCAATTAGCATTACCATTTCCTTAATCATCTGCAGATCATTTCTCAAATCATCTGAAGTTCATTTCTCCAATTATCTGAAACTGCCTGTGCTGCCTAAGAATTTATGACCTTCCATTCAAACCTGAACTGTGACCTTACACATGCCAATCTCAATCCTACACAACATATCGCATGTGCCATACCATCCCAGGATAACACGAGAACTTCATATCCCTTCCGAGCCACAAACATCTACGTACTCAACTAGTCAAGAACTTTCCACCGGTCCCATCTAGAAGAAAAGTCACTACACATACCATGCTCTGCATGCCCATAGAAAATATACATCTCCAAACCGCGGTAAAGACCATCAAGAACTCTCCGAATTCCCTTTGCACAAATCAGACCTGCCAGGACTGAATCCTTCTAACTAGACCAAGCTAAGCAAGCCATCAAAACCCAAGAGCATTGCTGCAAAATACCTGTAAGGGCTCATTACCTCGAACACATACAAAGAATTAATCATATCCTTACCATATCAAGCTATTCCATCTATCTAATTTCCCTTCTGATCCATCATCAACTTGATATTCCCTCTTGCTGTAGCACCACAATGCCTCAACCCAGGCTTACCACACGAGACCCAAGCATAAGACCACACTGTCTAAGACCCATGAGCCACTGAATACTCTCTCAAATATTCCTAGAAACACCACATTCCAGAATACTTTACTCTGAAGAACTTCCTACGAATCTAAATCCGTTACCTTTACTTTCCTAATACTGATACATAGAATCCCATAATTAACATAAAAATACCACAAGTCTGGACCTCTTCCAATGAAAACACAGTCTCTAACCACATACACAACCTTAAGATACCCGATTGTTCCCTGTAGAATCTTGAACACATTAGAACCATTCTCGAAAGTCATTCACTCTTTATTCAAACTGCAACTTACCTGACCTAACGAACAGAACCACCCGTGCCTCATTGGCACTCCGATACCGCAAAATGAAATCCTCATCCCAGTACAACCAAGCAACTTCCTGCTCTATGTGCCGAGCATTCTTTACCAACAACACTCTAGACATTCCGTGATTCTCATACCTTATGAAGCATAATATAACCTTTGTCAAAATTTTCCTTTACTCTAGCCATAGCTAATTCACTCGCATGCCCCACACTGGAACCAACATAGCACCTAACCTTGCAATCAACCGCTCACAGCAGACTCCCTCACTTGGCTCGAAGCCATAGATCAAGATACGCTCAATAACTCATAACACTTTTACTCTATTGATGCCACAATACCATAGCGAGATTAAACTCAAATCATTTATAAGTTTGTGAAAACACAGATCATCTAGTACTGTAAATCTTCTACAAATCTCGCATTCATCCCCGCAACAGTTAAACCCACTCTCCTAAATGACCTGAAATTTCAAATTTCAACACGTACTTTTCACTTACACATGAGATCTTCAAACATACACATCAGGATCACACCACCCTCTTCGCCTTAATCTAACATTTCTGCATACCTTTCACCGTCATACACATTACACAGTTACTTAGCTTTCCTGGGTCTGAACTCATACCGCAACGTGAAATTTACTTCACTCCCATCTAGGAGACATGAAAAGATTCTTCACGCGCCCATCACTCGGGGCTACACGTCCAGTCACGATGGAAATCAAACACTTAATAGTTCATCTATCATCCAGCAGACCTTCCTCGTCACTCCCAAGTCTTTTAGATACATCTCGCAGTACTAACATGATCATCACATAGCTATTAAACCGCCATTCCTGCTAATAGGGACAATACCGAACATATAAGTTCAAAACACTTGCTCACACAATCAGCACCTCGGTGCTCAAGCCATAGGCAAAGATCCGGCCTCAAGTCTTTCAGACTGGCCCAACATCAGCTCACATAGATCACATCTCGCCCCTCGATCGGGGAATCACAAGCCATCAAGGCACATCTGATACTAAGCGCTCATGCGCGCATACGAACACGTGGAAGGAATTTCAAGGGTTTCTTTTCAAGCTGAATCAAGGACGCACGATAAGAATTCAAGAATGTGAAGTTTTCCTAAAGGTTCTGCAGCCTCTCGAGGATAAGTACAGACGTCTTCGTACTGATCCGTGAGACTCTAGTAAACCTGCTCATGACTTGTGAGACCTAGTAACCTAGGCTCTGATACCAACTTGTCACGACCCAATTCCCAAACCTGGTCGTGATGGCGCCTCTCGTGAAGACGAGGCCAGCCAACTAACCCAACTCGTCTTTTCGAAAATAATTTAAACATGAATAAACATCTAAAACTAGGGGTGTGCATTCGATTTATCGATTCGATTTTGACCCTTATCGATAATTACTTATCGATTATCGATTTATACATATGTTTATCGTTATCGTTTCAATAAGGTTTCGATTTTTTCGATTTCGATTTATCGATTTTGGGGGCTTATCGATTCAGTTATCGATTACACCAATAAGAAAATTTGCGGGATTCCACGGAAAGTATATCGCTATAAACGCGCCTAACTAATATGGACAAAAAGAAGCTAAAATAAGACAAACACCATTTATAATATAAAAATTGTGTCAACAAGCATATGCAACAAAACTAAAGTAAGGGATCAAATGTATGCCACCAACACTCCAACGGTATAAAAAAAAACAAAACAAAACAAAACACATCATCACGGCTAATTCTATTTTCATTAATTTGAACTTCATTCCCTTGATCTTTAAATATGATCATTCCTTAAATGTGGTAGAGGAAATAATAGGGTAAGGGACTTAAGGTAAAGGAAAGGGTATAGACTAGGAAAAATAATATGTATAGCCGCTTTCAAAATAGTAGCGGAATATATATACATTCTGTATGTTATATTAATCTACACAAATAGGTAATTACTCATTTAACAAGTGTCTACAGTCTAGGGGTGTGAATTCGATTTATCGATTCGATTTTGACCCTTATCGATAATTACTTATCGATTATCGATTTGTACATATGCTTATCGTTATCGTTTCAATAAGGTTTCGATTTTTTCGATTTCGATTTCGAAAATAAATAATCGATTCGATTTATCGATAAACTGATTCGAATGCACACCCCTAGAGGTGAGTGGAGAAGAAAGTAAAAAATAAAATGAAATTTTGGTAACTTAATTTTAAAAGTGGGACCCACGAATAACACATGTCAAGCAATAAATGGTCTAGCATATGACGTGTTTGACATGTTAGCGCAATTGATATACACGCTCGGTTGGATGGGTTTATTAGTACTCATTCCATCAAGTTAAGGTGTTCAAATGAAGTTGTAAGTTTGTTTACCGGGTTGGCAATTGGGTGCAAGTTTAAGTGGCCAGGAGGCCATTTTGCCTTATAAATATGCTGAAAATTAGATCAAATGTGGCTGATCTTTTCTCCAAATATACTTGGAATTTAGGGGTGATGTATATACCAAATTGAAGATCTACGAGTGTAGTTTATAACTCATTTAACCGTTCATCGATAGTACGTCGGAGTAGAGAAATATTCGCATTTTCGCGATACTGCGCAAGCAACTCCCATGGGACTCACAAAGTCGGTGTAATACTGCAGCTTGTATTTAAGGCAATTCTAAGTCGTTTTAAACTCATTTTTCTCGTCCAAAACAGTTTCTAAAACCTCCTAAATTCTCTCCAAGGGTTCCTCCATGATTCTAGGGTGAAAACCTAAGATAAAAATATGAATCCAATGCTAGAAATCCCATGGTGCTTGCTAGATTGTAGTTCTTCATCTTGTGGCTATTTTGGAGGGTTCTTCAAAAGTAAGTAACCTCTGTTTCGTGCTTTTCTTGTTGATTAAGGTAATAATCAGTCCCTCCTTCATATATATTAGATTTTCAAGGCGAACTACAAGTGTTTACACACCAACTTGAACACCAAAAGTTGATTCAAAAAGAGAATACAACACCTATAGTGTTATGGTGTCATTGAGGATAGTTGTGGGTTGTGCTTGGCTGAAATTTCGTGTTGTTTCTACTGGTTAAAGTGAGTATAACATCCTACTACATGTTCTTGAAGTTGTTTGTGTGTTGGTTGCCTTATTTGAGAAAAATACTACAAGAGGAGACTTGAAATAGTTTGAGATGTTATTGTTTTAGTGAACTGTTTTGGAAAGGTTGTTTCCATGAACTATAAATGGTTGGAAATATTTTAAAAAGTATTGGTTATTGTACTAAATATATTACTAAGTTCAAGAATGAATGATAACGGGGTTGAAGTGTGCTAAAGGGATTCAATCCAAATTTGCCGCTCGTCGTGATATGTTGATGACTTGTTAATAAAATATTTTGTACCCTATTGTTGATGTTGTTCTTGTTGTATTGCTCTGCTTGTTGTTGTTGGTATATGGTATTGGAGGAGGCCCTTGTTACAGGGAGATGCTGCCCAAATTTACATAAACAAGCTACTAGTTTAAGTTGCGGAAGCCTTTACTCAGCACCGATTTTGAATCTCCTTATGTTATGGTATATTGAGTTGAGTTGTTTGAAGAATTGCTTGGAAGGTGTTAAGGACTCAAAGTAGTTAAGGTATGTTAATGCTATCCCTTCTTTCCTTTTGGAATGATCCATATGATACAACGAAATGAGCAAACACGCAACTTTTACAAATGGCTTTACTCTTAGAAGTACTAGGGGTACCTATGTTCTTGATTCTCCATGTGTCCTATTATTATATCGTCTGTTCATGTGTCTCAGAAAATACGTAAGTTGATAAAGTTTATTGCATGATTTTAATCGAAGGCATATTGATCTTATGACATTCAGAGAGATCTTATTAACTTACTTCATTATGCACTGCATTCATTTATTACATGTATATTGACCCATGACCAGATGGCATTATATATGCGTATATTATATGTATATGGGTATGGGGAAAGTAGCGTTATATACTCACCACCACCTGATCAGCTGGTATACATTGATGATTTCGCCTACAGAGGCTGAGATGATATAATGGGATGCCCTCAGAGACTTGATGATGTTATGTATGCATATACATATGCATGATATGATATTTATACACATATGCATGACATTATAAATGTTTCATGATTCACAGAGCTATTCAGACTTACATGTTGAGTTCTTTACTCCATGTTTCTTTCATGTCTTTTATATACTGCTTTCATGCCTTACATACTCGGTACTTTATTTGTACTGACGTCCCTCCGTTTCATTCCTGTAGGTCCCGATAGACAGGTTGACAGTCCTCCTAGTAGGCTATCAGCTCATCAGAAGGTGTTGGTGGACCCCACTTACTCCGGAGTTACCTTTTGGTCACTATGATTTGGATATGTATTGATTGGTATGGCGGGGCCCTGTCCCGACCTTTATGATGTTTATGCACTCTTAAAGGCTTTTAGACATATATCATGTATATGGATGATTGTATGACCTTGTCGGCATATATTTTCAGTGTACAAAGGATTATTTCGGTCTTATAGGCCCGTATGTCACATGTATAAGCTTATATACCATGTTGGGTCGTCCTATGTCGAGTATTCTTTTATGTTTAGTTCTGGTTATCTCATGATGGCCTTTCTGGCTCATTTACCCATGATAGTATGATAAGAAGGATACGTTATGTTGGTACTCGGTTGAGTTAGGCACCGGGTGCCCGTCGCAGCCCTTCGATTTGGGTCATGACACTATAAGTCATGGTGCGGCGTGCAGCCCAATCCACAATAATAAATAAGACAATAAGACATGTTGTGGCGTGCATCCCAATCCATCATAATAATAATAGTAATAAAGCCAATATGGCCTGCTGCGGCGTGCATCCCGATCCACAATATCACTAACAATCCGGCTCTCAGGCGCCAACTCAGTCATTAATCTCTCTAGTCTCACAGGCTCACAAAACTCATGCCACTCAACCCAACAATGATAACATGATGTAACAGTAAACGATAACAGAGACTGAGATATGATATGCAAATGAATAAACATGACTGAGTACATACTTGCACTTTAAGCGAATACTCAACAATAGAAATAACCTCAGTGGGTCCCAACAGAATAAGCACATAGGCTAAACAAGATTTCTAACATGAATCACAGCTCAATTACTCTAACACGTAGGAATTACACGGATAAAACAAGACTAGATAACTACACAGTACTCCAGAATCAATCGAGTCATAACTACAACGGTGCACGCCCACACGCCCGTCACCTAGCATGTGCGTCACCCCCAACACCATCCATATAACACATATTCCAGGGATCCATACCCTTAGTACCAAGTTTAGAAGTGTTACTTACCTCAAAGTGCGCAACTCAATGCTCCAACAAACCCTTTCCTCGCGAATCGACCTCCAAATGACTCGAATCTAGTCACAAACAACTTAATATAATCAATACAAGCTATAGGAATCGATTCCATCCATTAAATCTATGTTCTTTAATCAAATTCAAAATTTCAACCCCGGGCCCACACCTCGGGACTAGACGAAATTCACAAAAATCCGAACACCCATTCAATAACGAGTCGAACCATACCAAAAGTATCCAATTCTGACCACAAATCGAACCTCATTCCCCAAATCTTACTCTACAATACATATTTACCTTAAAAACACATAATCTAGGTGTAGAAGTCAATGGGTAATCAATATTAATGGACAAAAGTGATCAAAAGTTGCTTACCTCTTGATTTATAGTAAAACTTCTCACAAAAATCGCCCTTAGCCGAGCTCCACAAGTCAAAATATAAGATAATACTCTAACCCACAATTTGGGTTTTTTAAATTTGCCCTGTGCTCCTCCTTCGCGAACGCGGAAAATGCCTCGCGTTGGCGAAGCAGAAAAATCCTAGCTGCCAATTCCTCCTTCGCGAACGCGATGACTCTGCCGCGAATGCAATGACCTTTGATCCAATGCCTACGCGAACGCGTCCCTCTCCTACGAACATGAAGGCCCAAACCGGCCTCATCCTTCTACGTGAACGCGAGTCCCCTCTCGCGATCGCGATGCACAGAGCCATAGACCTTCACGAACGCGTGCAACTTCTCATGAACGCGATGCACAAACTTCACCAGTCACCCAAGGACACTTCGCAATTGTGAGACCTCCCTCGCAAACGCGTATAAGGAAACCAGATACAGCAACTTCAGCAGTTCAACAAGTCCAAAATGAGCCGAACATGATCCGAATCACACCCGAGGCCCATCGGGACCCCATCCAAATATACCAATAGGTCCTAAAACATGATACAAACTTAGTCGAAGCCTCAAATCACATCAAACAATATCGAAAACATGAATAGCACCTCAATTAAAGCCTAATAAACTATTGAACTTCCAATTTCTAAAACCAATGCCGAAACACACCAAAACAACTCCGATTGACCTTAATTTTGCACACAAGTCATAAATAACATAACAGACCTATTCCAACTCCCGAAACCAAAATTCGAGCCTGGTATCAACAAAGTCAACTTTTGGTCAAACTTCTCAACTTTCCAAACCTTCAACTTTCCAACTTTCGCCAATTCAAGCCAAAATAACCTACGGACCTCCAAATCAATATCCGGACATACTACTAAGTCCAAAATCACCATATGGAGCTATCAGAACCATCAAAACTCAATTCCGGAGCCATTTTGTCACGACCCAAATTCCACTAAGGATCGCGATGGCGCCGAACACCACTATCATGCAAGCCAACCAAAATACTTAATTAAATTCTCGTTTTAATACTCTTGAAAACTATGACTTTCCTTCAAATTTACCAGTAAAAGATAATCGTTTCAAATCAATTGAATGTTAAGCAGTTAATACAAAATACTTCATAATCATCCCAGAACCCGGTGTCACAAGTGCATGAGCAATTTCTAAGAAATCGAATAAAGTACAGTAACTGTCCGGAACACAAATTGGACAGAAAGTAAATACAATGCTGAGAGAGAGACTATACTAGCTGCGGGTCGCCTCGAGAAATACTAGTCTCCGTATCATCCATGCTGCTACGCCCAGTAGGCCACTAGTAATACCTGTACCTGTGCAACAAAATGCACAACAAGTGTAGCATGAGTACGAAAACAACATGCACTTAGTAAGTATCCCGCCTAATCTCGAAGAAGTAGAGACGAGATGGTAACATCGACACTTACTAATGGTCCAATAATAATATTATTCATGCGATGAATCACGGATTTATTAAGAACGACAGTAAATTCAAATGAGCCACGAAACAGGTAAAAATTCCTTTTTATTAAAAGTCTCCGGATTCATAATCCATTAATTAACAATTATCTCAAGTCGGGGAGAGTATATATCAATCTCAATAAATCTCAAGGCAGGCAATACAAGCATGGGCAACTCATGCCGAGGTCGTACGGCCCGATCCAACATAAATGTAAAATGTGCACTGTCGAGGGTCAAACGGCGCGAACCATAGATGCATCTATTACCCCGCTCGCGAATCATACAGGCGACGCGGTCAAATTTAACTAAACAATCACCCTGCTCGCGAATCATACATGCGACGCATGTACACATAGAAATACATGCTCAAACAACAAATTAAGAATTTATCGGGGAACAATTTATCCAAATAAAAGCCAATTCTCTTTTAATGATTTAAGAAAATGAAGTTTAATTCTCTTAGAAATTCGTTTACCAATTCGATAGGATTTAAGAAATTCAACTGTCAATAAGATCACAGATAATCCAAGTATAGCATGCTTTTGGGTCCTAGACTACCCGGACTTGCACATATTAGTAGCTACGCATGGACTCTCGTCACCTCGTGCGTATGTAGCTCCCACAAATAGGAGCACATAACCAATTATTTCACCTATGGGGAGAATTCCCTCTTACAAGGTTAGAAAGGAGACTCACCTCGCTCCGAAATTTCTATAACCGGCTTCCAAGCCCTTCCAACGACTCCAATTGATGCACAACGCCCCAAAACTATTCAAACAATGGGCAAACTAATAAAAATTCACTCTAATATTTGTAACAATTCAAATTATATAAGTTCCCAACTCTGCCGAAAAGTTGACCAAAATACCCTCGGGCCCACGTGCCCGGATTCCGAAATTTCTCGAAGATAAATTCTACCCATAGCTTTACTAACTCAAATATATAATTTGCTCTAATTTTCATGCTCACATTCAAGGTAAAAGTCCAAAATTTCAAATTCTAGGTCTTCCCCAAAAATCCCAAATTTATACTAATTTTCCATGTCTAAATCCATGTAAGATCACATATTTAACTCAAAAATAGGAAGAAATCACTTACCTAGTGTTGCTTGGTGAAAATCCCTCCTTGAGCTCTCCAAAATCGTCCAAGCCAAATGAAAGAAATGAAAGAAATGGGCCAAAACTCGTGTTTAAAACAATCTGCCCAGGCTTCATCGAGTTGTACCTTGCGCTGTGCAGGTTGTACATCCTATTATAATTTTCCCTTGTTGTACACCTTTTGTTAAAACGCCCATAACTCCTTATGGAAATATCCAAATGACAAACGGTTTGAAAATTTAGAAACTAGACTCGAAGATCTTTCATTTGATAGGTTGCACACCATATAACTCTTTATATATTCCGAGATATGAGCTTCTAAAGTCGGCTCCATGCATCAGAAAATTCTGTCGAACTACTCCAACCAGTCATCTTCAATCGATCATAGCTTCTGATAAAACTATTCAANCAATCTAGGCCCTCGGCCTCATATCAATATCAGTATAACACTGTTGCGGCGTGCAGCCCGATCCAAAAGTATCCTCACAATACAGGCCCTCGGCCTAACTCAGTCAACAAAATCACATAAGCCACTCGGGCAACAATGAACATAATGCTCAGCAAAATATTATTGGAAATATCATTTCAAGAGTTAAAGCAAGTAATCTTGGCTGAGTTTTGAAAACAGTGTAAAAATACATGACTGAGTCCAAGTATAAAATCAAACAGCGAGGAATTATCAACAACAATCCCCGAAGGGTTCACATAGCTGGCACGAAGCCCAAATATGGCAATCAGCCCAAATTATGATGATAACAAGTAAATTTCAGTCAAATACGCAGGAAATTCATCAATCGGCACGGGCTAAGTCACAATCCCAACGGTGCTCTACCCCACGCTCGCTATCCGGCGTGCAAGTCACCTCAATATAGCACTACGATGTGCAAATACGGGGTTTCAAAGCCTCAAAATATCATTTACAATCATTACTCACCTCGAACCGGCGAAATCTCTGGCTCGCGACGCCTTTGCCCCTCAAATCGGCCTCCACGCGCGTCGAATCTATCCACAACCAGAACGAATACGTCACAATATGCTAAGGAAACAATACCCAATCGAAAAAAATCGAAAAATATCAAAAACCCCGAAATTAGCAAAACCCGAGCCCCAGGCCCACTTCTTGAAACTCGAAAATTTTCACATCATCGGGTTCCTTATCTCCTCTCGAGTTTATACATACCAAAAGTACTAATTTCCGATAACATTTCGACACTCAAATCCTCAAATATATCCAAGAGGGTTTTCAACCTTTTCCAACTTAAAATCACTAATTACATGTTAAAAATAACAATGGATTCGGGTAATCTAACCAAAATTGAGTTAAGAACATTTACCCCGATGTTTTTCTTGAAAATCTCTCGAAAAATCGCCTCACCCGAGCTCCCTTGGTCCAAAAATGGAAGAGTGAGACGAGTTTGGACTTTATTCTGCTGCCCAGGGATTTGTTCTTCGCGTTCACGGTCCTCCTCTCGCGTTCGCGAAGAACAAAATTTCCAAAAGTCATTTTTCAAACTCTTCTCGGACTGCCTCTAGTATAATGGCAATAACTGTTGCTGCAGATGTTCAAATAACTTTTATAATATGTTTCTGGAAACTAGATTCAAAGAGCTACAACTTTCGTTTTTAAATCATCTCAAAATTCATTGTAGATTGAGAGATACGAGCCTCCGAAGTAAGACCTGCACAACAGAATTTCTTCTTCTTCGCGAACGCGAGTCTCTCTTCGCGAACGCGAAAAACAAAATCCCGGAAGCCAAATCCTTCTTCGTGAACGCGATGGGACCCTCGCAGACGCGAAGAACAGTACCAGATACCAGCTTCAGCTATTGCAAAACAACCCGAAATGATCCGAAACCACCCCGAAACACACCCGAGGCCCTCGGGACCTCAACCAAACATGCCAACATATCCCATAACATTATTCAAACTTGATCCAACCTTCGAAACGCTCAAAACAACATTAAAACACCAAATTTGCATCGGATTCAAGCCTAAGAATTTCAAGAACTTTCAAATTTCGTTTTTGATCAAAAACCCAACCAAACCACGTCCGAATGACCTGAAATTTTGCACACACGTCATAAATGATACAACGAAGCTACTAAAACTTCCGGAATTCTATTCCGACCCCTATATCAAAATCTCGCCTATCAACCGGAGAACGCCAAAATCTCAATTTCGCCAATTCAAGCCTAAACCTTCCACGGACTTCCAAAATGTATTCCGATCACGCTGCTAAGTCCCAAATCACCTAACGGAGCTAACCAAATCATAAAAATTTCGATCCGAGATCATATACAAACAAGTCAAATCTTGGTCAAACCTTTCAAATTTTAAGCTTTAAACTGAGAATTGTTCTTCCAAATTCATTTTGATTAATCCTGAAACCAAAACCAACGATTTACATAAGTCATAATACCCCACACGGGGAAAATCATGCCCGAGAACTGGCGATCAAAGTGCAAAAGCTCAAAACGACCAGTCGAATCGTTACATTTGGGGATAAGAGATGCATGTTTTGCACATTAAAGTGTATGAGAACATCCTTGTTAATATAAAATAAATTCAATAATTACACTAAACACTCATATAATATGAATCAACTGTAATATACCACTTGTATTCTAAAATATACACTACCCTAATTCAAAAATCAAATACTTTCACTCTCTTATTATTGAAATCATACACAAATTATCCAGATTTTTCAAAGCCAAAGACTTAAAAAGACATAAGATCCTCACAAGAATAAAAAGCACTTTCTTTTGCAACAATTCTAGGTAAGCTATCATTGATTATAACTGATTTCTTGAGCATTTAAAATGTGAGTTTCTTAAAGGCAGAATTCCATGAGTATATTAAAAAGAAACTTCGGATTATTTATAAATCCCTTAAATTTGCTACTAAGAATTCACATGAATTAATTGGAAACCGAAGAATTCTGCGCAGCCATAAACGTCTGAACTAAAACATCTTTCGACGAGACAAAATCATAGTTATGGTTTTCCTTTTTTGTCAGCATTATCGACTTGTAAAGATAATAAAATAATAATTAATTAGTCCTTTCTTTTTTCGTCCAATGTACCACCACTGCGGAGCCACATGCACCCAAGGGGTGTCAACCGATACCCCTTCGTCGGAAAATTACACTGTTTAGCTTGATAATTTTTTTTAGAAATATGTATATATACTATATAATGACACCCCTTGACTTCTTGGTGAATTTGTTTCTTTATATTTTGATTCCCCTTAATAAAAATCCTGGCTCCGCCAACGTATACCACATCGACAAGCAACCTAGGCAAGAAAGTTTTTATATATCAGTGAAGCAATTGGGATGGATACGACCACTTAGAAATAACTACAGAAAGATTCACTAGTTTATACCACTACAAGAAAATGAAGATACGACGATATTTATTAAATGTCATATTAAACTTCTTAAATGTCGCAAATTCGTTTATTGACATTTATTTTATATTTACATCAAATGTCGTAAATTTCAATGACGTTTATTTTCCGACATTTAGGTAAATGTCGGTAAGAATTTTACGATATTTAGTTTACGACACTTAAGTAAATATCAGTAAAAAATTTACGACATTTATTTTATGATATTTAGATAAATGTCAGTAAGAAATTTACGATATTTACTTTTAACTTTTAAAAAATGTCAGTAAGAAAATTTATGGTATTTATAAAAATATCGTATTTACATTTACATGACTGTCAAAAACGATTAGTGACATTTTCACAACTTTTAAAAATGTCGTATTAAAAATTCCAACATTTAGATTAATCCTCTATTTAGGATAACACTTTACATTCAATTTGTACATCCACAAATTTCAACCTTCAACTAACATGAAATATATGTAAAACAAATGCCTTTTAATATTATAACTAAAGAACAAAGTAGCAATCTAAGAAGTACTCTGCACAAATAGATGATGCCAAATTAAATAATTTGTTCTCAAGTAAAACTCAAATCTAACTAAATCATAAAAGACAGTAATTTCAACGTGTAACTACGTTATAATCACTTTAGAATGAATTCCCTTAACTTCTAGACTAGATCCTTCAACAAAGCTTTTTGAAACCACTTCTCCATGAGTCAACCTTTTCATTGCCAGTAATCCTCCTTCAAAAATGCTGCACAAGAAGTCATGCAGAAAAAAAAATTATAACTATATAATAAAGGGAATTTTTCCTCTTCGATTATAACAAATTAGGATACCAAAAATAATAGATTGAGATTCTAAAAAATAAACATATTGTATAACGGGAATAACAGCAGCAACTGAAAAGAGAAAAGAAAGAAAATAAGGCAAAAGAAAAGAGAGGAAAAAGTATTTTATAATTTTTCAAACTTACCCATTTTTTCTTTGTGCCTACTTCACTCATTTCAGTCTTCTTGATTGTGTTAAGCTGAGGAGAAACATTAGATTGGTTACTTTGATAGTTTACAAAATTTAATATTTAGCAAATTATAGAATACAAGATACAAAAATAACACAAAACCACATAAGATTTTTCATTTTGTATTGAGAAATACTTTATTAAATATAGCTAAGGTAGGTTCAGACAACTTTTCCTCCATCTAAATTCTTATAGCTGAGGTAGCTTTTTGAACTTCTATCTCAACTCTTTTTTAAAATCCCTTTGCTCAACCTGAGACTCTTTATATACAGAACAATAAACAAAACTTGGAGCTGCTCCTTTTTCTAGAATTCGAACAAATCCAATGAGTGTCTGGTCCAATAACTTGTGCATATACATTATTGGGAGCACTTCCAGAGACATTTAACTCAGGATACACCTTAGCAAGTTAATTCATTTTTTTTTTTGAAAAGAACAGTAAAATAATGAAAAGTTATAATTTGTAGTGGTCACTGCGAGCACTTGGTTCACTTCTTCAACCACCTATATCATTACAAAATCAATCTATATATCAAATTCGTGAACTGCCAACGTAACTGGTCTAAACCTGCCGCATTTGATAAATTTTTTGTTGTTTCATTCCTCTAGAATATGAAGGTTGATTCTCTGTTAATCACTTTACTAGTACTAAAATGGATAGGAAACTAGTTCTTTTTACATGTTTGTCATTAAACTTATATTTCTAATACAATTTGGAATGGACAAAAGAAGAATTTGAGTTGCCTGAAAAACTAACAATTTACTCTATTTTACGTGGTGCTTTGCAAGCACTCACAATACCTCAAAAGTAACTACCAGAATATTATCCAATTATTAGAATAAAAAAATTAATCTTGTTCATGACTATTTCTTGTATCCAATTCAATTGAAACTTATAAGTTACCAATATCACTATTTAACTCAAACCATAATAAATTAAAGATACCCGTATCAATTGGGTAATAAGATATACCTTGAATTTAGAATTAACAATGGTTGGGGACGATTATATTGACTAAAATACATTAAATCTAATGGCTGAAAATGACTTTTCTTGCGGCACCAAAGCTTCCGCCTAACTGTCACGGCCTGGATTCCCCACCCTCGGGGGTCGTGATGGCGCCTACTCGTGGAAGCTAGGCAAGCCAAGAACCTTAGCAAACATTAACCTATTTCGTTTTATACATGATTAAACAACTAAATTATCAATGAATAAGCAGTTAAAAGATAACGAAAAGTAAAATTTAGCGGAAGTCTGAACTAAATATAGAAACAGCGTCTAGAAAGTCAATATAAGTCTCTACCCAGCACCTAGTGTCACAACAATACACGGACTGTCTAGGATTACTACAAATAAGAGTTTGAAATAAAGGACATAATCTGTCTCGAATACAAATGTCAACAAAACATGAAAACTGAAAGAAGAGACGCCGGGCCTGCGGACGCCAGCAAGGCTACCTCGGAGTCTCGTGTACTGAAGGTCGGCTCCCTAACTACTGCTGCGCACTATAAGCTACTCCAACACCTGGATCTGTGCAAAAGAGCACAGAGTGTAGCATCAGCACAACCGGCCCCATGTGCTAGTAAGTGCCTAGCCTAACCTCGGCAAAGTAGTGACGAGGCTAGACCGGACTACCACATAAACCTGTGCAGTTATATATACATATACAGCGAAATCGAAATACAGAGACAAGTAAATAATATGGGAAGGGGAGCATGCTATGGAGGAAATAACAATTTTAAGTAAAAGTCGTCCAGTAACGAAGGAAACAACACAACTCAGACATTAATAAAGAAACAGAAAGCAACAAGTGCACGGCATCACCCTTCGTGCTTTTACTCTCATCCTCACCAAGCAATGATATAATAAAGTGTGCACGGCATCACCCTTCGTGCTTTTACTCTCATCCTCACCAAGCAATATAATAATAAAGTGTGCACGGCATCACCCTTCGTGCTTTTACTCTCTTTCCTCACATATAATCGATAGAATCGGCACGGAATGATACATCATGCGGCACGGCATCACCCTTCGTGCTTTACTATCTTTCCTCACCATAAGCAAACAATGCACGGCGTTACCCTTCGTGCTTTACACTCTTTCCTCACAACAAACAAATAATGCACGGCATCACCCTTCGTGCTTTAACACTCTTCCTCACCCAAACAACAATCACAAACAAGGGGCAAGAGGATAAATAAAATAATAAAAGAAATCCCGGCAAGGGAACACAATTGAACAATTAAATCTCGGCAAGGGTACAACATCAATAATCTCAACATCCCGGCAACGGAAAACAATTAATAAACAACAATATCCCGGCAAGGTAACAATTTAAATACTCTTTCTCTTCCTTTCACTTTTATTTCATATCTCACTTTACCACTTGAGCCAATGCTCCAAAGGGGTTCAACAATTTCATATACGTTCACAATTGAAATATAACTTGAGCCAATGCTCCTCATTGTTCATAGGTCACAATTTCCTCTCACAAGCTTTTCACAACAAATAGGAATCATCACCAAGGCAAGAGAAATACAACGAAATCAAGATATTCAAAATTTAAAGACTCACGGTCATGCTAGACACCAACGTATAGATACTCGTCACCATGCCTATACGTCGTACTCAACAAGAAGCAATTAGCAAATAAGACTCAACTCCTAGTCCCTCAAGCTAGGGTTAGACCAAACACTTACCTCAATGTCTTGCACACAACTTAAGCCTCAAGTATAGCTTTACCCCGCGATTCCACCGCCAATTCGCTCGTATCTAATCACAAATTACTTAATTACATTAATAAACACTAAATGAATCAACTCCAATGCATGAAAATNTATTTATACCCCTCTGGGACCCCCTGTGCGGACCGCATTAAATGGACCGCGGCCGCACAGGCTTACCTGAAGACCTGCAGTTCAGCACCTTGTGCGGACCGCACAAAGCCGACTGCGGCCGCACAGCCTTCACCGCGCCCCGCCCAGTGGTCGCATTTGCGATCAGGCCTGCCTAGGTCTCCACTTCGCAATCCCGATGCAAGGCTCACATTTGCGAGATTGGCTTCGCAATTGTGAAGCCTGCAGATCAGAAATGCAACAGCTATCTTTCAAAGTCCAAAAATGCACTCGTGGCCTATCCAAAACTCACCCGAGCCCTCGGGGCTCCAAACCAAATATACACACAACCTCAAAAATATCCTACGGACTTATTCGTGCGATCAGATCGCCAAAATAACATCATAAACATCGAATTAAACCTCAAAATTCATGAATTCTTTCAAACTTCATAAAACATCAAATTTTCCAATTTAAGTCCGAATCACGTCAAACGACGTCCGTTTTCAACCAAATTTCACAGGAAGGACTTAAAACATATATAAGACCTGTACCGGGCGCCGGAACCAAAATACGGGCTCGATACCATCGCTTTGTAAATGATTGAAAGAAATGAGTAAAAACTAACTTACAATTGATTTGGAAGAAGGTTTGTCCTTGAAAAATCGCCCAAAGGAGTTGTGTTTTGAAAATGGTGTAAAAATGACTTAAAAATCGACTAAGTATAAAAAATGCAGGTTGCAGATATGGGAATTGCGAACCCCGACCTGACATGGGAATTGCGAAGCTTTGTTCGCATTTGCGAACCCCTTCCTAAATTCCCAACCACGCATTCGCGATCCCAGAAGTCGCATTTGCGACCGGCCTTCGCATTTGCGAACCCAGTGGTCGCATTTGCGATCAGGCCTGCCTAGGTCTCCACTTCGCAATCCCGATGCAAGGCTCACATTTGCGAGATTGGCTTCGCAATTGTGAAGCCTGCAGATCAGAAATGCAACAGCTATCTTTCAAAGTCCAAAAATGCACTCGTGGCCTATCCAAAACTCACCCGAGCCCTCGGGGCTCCAAACCAAATATACACACAACCTCACTAATCAAATTTCATTTCCAATTTCCTTAAACAATTTCAGAAAACAATTTTACAAAAAAATTCATTTCTCGGGCTTGGGACCTCGGAATTCGATTCCGGGCATACGCCCAAGTCCCATATTTTCCTACGGACCTTCCGGGACCGTCAAATCACGAGTCCGGGTCCGTTTACCCAAAATGTTGACCAAAGTCAAATTTATTCATTTTAACATCAAAATTTAGTATTTTTCATAGAATTTCACATTTAAGCTTTCCGTCTATGCGCCCGGACTGCGCACGTAAATCGAGGCGACTCTAAACGAGGTTTCAAGGCCTCGGAAGCACAGAATTCATTTAAAACAGGTGATGACCCTTTGGATCGTCACATTCTCCACCTCTAAAACAATCGTTCGTCCTCGAACGGACAGAAGAAAGAAGTACTTGAGTCGGGGAAAAGATGAGGATAACGGCTCCGCATATCGAACTCGGACTCCCAGGTCGATGCCTCAGGAGGCTGACCTCTCCACTGAACACGAACAGAAGGGAAACTCTTGGATCTCAACTGACGAACCTGCCGGTCTAGAATAGCTACCGGCTCCTCCTCATAAGACAAGTCCTTGTCCAACTGGACAGTGCTGAAATCTAACACGTGGGCTGGATCGCCGTGATACCTCCGAAGCATGGACACATGAAACACTGGATGCACGGCTGATAAGCTCGGCGGCAAAGCAAGTCTATAAGCCACCTCTCCCACTCGGTCAAGAATCTCAAACGGACCAATGAACCTAGGGCTAAGCTTGCCCTACTTCCCAAAGCTTATCACGCCTTTCATAGGCGACACTCGGAGCAATAACCGCTCACCAACCATGAAAGCCACATCTCGAACCTTGCGGTCTGCTTAGCTCTTTTGCCTGGACTGAGCTGAACGAAGCCTATCCTGAATGATCCTGACCTTGTCCAAGGCCTCCTGAACCAGATCCGTACCCAACAACGGAGTCTCTCCCGGCTCAAACCATCCAACCGGAGACCGACACCGCCTACCATATAAAGCCTTATAGGGAGCCATCTGGATGCTCGACCGGTAGCTGTTGTTGTAGGCAAACTCCGCTAAGGGCAAGAACTGATCCCACGAACCTCCAAAGTCAACAACACAAGCTCGGAGCATATCCTCTAAGATCTGAATAGTCCGCTCGGACTGACCGTCCGTCTGGGGATGAAATGATGTGCTCAACTCAACCCGCATGCCCAACTCTCGCTGAACTGCTCTCCAGAAGCGCGAGGTAAACTGCGTTCCCCGGTCCGAAATGATTGATACGGGCACACCATGAAGGCGAACAATCTCCCGAATATATATCTCAGCCAACCTCTCAGAAGAATAGGAGACTGCACAGGAATGAAATGTGCTGACTTGGTCAGCCTATCAACAATGACCCAAACTGCGTCAAACTTCTTCCGAGTCAGCGGAAGTCCAGTAACAAAGTCCATAGTAATACGCTCCCACTTCCACTCGGGAAGCTCAATTCTCTGAAATAAACCACCAGGCCTCTGATGCTCGTACTTAACCTGCTGACAATTCAAGCAACGAGCCACATATGCTATGATATCCTTCTTCATTCTACGCCACCAATAATGCTGCCGTAAATCCTGATACATCTTCGCGGCGCCCGAATGAATAGAGTACCGGGAGCTATGGGCCTCCTCCAAAATCAACTCTCGGAGCCCATCCACATTAGGCACATATACTCGACCCTGCAATCTCAAAACTCCACCACCATCTAAGGTAACATGCCTGGCACCTCCGCGCTGCATCGTGTCTCTAAGGACACACAAATGGGGATCATCATATTGACGATCACGGATGCGCTCCAATAATGAAGAACAAGCTACCGTGCAAGCTAACACACGACTGGGCTCAGAAACATCCAGCATCACGAACTGATTGGCTAAGGCCTGAACATCCAAAGCAAGCGGCCTCTCACCGACCGGAATATAAGCAAGACTGCCCATACTGGCTGACTTCCTACTCAATGCATCGGCCACCACATTGGCCTTCCCCGAATGATATAGAATGGTGATATCATAATCCTTCAACAACTCCAACCACCTCCTCTGCCTCAAATTCAACTCCTTTTGCTTGAACAAGTACTGAAGACTCTTGTGATCCGTGAACACCTCACATGCCACGCCATACAGATAATGCCTCCAAATCTTCAATGCGTGAACTATGGCTGCCAACTCCAAATCATGAACCGGATAGTTCTTCTCATGAATCTTCAACTGCCTCGAAGCATAGGCAATGACCTTGCCATCCTGCATCAACACTGCTCCAAGCCCAACACGGGAAGCATCACAATAGACTGTATAAGGCCCTGAACCTGTGGGAAAAACCAACACCGGTGCCGTAGTCAGAGCTGTCTTGAGCTTCTGAAAGCTCGCCTCACACTCATCCGACCATTTGAACTAGGCACCCTTCTGGGTCAATCTGGTCATCGGGGCTGCAATGGATGAAAACCCCTCCACGAACCGTCGATAGTAGCCTGCCAACCCCAAGAAACTCCGGATCTCTGTAGCTGATGCTGGTCTAGGCCAGTTCTTGACTGCCTCTATCTTCTTTGGGTCCACCTGAATACCCTCTGCTGATACAACATGACCCAGAAATGCAACTAAACTCATCCAGAACTCACACTTGGAGAACTTGGCATATAACTGACTATCCCTCAGAGTCTGAAGAACCACTCTAAGGTGTTGTTCGTGCTCCTCCTGGCTGCGGGAATATATCAATATATCATCAATCAAAACTATCACGAATGAATCCAAATAAGGCCTGAACACTCGGTTCATCAAGTCCATGAAAGCTGCTGGGGCATTTGTCAACCCGAATGACATAACCAAGAACTCATAATGCCCGTACCGAGTGTGAAAGGCTGTCTTAGGGACATCGGATGCCCTAATCCTCAACTGATGGTAGCCAGATCTCAAGTCAATCTTGGAAAATACCCTGGCACCCTGAAGCTGGTCGAACAAATCATCAATCCTCGACAGTGGATACTTATTCTTGATCGTTACCTTGTTCAATTGCCGGTAATCAATACACATTCTCATCGACCCATCCTTCTTCTTGACAAATAACACCGGCGCACCCCAAGGTGAGACACCGGGTCTAATGAAACCCTTCTCAAGCAAATCCTGCAACCGTTCCTTTAAATCTTTCAACTCAGGCGGCGCCATACGATACGGCGGGATAGAAATGGGCTGAGTGCCCGAAACCAGATCAATGCAGAAATCAATATCCCTATCGGGTGGCATACCCGGCAGGTCTGAGGGAAAAACATCAGGAAACTCACAAACAACGGGCACAGAATCAATAGAGGGAACCTCAGCACTGGAATCCCGAACATAGGCTAAATATGCCAAACACCCCTTCTCGATTATACGCCGAGCCTTCACATACGATATAACACTGCGGGTAGAATGACCAGGAGTCCCTGTCCACTCTAAACGAGGAATACCCGGTAAAGCTAAGGTCACAGTCTTGGCATGACATCCAAGATAGCGTGATAGGGTGATAACCAGTCCATCCCTAATATAATATCGAAGTCAACCATGTCTAAAAGCAACAAATCTACACGAGTCTCCAGACCCCCAATCACCACAACACAAGAACGATGGACTCGATCGACCACGATAGAATCACCCACCGGCGTAGAAACATAAACAGGAATACCCAATGCATCACTAGGCATGACCAAATACGGGGCAAAATAGGATGATACATACGAATACGTAGACCCCGGATCAAACAACACTGAAGCATCTCTATCACAAACCAGAACCGTACCTGTAATGACCGCATCTGAAGCCTCTGCCTCGGGCCTGGCCTGAAGAGCATAACATCGGGGCTGGGCCCCACCACTCTGATCTACCTCTCTAGGACGGCCTGCTGGCTGACCTCCACCTCTATGACCTCTACCTCCACCTTTGGCACCTCTACCCCCACCTCTAGCTGGTTGGGCGGGCTGTGGAACACCTGGTGCCTGAACCGTGGCACGAGAACCCTGGTGCTGAGAACTGCTCGGTGCTCGAGGGCAAAATCTGGCAATATCACCAGTGTCACCACAAGTGTAACAAGTCCTCGGCTGCTGAGTCTGCTGGCCCTGTCGACCTGAATGACCACCACGGAAACTCTAAAGTGGCGGTGCACTGATAGGACCTGGCGGTGCACTGAATGGTTGCTGATCAGAATAGTGCGCGTGACAACCACGGCCACCTGAGGCACCGTGAGAAACCTGGAGGGCTGACTGGAAAGGCCTAGAAGGCTGACCCCTATCATACGAATCTCTGCCTCCAGACGAGGCACCACTGAATCGGCCTGACTGACGGGGTCTCTTGTCTGCCCTATGACCACCCCCCTGTGACAATACCATCTCAATCCTCCGGGACACATTGGCCGCCTCCTGAAAGGATATCTCGCTCCCAGCCTCTCTAGCCATCTGGAGACGAATAGGCTGAATGAGTCCATCAATAAATCGTCTCACTCTCTCCCTCTCAGTTGGAAGTATAACAATAGCATGGCGGGCCAGCTCAATAAACCTGGTCTCGTATTGGGTGACTGTCATGGATCCCTGATGGAGACGCTCGAACTGCCTCCGATAGGCCTCTCGCTGTGTAATAGGGAGAAACTTCTCCAGAAATAGATGTGTGAACTGCTCCCAGGTCAAGGCTGGAGATCCTGCTAGTCTAGCTAAACAATAATCCTTCCACCAAGTCTTGGCGGATCCAGACAACCGGAATGTAGCGAAATCAACCCCATTGGTCTCAACAATACCCATGTTCCGAAGAACCTCGTGGCAGCTGTCCAAATAATCCTGAGGATCCTCGGTAGATACACCGCTGAAGGTAGTAGTGAAGAGCTTGGTGAACCTGTCCAACCTCCATAAAGCATCGGCAGACATAGCTGCTCCATCACCGGCCTGGGCTACCACACCCGGCTGAGCTGCTCCAACTGGCTGAACTGTTGGAGTCTGAATCGGGGGAGCTACCAGCTCCGGAGTACGAGTAGCAGGAGTCTGGACCCCTCCTCCAGCCTGAGAGACGGCTGGTGCTACAGGAAGCAAACCTGCTCGGGTAACACTCTCCATGAGACCCACCAATCGGACCAGAGCGTCCTGAAGAGCTGGGGTAGCAATAAACCCCTCTGGGACCTGAGCTGGGCCCACCGGAATTGCTGGGGCTGGGGACGGAACCCCCTCGTCGAAGTCAACCTGAGGCTCCGCCACTGGTGCTGCTGCTCGGGGCTGAGCTCTGCCCCTACCTCGGCCACTATCATGGCCTCGGCAGCGCCCTCTGCCCCTAGTGGGAGCTGCCTGGGGCTCGGACTGCTGATCAAAAGATGAGGAAGCGCGTGTTCTCGCCATCTGCGAAAGAACAGAGTAGAAATTCAATTAGCGTTGAGAGACCAAACCGCACGACAAGAAAGAACAAATGTGAAACTTTTCCTAACTCAGTAGCCTCTGGGGGATAAATACAGACGTCTCCGTCCGATCCCTTAGACTCTACTAAGCTTGTCCGTGAGTTGTGAGACCTATGTAACCTAGAGCTCTAATACCAACTTGTCACGACCCGAATTCCCCACCCTCGGGGGTCGTGATGGCGCCTACTCGTGGAAGCTAGGCAAGCCAAGAACCTTAGCAAACATTAACCTATTTCGTTTTATACATGATTAAACAACTAAATTATCAATGAATAAGCAGTTAAAAGATAACGAAAAGTAAAATTTAGCGGAAGTCTGAACTAAATATAGAAACAGCGTCTAGAAAGTCAATATAAGTCTCTACCCAGCACCTAGTGTCACAACAATACACGGACTGTCTAGGATTACTACAAATAAGAGTTTGAAATAAAGGACATAATCTGTCTCGAATAGAAATGTCAACAAAACATGAAAACTGAAAGAAGAGACGCCGGGCCTGCGGACGCCAGCAAGGCTACCTCGGAGTCTCGTGTACTGAAGGTCGGCTCCCTAACTACTGCTACGCACTATAAGCTACTCCAACACCTGGATCTGTGCAAAAGAGCACAGAGTGTAGCATCAGCACAACCGGCCCCATGTGCTAGTAAGTGCCTAGCCTAACCCCGGCAAAGTAGTGACGAGGCTAGACCGGACTACCACATAAACCTGTGCAGTTATATACACATATACAGCGAAATCGAAATACAGAGACAAGTAATTAATATGGGAAGGGGAGCATGCTATGGAGGAAATAACAATTTCAAGTAAAAGTCGTCCAGTAACGAAGGAAACAACACAACTCAGACATTAATAATGAAACAGAAAGCAACAAGTGCACGGCATCACCCTTCGTGCTTTTACTCTCATCCTCACCAAGCAATATAATAATAAAGTGTGCACGGCATCACCCTTCATGCTTTTACTCTCTTTCCTCACATATAATCGATAGAATCGGCACGGAATGATACATCATGCGGCACGGCATCACCCTTCGTGCTTTACTATCTTTCCTCACCATAAGCAAACAATGCACGGCGTCACCCTTCGTGCTTTACACTCTTTCCTGACAACAAACAAATAATGCACGGCATCACCCTTCGTGCTTTAACACTCTTCCTCACCCAAACAACAATCACAAACAAGGGGCAAGGGGATAAACAAAATAATAAAAGAAATCCCGGCAAGGGAACACAATTGAACAATTAAATCCCGGCAAGGGTACAACATCAATAATCTCAACATCCCGACAAGGGAAAACAATTAATAAACAACAATATCCCGGCAAGGGAACAATTTAAATACTCTTTCTCTTCCTTTCACTTTTATTTCATATCTCACTTTACCACTTGAGCCAATGCTCCAAAGGGGTTCAACAATTTCATATACGTTCACAATTAAAATATAACTTGAGCCAATGCTCCTCGTTGGTCATAGGTCACAATTTCCTTTCACAAGCTTTTCACAACAAATAGGAATCATCACCAAGGCAAGAGAAATACAACGAAATCAAGATATTCACAATTTAAAGACTCACGGTCATGCTAGACACCTACGTATAGATACTCGTCACCATGCCTATACGTCGTAGTCAACAAGAAGCAATTAGCAAATAAGACTCAACTCCTAGTCCCTCAAGCTAGGGTTAGACCAAACACTTACCTCAATGTCTTGCACACAACTTAAGCCTCAAGTATAGCTTTACCCCGCGATTCCACCGCCAATTCGCTAGTATCTAATCACAAATTACTTAATTACATTAATAAACACTAAATGAATCAACTCCAATGCATGAAAATGAGTTTTTCCAAGTTTTACCCAAAAAGTCAAAAATCGCCCCCGGGCACACGTGGTCAAAACCCGAGGTTCAAACCAAAACCCGATTACCCATTCCCCCACAAACTTAAATATGTAATTTGTTTTGAAATCGGACCTCAAATTGAGGTCCAAATCCCCGATTTTTGAAAAACCTAGGTTCTACCCAAAACACTCAATTTCCCCCATGAAAATCTTTGATTTTAGGTTGAAATCATGTTAAAAGATGTAAATGATTGAAAGAAATGAGTAAAAACTAACTTACAATTGATTTGGAAGAAGGTTTGTTCTTGAAAAATCGCCCAAAGGAGTTGTGTTTTGAAAATGGTGTAAAAATGACTTAAAAATCGACCAAGTATAGAAAATGCAGGTTGCAGATATGGAAATTGCGAACAGGGGTTCGCAATTGCGAACCCCGACCTGACATGGGAATTGCGAAGCTTTGTTCGCAATTGCGAACCCCTTCCTAAATTTCCAACCTCGCATTTGCGACCGGCCTTTGCATTTGCGAACCCAGTGGTCGCATTTGCGATCAGGCCTGCCCGGGTCTCCACTTCGCAATTGCGATGCAAGGCTCGCATTTGCGAGATTGGCTTCGCAATTGCGAAGCCTGCAATCAGAAATGCAACAGCTATCTTTCAAAGTCCAAAAACGCACTCGTGGCCTATCCAAAACTCACCCGAGCCCTCGTGGCTCCAAACCAAATATACACACAACCTCAAAAATATCCTACGGACTTATTCGTGCGATCAAATCGCCAAAATAACATCATAAACATCGAATTAAACCTCAAAATCCATGAATTCTTTCAAACTTCATAAATATCAAATTTTCCAATTTAAGTCCGAATCACGTCAAACGACGTCCGTTTTCAACCAAATTTCACAGGAAGGACTTATAACATATATAAAACCTGTACTGGGCGCCGGAACTAAAACACGGGCCCGATACCATCGCTTTCTAATCAAATTTCATTTCCAATTTCCTTAAACAATTTCAGAAAATAATTTTACAAAAAAAATCATTTCTCGGGCTTGGGACCTCGGAATTCGATTCCGGGCATACGCCCAAGTCCCATATTTTCCTACGGACCCTCCGGGATCGTCAAATCACGGGTCCGGGTCCGTTTACCCAAAATGTTGACCAAAGTCAAATTTATTCTTTTTAACATCAAAATTTAGCATTTTTAATAGAATTTCACATTTAAGATTTCCGGCTACGCGCCAGGACTGTGCACGCAAATCGAGGCGACTCTAAACGAGGTTTTCAAGGCCTCGGAAGCACAGAATTCATTTAAAACGGGTGATGACCTTTTGGGTCGTCACACTAACTCTTCCATCTCTATTTTGCTCCACAATTTGCAAAACCAACACTTCCCTTAATCCCCTTCTAATCTTCATGTCTGGATATCTTCTCAAATTTGCCAATTTAATTGTTGGTGTATTTAGTTTCTTTCTTTGGGACTTGATTGCGGCAGAAGTAACGTGAAACCCTTTCTTCCTTTCTTTTTTTTTTTTTTTTTGACTTTTTCAAGTCTTTCTAATGGGTTTTGGCCCATCATCTTTTTATACCTTTTCTTAATCTTTTTTTATTTTATCTTTTCTTATCTTTTTATTATTATTATTATTATTATTATTATTATTATTATTATTATTATTTGGCTAAACACCTATATATCCTTATTAGAAAAATGTGAAGTATCACACAAATCAACTATAACGTTTGAACTTTTAAATAATTAAAATATTAAATATTTTTAAAAAAATATTAAAACTACACATTTAATTACCTCTCAAAAAGTAAATAATCAATAAACTTTTATAACTTTTAAAATAATACTCCTTCATAAATAAGTATAATTTTTGTAAAAAGAATAAAAGTCCAATAATTTTGGGAGACATAAAGTTAAGAAATAAAGAGCAATATCAATTGAAGATATAAATTTCGGCTATTCATTTTCAAAAGCAATATTCAAATGATATTTACCTTTACGATGCTCTCACTCAAATAGTAAAAATACAATACTATGACTAGATATTTCAGTTAATCTCAATCTTCATATATATATATATATATATATATATATATATATATATATAAGTTTTATCATTCAATTGTTAAATTATTTTGAGGGTCAATACTGCTAATTAGAAAATTTAACATATGATTTACGTAGTAACTCCCGAACGCTAAGGATAGGCGTGTTCAAGATGCTCAATTAGACATTTGTGGCGTAAGCCTCACAAAACTAAACCTCACACATGAGCCGTCGCAACAAGTGCCTCGCCCAGGAGTGAGTCATGGACGAGTCCCATAAAGACTTTTAAGACATTAATCGACAATCACATAGCTCGTCTATTTGGAGGATAAATATCACAATATTTTATAAATATAATAATATATATAATATTGTTTTGATTCTAGACAAAGAATAACTTAACAATCAAAAAATATAAAATTTTCAATATTAGATGTACATGTTCGTAATTATCGACTGATAATATGACATTTAAAGTAAAAGTCTTTTTTTTTTTACTTTTGTATCAAATGTCACAACTTTTACGATATTTCGTACAAACATCGTGTTTACTATATTTTGTATCGAATATTATTGTTTTTTTACATTTGCATCAAATGTCGTTTTATTGACATCTCATATCAAATGTTGTAGTTTTTACAATATTTCTTCATAAATGTTGTTGTTTAACGATATTTCTTCATAAATGTTGTTGTTTCACTATATTTTATATCAAATGTCTCTTTTTACAATATTTGGTATCAAATGTCGTTATTTTTATGATATTTTACATCAAATGTCATCATTTTGACGACATTTCTTCAGTAATGTCGTTGTTATTATGACATTTTATATCTAATGTCATATTTTGATGACACTTAGTATCAAATGCCATTGTTTTTGTGACATTTTGTATCAAATGTCGTACTTTTTACGATATTTGTTCACAAATGACATGAATTTTATATTTTTCCGATATTTATTTCAAATGTCACTAAATAAATGTCGTCTTATCCTCACTTTCTTGTAGTGTACCTATGTTTCATATTGTCATTTCAAGGAGGCTTTGTAGAAGTTATTTTAATTTTTTTTTTTTACGATTATTGATGTTATCATCGAAATAAAATGACTGGAAGTGTTGGGATTCATAGCTTAGAAAATAGCTTAGACTTTGGCATTAGCTAGTACGTGTGGTAGTCCAAGCTGTATTTAGTATTTGGGCCTCAGGTTTAATTTTTGTATTTATTTTTATTTTTGCTTCCGGGTCCTAGATATAGGCCAAACTTCTGAGAATACAACAGATAGCAAAAAAACAGATTCATTTTTGTAGAAAGATGATATAGAAAATCAGATTTTTCTCTCTCTTCGTATCTTAGAACCCTAACTGGGTGTCCTCCATTTTCCTTCGATCTCTCAATCTAACATGGTATCAGAGCCATGGCGTTTAAGATCTGTTCCTCCATCGAAGTGCAATGATATTGGTGAAGTTTTCTCTGCCAATTCTCATTCCGATTCTGGTGTTCGTCGGAGATCGAAATCTAGGTTTTTTTGCGAATAAGAAATTGTTGACGAAAACGAGTTTTTCTTTCAAATTGCCGCTATGATATCTTGATTTGGACTAAGTCGATCTTATTTCAACACATCTTCTCAACAATTTCCGTTTGTTTCTTCAATTTTTTGTCAAGGTCGTCCCCTTCCGGTAGCGAATGGTGCTTTTGGTAACATCGTCTCATCTCCCTAGCACTTTGTTAACCCGTTGTTGTTATTTTTTGTTCTGCATGTACAATTTTGCTTTGTTTTTTAGAAACTTCAATTCCTGAATTCCACTATTGTTAGTAGTCTGGTCCAATTTTGTTGTTGTGATTGGTTGTCAATATGACAAATAATTCTGAGACTCCAGTCGAATGTGTAGGAACTTCATCCCGTACTGTTTTTCGTCCGGGTGATTATACTCATCCATGTCACCCACTTTATATTCATCCCTCTGAAGTTTTGGGTACTTCTCTAGTTTCTGTTCCTTTTGATGGGTCTGGTTATTCTAGCTGGCGTAGGACTATCCTAGTAGCTTTGTCTGTTCGTAATAAATTGGATTTCATCAATGGTTCATCTGCCAAGCCACCTGCTGAGTCTCCATTGGCAAGGCAATGGTAGAGATGCAATGATTTGGTCATCTCCTGGTTGACAAACTCTCTTACCGAAGAAATATCTCGTAGTGTTGAGTACTCTGAGTTAGCTAAGGACATTTGGAGTGAACTTGAGGAGAGATATGGAAAGGCTGATGAAGCTAGATTGTTTGAACTTAAGAAGGAACTGGCACACATATCTCAAGGTTCACTAGATATAGCATCTTACTTTAATACCATAAAATAACTCTGGGATGAGATATCTTCCATTTCTGTCAACCATTTATCTGTTTGTACATATGGGGGTAACAAGAAAGCTGAGGAAGAACAGAGAGCTTATCAGTTCTTGATGGGACTCAATGATACTTATCTTCATGTAAGGAGCAACATAATCATGATGAAGCCCTTGCCCTCAATGAACATTGTGTACAGCATTCTTTTGGCTGATGAGAAACAGATACAAGTATCCTCTGCATCTCAATTCAGCAACAATTCTGCCTCCTTTAATGCTGGGGTTTCCAAACAGAGTTTCCCATCCAAGGTCAATTTTGACTCTCCCAGACCAGAAAATTCTCATTCAAGGTTTAACTCAGAGTCTCAAAAGTCATCTTTAATCTGCAAGTATTGCAAGAAACCAGGGCATGCTATTGACAAATGCTACAAATTGCATGGCTTCCCTCCCAATTTCAAGTTCACTAAGGGACCTGGTCCTAGAAAAGCTGGTGCACATGTTGAGGTTGATCATTCTGGTGATGTTGGGATTCATAGTGACACTGTTGGACAGCCTGAGTCTCCCCAAGTTTCTGCAGTCCCTGATTTAACTAAAGATAAGTACTCTCAACTCATGATGTTGCTGCAGCAGTCTCATATTTCCACTCCATCTTCTCCTCCTACACTCATGGCATCTGCCAATTTTGCTGGTATGCTTCTGCCTAGAATGGTTCAGTTAGAACTTGCTTGCTTACTAAAATAGACAACGTTATCTGGATATATATTCTGGAGCCTCAGATCACATGACATCTGATAAATCTCTTCTTTTCAACATAAAAAAATTATCTGTTCCTTACCTAGTGTCTCTTCCAAATTGTTACAAAGTTAAAGTTCACAATGTAGGTTCTTTAGCTTTGTTTCCTGATCTCATTCTTCACAATGTGCTTTACATTCCTAGTTTTAAATATAATCTTATTTCTATATACAAGCTTGTTGCTAAACCTGGTCACATGGTTCAGTTTACCAATACTGGTTGTACTTTTTAGGGCCCTTCTCTGAAGAAGCCAGTGGTACTTGGTAGACCTGACAGTGGATTGTACAAGCTGTTTCAACTCCCAATGGTTTCAAATTCTCTATTTTCTGATTCATCTTTACCTTCTGTTTCTCCCTGTAATGTTCCAAATGTTGTTCTTTCTAATAATTGTTCTAGTGTTCCTGGTAGTAGTACAAGTTTGTCTCTTAGTTCTGCTGGGCTGTCTGATGATGTACATATGAATAAAGTGAATAAAAATGATGTTGTTTGGCACTATAGACTAGGGCATCTACCTTTTTCTAAAATGAAGCATGTACCTGATCATGGAACCAAATTGTCATCTAAACAATCTTTCATTTGCCCCATTTGTCCCTTGGCTAAACAAACCAGATTACCTTTCCCTGATAGTTCTATACAGTCAACCACACCATTTCAATTACTTCACATTGACACCTGGGGACCTTATCACACCACTACATGTTCTGGTTCCACATATTTTTTAACCATTGTTGATGATCATACTAGAGCTACTTGGACTCACCTTTTAGGAGCCAAGAGCAATGCTTTTGACATTCTAAAGGCCTTTATTGTCATGGTTGAAACTCAATTCCACACTAAAGTTCAAACTATTAGGAGTGACAATGCTCTAGAGTTAGGGTCCAGCTTGTCTGGTATCAATTTTTTGCTGAAAAAGCTATTGTACATCAGACTTCTTGCCCCATACCCCTCAACAGAATAGGGTGGTGGAAAGGAAACATAGAAGTCTGTTGAGGGGACTACTGTTTCAATCTCACCTTCCCCTTAAATTTTGGGGAGATTGTATCCCCAAAATGGCTACCTATTTGTTGAACAGGTTTACATCCCCTTTACAAAATCACAAAAGCCCCTATGAGTTACTCTATGGCAAATTGCTTGTTTATACTTGTCACACCTCCTTTTTACCACCCGAGAGGGGATATAAGGGAGTTTTTCCAATTGAAGTGACATTATTCGAAATGGGATTATTTTATTTAATTCTTTCAGAGTCGCCACTTGGAATAGTTTATTTGGTGTCCCAAGTCACCGGTTTATTTTAAATTCCAAATCGAGAAAATTTTGACTTTATTTAAAAGTCTGCGAACCAGAAATTCTAAGTAAGGAATTTTGTTAATCCGGGAGAAGGTGTTAGGCATTCCCGGGTTCCGTGGTTCTAGCACGGTCGCTTTAACTATTATCAATTGGCCTAATTATCTGATTTACTATATGTTTTAAACCAATTGTGCATTTTTAGATTTATAACCGCTTTTAATTATTTTAAACGCTTTTTAGGATTTATGGAATTATATCTTGAACAAGTTACGATTGTCGTACACTTGTTTGTTTGATACACATTGTGAATCGTGTCACGGGAACCGTACCCACGATCTACAATATTTTTAATTTATTAGCATTATTAGAAGTTGTGGCCGGGTTATATAAATGTACCCCCGGATTTGTAAATTATGTATCACAACTACGTCACGGGAACCGTACCCGTAGCTATGATGATTTTATTATAAACGCGCCTAAAGGGAACTACGAATGTTCAAAGTGTTTTCTATACTAGTTATGAATGTTCCAAGTATTTTTCACACTAGTTTTGGTAATAATGTGAGGGCCATAGATTATGGGATTCATTTGTGGATGGCACGCCTCAATTTATTTCAAAAATTGTACTCAACTGAAGCAAACTACGGATGTTCATGATTATTTTTGATAGATATATGAGAGCTAATCGAAGCTAATTGCTAATATATATATATATATATATATATATATATATATATATATATATATATATATATATATATATATATATATATATATATATATATATATATAAAAAGGACAACAAAAACAAAACAAACAAAAGAAAAAGACAAAAAAAAATACTGTAGTGTGCTTAAACAATTGACCCCATTTTAATGCCACAAAGAACTTGACAATTATCAAAGCAATATCATCATCTTTTCACATAATTCTGCACTAAACCCATACATCACCATTTCGAGGCTATATCAGATTTTGACGTTACTATTTTAAAAATTCAACTTTACCCTACAATTCTTATCAAATAATAATATGGTAAGTGGTAACCATCCAGTTAGCACAGACCACAAAAGTCACATGCAACAACTAAACGAGATTTTTTTTTTCAATGCGACCTTGCTGAGTAGAAATATAGCTGAACAAACTAAAGAATGACTATGCAGAAGTCCATTTTCTACAAACAAGAAAACTAAATAAAACTTTTTCAAGTGCAAAATATCTTAAGTTCTCTAATGTCGCAGGAAGGCGTACTTGTTCTTGTTATGCCATCTTACATCAGAGAGATTACATGTTTCCGCTTTCTCCACATAGGCATTTTATTCGGTACTTAAGCCAAATCAAATCATAAAAATTCAAGTATCAGCCAAATGAACTCAGCAAAACAACCATGCATTCAAATAATGACTGCAAATGAGCTAGAGAATAACCATAATATCCATAGCAAGGCAGATCTGACAATAGCTTTAAAGAAAAAACATACCTAATGCGTAAGAACTAAGGGTGTTAAACGGGCCGGGTCAGCCCGGTTCCGGACCGGCCCAGACCGGTTAAACCCGGAACCGGCCCGGACCGGTTAGAGGGGGTGGGCTGGGCTGGGTAGGGGGGTAGAGGGGGTTGGTCCGTTTAGGTTAGTGAAAACGGGTAACCGGCCCGGTTGAACCCGGTCCAGTGAACAGTAACCCTTACCGGGTAAACCGGCCCGGTTCAACGGCCAAAATTTTTATTTTTTTTTTAATTTTTGAAATATGTGGGCCCCACTGACCGTTGGCAATGGTCAGACCTTGAATTGGTCCGTTGGCCAACGGAAATATTGCATAAATAGCCTTTTTTTTTTAACCCTTTTTCAATTTACAAAACTAACCTTCTCTAAAACTATAAATACTCCCTTCCCCCCTCTTCTTCATTTCTTCACTCAATACTCATTTCTCAATCTCAATTTCTCTCATTCTCCAATTTTCAAGACTTCAAGTCTCAATCTCAAATTCTCAATTCTCAAATCTCAAGTTAAATCATGCCTCGTACTTCTAGAGTGCGCTCATATGTTTGGCGACACTTTGAGGTGGTAGAAAAAAATGAAGAAGGTCAGAAATTAAAGTGCAAGAACAGTGGTCAAGTCTTAAAATTTCGTTCAGAGTGTGGCACAGGCAGTTTAAGGAGGCATATAAAGTATTGTCTTGAGCGTCCTCCGGAAATTCGTATTTAAGATTTTTCGGCAATTTGTGTTATTTTAATTATTAGACGTGTTTATGCTTAATGTTTTAGTTTGTTAGATTAATTTGAAGTATTATTAATTTATTATGCATGAAAATTTAGTTTTAAATTAATACAAAGTATTAATATAACTTACAATAGTTATACAAAATTCCAAAAAAAAATTAAAAATACACTAAACCCGGTCCGGCCCGGCCCGGCCCGGCCCCCTCAACCCGTAACCCTTACGATTCAATTTTTATCTGGATGAACCCGAACCCGTTAAACCCGTTAAGAACCAATCCGGAACCGGTCCGGACCGTAACCCGTATGGGTCCAAAAAATAGAGGCCTGGCCCACCCATTTAACACCCTTAGTAAGAACTAATCTAGAAAAAACAATTGCCAAATAAAGGCCATAACACGACTGGAGTTTAGAGGCAGTTGTGAGCGAAGCAACAGCAAAAACAGTGTGAACCAGACCAATTGGACCTTCGGCAGCTTTAAAACCCAGAGAAAAGTTCCCAAAATCTCATTCTCAGACCTCGATTCTTTTTTCTAGCTTTGAATTTCGGAATTTCTACTTCTAAATTAGTGAAGGCATGTGAGTGAGCTTCTGATTCTTTTGGTCTTCTAATGTATGGGGGGGGGGGGGGGGAATGCGCCGTTTGGTTTTAGAGAGGAGAGGTCTCTCTTATTTTCTTAGGTCTCTCCTCTTATCTTCTAGGGTTAAAGGAATATGGGGGTTTTAATGAGGGGATTTGGGTCATGGGAATTGGGCCGGGGTATAAAATTAACTTGGGCCATTTTAGGAATTGGCCCAATTTTAAAAGAAACAAGACCAAAAATATATTCTTCCTATTTTCCTTTTCTTTTTTTTTTCTTTTTTTTTCTTTTTTTCTTTAATTAATTAAAATCCTAAATCAATCTATTTTTTGTAGAAATTAATATTCTTTATCTATTTTTAACATTAAAATAACTAATTAACTTAAAACTAAAGAAAAATGCTAATTTTAAAGGCTAAAATCTAAATATATAAAAATGACCATTTTGTGATTTTGTTTTGCCTAATAAAATAATTTCTACATGCAAATTGAACCTAAGATGACATGAAATTAAAACGTGACAATTTTTATGATTTTAAAAATATTAAAAATGCATGAAATGCAACTAAATAAAGAAAAACTTCTAAAATCCCTTAAAAATTATTTTTGGTCTACTTTTAGGAGTTATTTCTATGCGGGGCAAAAATTAGGTGCTCACAATACTCATCTTAGAGCTTTTGGTTGTCTTTGCTATTCCACTGTTCCCAAACATCTTAGAGACAAATTTCAACCTAGAGTTATACCTTGTGTGTTTGTGGATACCCCTTTGCTAAGAGAGGATACAAGTTATATAATCTGGAGACTCACTCCTATTTTTTGTCTTGAGATGTTGTCTTTCATAAACATATTTTTCCATTTCTTAAATCACCCACAGGTTCCTCCAGCCTATGTCCCTTTCCCTTTTCTGTATGCTTTAATGATTCTTTTCCTACTACTTCTTCTTCTCCTCCTGTTTCCCCTACTTCCACTTCTTCCACTCCTATCCCTAGTACTCCTGACTCTTCTCCTCCTGCTCCCTCATCTGACTCTCCTCCTCTATTCTCACAACCTTCTGCATCCCTTCCTCCTCCTCTTGTTCCTCTTTTTCTTCCAATTCTTCTTCTCTTCCTGCTCTCAGGAGGTCTTCTAGAGTTCACAAGCAACCTGAATATCTAAAGAGCTATGTTTGTCAGTACATTAGCCCCACCTCTGAACCCTCCTCTAGTCTAGTTAAGATACATGTTTCTGAACCTTCTACCTATTCCCAGGCAGCAGTTGTTCCTGAATGGCAGGCTGCTATGAGACAGGAATTTAAAGCTTTGGAGACTAATAAAACTTGGGATATAGTTGAGTTACCATTTGGCAAGAAATCAATTGGATGCAAATGGGTTTATAAGGTTAAATACGAAGCTGGTAGGTCTATTGAAAGATATAAAGCAAGGTTAGTGGTTAGGGGTGATACCCAAGTTGAGGGAATTGATTTTCATGAGACTTTTTCCCCTGTTGTAAAGATGCCCACCATTAAAACTCTAATTGTTCTAGCAGTTAAGAAAAATTGGCCCCTTTCCAACTTGATGTTAATAATGCCTTCTTGCATGGTGATTTGGATGAGGAAGTTTACATGAAATTACCTCCTGGATTCTCTGTTCCTTCTACATCCTCCTTGCCCCACTTGTTTGTAAGCTAAAAAAATCTCTATACGGGCTGAGACAGGCCTCCAGGCAGTGGTATGCTAAGTTGTCACAAGCCTTACAGTCCAGAGGGTATACTCATACCCTCAATGATTATTCTTTGCTTACAAAAGGTTCCGGGGACTCTCTTGTCATCTTGGCTGTGTATGTAGATGATATTGTACTTACTGGGACTGATTTGGATGAAGTTTCTGCCTTAAAAGCCTTTCTTCATGATCAGCTTAAAATCAAAGATTTGGGTCTTCTTAATTACTTCCTTGGTATTGAGGTGTTATATTCTTCTTCTGGGGTTCTATTGCATCAAAGGAAGTTTATTCATGATCTTTTAAAGGAGTTTTATTGTGATGTCTGCTCTCCTGTTATTTCTCCTCTTGAGTTGCATGAGAAACTTAAAGCTAAAGTAGGGGATCCTTTGCCTAATCCTGAGGTTTATAGAAGCCTTGTTGGGAAGCTGAATTTTTTAACACATACTAGGCTTGATTTGTCTTTTGTTGTCCAGTATTTAAGCTAGTTTATGCAGCACCCCTGTGCTCCTCATATGAAAGCTTCCCTTCACCTATTGAGATATATTAATGGTACTTCAGATTATGGTATTTTCTTCAACAATTCCTCAGATCTTTCTCTTCAGGAGTTTTGTGACAGTGATTGGGGCTCTTGCCCTAATAGTAGAAGGTCAGTTACAGGTTTTTGCATTTTGTTGGGTGGTAGTTTGGTGTGCTGAAAATCTAAGAAACAACCTGTGGTATCTCTTTCTTCAGCTGAGGCTGAATATCGTTCATTGAGCAAAGCAGTTGCTGATTACATGGTTGTCTAGACTATTGGTTGATTTTGGTCTTCCTGTTTATTCTTCCATTCCTATTTTCTGTGATAACCAGGCTGCATTGCACATAGCAAAAAATTCAGTATTCCATGAACGGACCAAGCATATTGAGTTAGATTGTCACTTTGTCCGGAGCAAGCTCGCAGATGGGTTGTTCAGCTTGCTTCATACTTCAAGTGCATCTCAAGTGGCTGACATCTTCACCAAATCCCTGCCTGGCAATGTTCATCACTTTCATCTGGCAAGTTGGGTGTTGTCCCGCCCTCTAACTTGGGGGGGGGGGGGGGTTGGGATTCATAGCTTAGACTTTGGCATTAGCTAGTATGTGTGGTAGTCCAAGTTGTATTTAGTATTTGGGCCTCAGGTTCAATTTTTGTATTTATTTTTATTTGGGCTTCCGGGTCCTAGATATAGGCCCAACTTCTGAGAATACAACAGATAACAAAAATAACAGATTCATTTTTGTAGAAAGATGATATAGAAAATCAGATTTTTCTCTCTCTTCGTATCTTAGAACCCTAACTGGGTGTTTTCCATTTTCCTTCATCTCTCAATCTAACATGAAGATGATCGAAAAACAAATGCATTGTGATTTACTTGTGAGTTTTGACTAGGCTAAATTGCATGTTAATTGCTTCACAGTTAAACTAGTAGCTTAATAAATTGGTGAAAGACACTATTTCAATTTAAATCCCTCCAATTGTTAGCATATGTAGCAATATAACGGCTGAGTTCGACAAATGAGATATTACATGCGTGAATATGAAAAGAAATACTTACGTGGATATACTTGTGAGGTATTTAAAAAATAATATTTACTGTTAGGAAATAAAGATAATCAACCAAATTTAGCCTGTATTCTTTTTTCTTACATAATTCCTCATTTGTTTGCACTTAATGAGGGTTTGAAGCTGAATGAATCAAATCTTAGCCCATTAAGTATACTAGTATTAGTACCCGCACAATGCGAGGTTTATTGTGCGATTTATATCGAAAGAAACTAATTATTGCAAATTTTATATATCAAAGTAGAAAATGCGTGACATTATCGCTATTGACTTTTAAAAGTGAAACATTAGTCATGTCTTTATTAATTGGCTCTATCTCTCATATAAAAATTTTATTCCTTAAAGTTAAAAAATATGTGAATCTATCGTTATAATATTTGAATGACATGAAATATAAAGCACCATATAGTTTGTAATGCAAACAATTTAAATTGACTAATTAAAACTCTCAAATTAAATTACGAAGAAACTTCGTCCTACACTATATATATATATGGCTTCATTTATTATTTGTCCATCATAAACCAAAATATCTAACCCCTTTTTACTTTCATGAAAGAGCAACATATAATTATCCGTATGTAAACATTAGTTTCTTCGATGTAACTCCACATGAAGTACGATTAGCATAGACTATTGCTAATCGTCGTGGTAAAAGATTTAATGGTCAAAAATTATCTTTGCTAAAACCTAAAAGGTATTCTCGCATCAGATGGAGTCAACGCATTTTTAGAATAAACTACTTATACTATCAGTTGTAATACATCAAGTACTACTATAGCAATATATATGATGAGTTTATCTCAGTCTTGAACTTGGATATTGTAGCTCCTTTCCGATTATAAGAGGGAGGAGATGGATAACAATTATGAGATCCGAATTCTTTAAAAAAAATAAGACGTGGTCTTACCACGGTATGATTTTTTTCATCACAATATAAATATTTTCTTATCTCAAGTTCAAATAAGTCTTATCCCTAAGAAAATCTTAATTATTACAAATTGCTAAGGTTAGTGAAGAATAATAGACAAAATTAAAATACTTATAGCTTGGTTATAAGTATTTTTAATTCAATAATAGACAAAAAATATTAGTATAGTATAACTTTTCTCATCATAATTCAAAAAAAATTCTCATATCAAATTCAAATGTCTTATCTATCTATATTTCGACAACTGAAATTATTTATTTACATACTTCTCCTCTTTTTTGTTTCTTGTCTGTTGTCTTGAACTTGCTTTTATCAGTCTTAAACTTAATTATAAGTTTTAATTCAAAAATAGACAAAAAAAAATATAAGTATTGTATGACTTTTCATAGCGAATTCAAATGAATTATCCTTCTATATCTCTACACTAAAATTATTTATATACTTATCTCCTTTTTTGATCCTTGTCGATTGTTATCGTGTTATCCATCACGTAATATTGTTACGCTATTATGTAACTTTTTATTAGCTTGCTACTTACTTCATATCCTTGTCCCTACTCCAATTGCAATATACTATATATAGATGAAAATGATTTTTCTTTCTATTGAAATAAATTTCTATTTATTTTTAGCATTTCCATCTATAATATTTAAATATATCAGATTTATTTTGGATTATCAGTTATTTGATTGCTTTATTATATTTTAAGATTAATTTAAAGTATAAATACCCTAACACTATTTCTACCCCCTCTTTCTAAATTATTTTTCCTAGTAGGATACTTTATTTAATTTTTAATTCAATAATAGAAAAAAAAATGCATATGATCATACTTTATAGTACTTCACCAAAATTTCATGGTATTTTATTGTTGAAACTTGGTGAAATTGTGTCATGTTTTAGAGAATTTATTTTAACTTTTAATAGATAAATGTTGCAAGTTATGAATGCTTTTGGGTCCTAGACTATCCGGACTTAAGCATAATAGTAGCTACGCACGGATTCTCGTCACCTCGTGCGTACGTAGCCCCCACAAACAGAAGCACATATCCAATTAATTCACCTATGGGGACAATTCCCTCTTAATAGAAAGGAGACTCACCTCGTCTCAATGCTTACTTTCCGGTCCAAGAATGAGCTCAAACCCCCAAGTCGTTGCCGAACAATCCAAAACTCAAAGTGCTAGGTGAAAACCCTCTTCCAAAAGCTCCAAAAGTTGCCCAAATCCGAGACTCAAAACTCAAAAATGAGTAAAAATGGCTGACTCCCGTTTTTAGGCATTCGGCCTAGGCAAGTCGCAGGTATGAAATGCGACTTTGCCTGATTTTCGCGCAAAAATGAACTACTATCAGCCTTCAGTCAATAGACCATAACTTTTTGTACGAATCTCCAAATGATGAATGGTTTAACTTTCTGGAAACTAGAATCAAAGATCTACAACTTCCATATTTTGCATATTTTAAGATTCCTTATGGATTTCGAGATATAAGCTTACAAAGTAGGCTCCTCGCATCAGAAATTTTTGGGGAAATCGCAAAACAGCTTTACCAGCCTTCATTTAATCGACCATAACTTTCTGTACAAATACGAAAATGATGAATGGTTTATCTTTCTGGAAATTAGAATGCAAGGGCCACAACTTTCATGTTTTACCAATTTTCAGATTCATTATAGATTGCAAGATATCAGCTTCCAAAATCGACTCCTCGTATCAGAAATTTTCTGGTGAACAGCTTCTGCAACAGAATTTCAGCAGCTTTCTTTGTCCGAAATCCATTCTGTTAATCTTCCGAAATCCACCCGAGGCCCTCGGGACCTTAAACAATTATACCAACATGTCCTAAAACATGATACAAACTCGCTCGAGGCCTCAAATCACATCAAACAACGTCGAAATCATGAATCGCGCATCGAATCGAATTATGAGTTTTCAAATCTTCCAACTTCTATATTTTGCGCCGAAACATATCAAATCAATTCGGAATGACTTCAAATTTTACACACAAGTCACATTCGACATTACGGACTTACTCCAACTTCCGGAATCAGAATCCGGCGCGATATCAAAAAATCAACTCTTGGTCAAACTTCTCAAAAACCTTCAAATTTCTAACTTTCGCCAAATGACTCCAAAATGACCTACGGACCTCCAAATCCACTTTCGATCGTACTCCCAATACCAGAATTACCACACGGAGCTATTCCCAGACTCGGAATCCCCAACGGACATCGATAGCATTGAAATGCACTTCAACCCAAATTTACGAAATTCTTCTAAAATGCTAACTTCCACAATAGGCGCCGAAACGTTCTCGGGTCATCCAAAACCTGATCCGAACATACGCCCAAGTCCGAAATCATCATACAAACCTGTTGGAACCTTCAAATCCCGATTCCGAGGTCGTTTACTCAAAAATCCACTATTAGTCAATTCTTCCAACTTAAGGTTTCCGATATGAGAATTCTTTTTTCAAATCGACTCCGAACTTCAATTTCGACCACGTGTACGAGTCATAATACCTGAAATGAAGCTGCTCGTGGCCTCAAACCGCCGAACGACGCGCTACAGCTCAAAACGACCTGTCGGGTCGTTACAAAAATTCACACTGTTGGATCCTCATCAACTGCGAAGCCCGATATTACTTGGAGTTCTCATCATTTAGCTTTGAGATTTTTACCTGGCTGATCCTTTATTTAATATTATTTTTATGAATAGCATCACTTCGTCTTTATTTCATAAATGACAGATTTTTTTACAAGTTTAGCATATTTCAGTCATACACTGCCACCATTGAAATATACTTAATGGTGCTAGGATTTTGTATATATTAAAATCTGATACTTATGAAAGTAAGCCATTTTAATTCAACTCTAGGCAATAATTAACTAAAACAACTGTGGACCAAAATTTTCAAGGGCCGGGGGGGGGGGGGGGGGTAGGAGTGAGAGGGTTGTTGGTATGCTTGTTATTTTCCAATTAAGGAGTACCGATTTGTTTTATCTTTGGCTGACTTTTTATGCCAAGTGGCTATTTGCCCGTTTGGATTAAATTATTTTAAGTGCTTTTAGTGTTTGGATAGAGTAAAAAAGTGCTTTTAAGCCTTTGTTTTTAAGCTAAAATGACAAAAACAAACCAAAAGCCAAAAGCTAGAATTCCTAACTTATGGCTTAAAAGCTATTTTAACTTAAAAGCCACTTAAAATAAGCTCATCCAAACGGGCTCTATGACTAGGAATCTAGCATTTGATAAGACTGTCTATTTTAAGCTGGCATGTTTGACCTTGTTTTGAACTATAGTGGAGTAATGGATATTAAAAAACGTATTTTTTCTAATATCTATAGTTGAGTGACATAATTTATATATTTTAATAGTTAAACTGGCATAATTTGGATTGTATGTTTGTATACAGCAGGAAAACAAAAGTAAATTCCCCTTGTGTTTGTTTCCCCACAAGCCCAAATCGCTACTCTGGGCTTTGGAATTATGCCCAAGCTCCAAATGCTAATTTTAATTGGAAACTTACATAAATGTCCCAAATAAGTTTTAACTTACCAATTTCTAGTCGTTACTCATAGACTTATCGAGCTAGCCAAACACATATAAAAATCGAAAAGCCCAATAAATAATATTCTTTCTCTCAAAGATTACATGCAAAAATCACCTTTCATATTTTTAAGCGTGATTAGCAACAATAGATGCAAGACGGAAAGGATATTTCATGGATGAGGTAGCAAATAAGGTGATGAAATACCCCAAAAAAAATACAATATTCCAATAATCTAAGCAAAAAAGAAACTTTTTCAATGGGATATAATTGAAATTCGTTGAGAACATATAGATAAGTCAATATAAAAAATTTGAGGAAGATTGGAGGTGATATGGACTGGTTTTGTATCAAAATCGTAATTAAATCGAGTTCAAAAAAGTCTTCTGCGACACATGTATCAAACATGTATCACGCATGTATCTCACACACAGGTATACATGGATATACATGTGATACACAATTGATACAAATATGATACACAAATGATACACATATCATTTTTTTTTTCATTTTCAGTTTTTACGTCGAATTTTCAATTCAAACCACCTCAAAACTTCACCAAATCATCCCAAAATTGAGATTCAAGCTCCTTAAGTTGTGCCCAATCTATTCTAATAACACCCACTCAAAACAAAGCAAAAATTTGATATTTTTTTGCTTCAAATAGCTAATTGGCTAATTTGGCTAATATTAGTAATATTTTATCAATTGGCCAATTTTTGTAATGAGCTACTTATAAATGGACATAGCTGGTAATTTCCCATATATTTTTACTTTGATATATGATGATAATCAGTATGTAAAGAGAGTTTTGCGTGATTTGGCAACCAAACTCAATGCCTCTAAAGCCCACACGTTCTTAAAAAAATCCTAACTTTCCCACTAGTTAGAATCGTTTATATATTTATGTATTCATTCTAAAAGAATTATCATAATTATATTATTTTCATACGGATGGTTACTTTTCTTCTATCCAAAATATAAGGTTGATTATATTTTGAAAAATTCAGACATATTGAGTCCATCGTTGTTGCATTCTTTTACACTAGAGGTTGATTTGACTCTAGTATGTGTTTTTTTTTTTTTTTTTGACGGTGTCCCTGCAATTTTTATATCTTGGATCCGTCTCTAGTTCTACTGCGTCAAGAAGTGAGGAGCAGGCAATGAAGGTAGTGATGATCACCCCATGTATGCGCTAGCGCCCTTAATGGACACTCCAAAATCCAAGAATACTCAATATAATGACACATTAAATTACATTAATAATATAAAAATAATTACATTATATTTCACTTTGATCTATGATAATAATATTGAAAAAGAATTACAAAGTCAGTGCCTATATAGCCCACACGTTCTAAAAACTCTTACCTTTCCCACCAAAGCACATGATCCCATAATGAAAGATCAAAGACCCTTAGAATCCATAATCATGTCTACACTTTCCACCTTTACTCCTCCTCAACTCTCCGATCTAACACTTTACTTCTCCGCCCTCTACCACCGCCATCACCGCCGTATTTTCTCTCTCCTCTCTTCTCCCACCCTCTTTTCTCTCACCTTACACCACCTCCACTCCCTCTCCTTACACAATAAGTCTCTCCTCATAGCCAAACACCTATTGTCCAAACTTGCAATATTCACTCATTTCATGAACAATAACACAATCTTGCCACCACCCTCCACCACCTCTATGAAACTCCGCGATTTAGACGCCGTTCTCCTCCTCCTCTTGCTCTGTGAACTCCGCCAACATGATCCAGAAGCACTCGATCTCCCTCCATCCAGGTGCGCGTTAGATAGTTTGTAATATATATGAAGTAATATAGGGGTCGTCTGGTTTGAAGACGAGTTATGCTGAAATTAGTTATGCTGGGATTAGTTATCCTAGTATTATTTCTTATGGACTTTTTAACATGTCGTATTAATTTTGCGATTGTCACTTTTACCGTTTTATCCTAGGATTGCTATTTCACCCTTTGGTATGTATAAATTATCCTGGTACTAGTTTTAATCTTGGGATAACTTATCTCAGGATTAGTAACCAAACAAGGGATAAGACAGTACTAAATGTTCATCTCAGAATTATTTTTGCTTATCCATCGTACCAAATGACCCCGAGGCTTTTCATTAAAATACTTGATATTTTAATTGTTTTATTTGAAACTTGAATCGAACTATGAATGTACATTTTATTTCCATGAATCATGATATATGATGACAGTTCTGATCAATAACCTTCTTCCAACCCTATAAATTCATGCCTTTTTTCGAGAAGTAGCTAAGTCAATTTGCCATACAAAAACTTGTCTGTATATTTTACCAAAATATATAGTGTTCTTTTGATTAATTCTATCTTTTTATATGTTTTTTCCTAATAGGTGGCGCCTTATTCTTTGTCAATACATAGCCAAAGACGCGCTAAAACTTTCTACCATTAGGAGCTCTAACAGAGAAGTCATAATGAAGTTCATTGAGATTGTAGCAAAATGCAAGAACTTTATCAATGCCATGAATCATACAGGTAATCAGTGATTTTATGTCAGGATTTTTCGTAAGCAGTGTCAATATTTAAAGAAGTGAACGAGTGAATATATCATTATAATGACAAGAGGTGTCCTTTTTTAAAATTTACACCCAATATTTTTATTTTGCTTATTATCTATATATACATATTTCGACGAAGTAGTGTTCCGTGATACCAATTGGACATGTATATCCGCCGGGGGCAAGTGCACAGATAGTCATTCTCAGGGATGCTGTTTAGAGATTAACCAGTATGTATTTTGTCCTTAAAGTTTAAACTAAAAATCTTAATTTCAGGAAAATTTAGGACATTTTTGTCCCGAAAATTTGAAACTGCAAAAATTGAAATTCGGGACGCAATGGCTAATTCCTAAATAGCAGCCTTTTAGAATGGTTACTTGGTGTCATTTCTACTCCGCCAGGTAGCGGCGGATGTATAGTACTTTGAGGCATGGGTTCAATTGAATCCATTATTTTCTACTACTATTTAATACTATTTTGAAATTTATAGTTTCAAAGAACTCATAATCGATCTTGTAAATTCTGAATCCGTCTCTGTCGATGCAGATAGTAGTGGAGGAAAAGATAGGAAGGAAGTGGCGACATCGGTGGCGGTAGTGGTGGCGCTGCCCTCGGTGGAAGTGAGTGGCGGCGGAGGGGGAGAGTGTGTTATATGCAAAGAAGAGATGAAAGAAGGAAGAGATGTTTGTAAATTGCCATGTCATCATTTGTTTCATTGGATATGTATTTTGCCTTGGTTGAAAACGAGGAACACTTGTCCATGTTGCCGGTTTCAGCTACCGTCCGATGATGTTTTCGCCGAGATCCGACGGTTGTGGGAGGTTGTGGTCAAGACGAGTGATAGTGCAAAGTTTGTAGGAGTTGATTAATTCAGTCATGAAAAATTGCATGGATCAACTTTTAGTAGCAATCTTTATCAGCTTAATTAATAGCCAAGAGTTAAAAAAAAATCTTGTAGAAATACATACTAATAGTTTTGATAGGTTCTTTCTTCCGATCAAATTATGTTGCGATCTTCATTTACCATTTATCAATCAATACTAATGGTCACATATTGAGAGTATATTTTTATGATGACAGTCAATTTATTGTAACTTTTTTCCTTTATTTCGATTTGAGACTGGTTGCTTTACGGGACTATCAAATTAATGATGCTTTATAATTATAAGGAGAGTATTTTCATCATCTTAGAATTAATACTTATGGCCAGATACTGAAAATCGCGTCAAAATTAATGTATATTTCAAATGAGCTTGGTAAAAGGTGAATAATATTAGTCAAAACCTGCAATCCAACGAAATTTGTCTATTTTATGAACTAGTGTGATATAATTTGAGATAGATGGAGAGTATTTTTACCTTTATGGACAATGAATATAATTTGAATTCGAACACAGGATGAAAAACCAAAAACAATATAGTTTGAGCAAAATGTGTTGCTTTCTTGGCTGTCTTTGCTTTGTGGCCAACTTTAGGTATTTAGATAAAGTTGATGAGAACTAGATTTAGTTTTAGGGGATTATGCATAGCTATCCTTTACTGAGAATGTACTGACAATTGGGTGGTTTGTGGTCTTAATTGAGTATTCTATTACTTTATTTAGTATGTGTAGAGTTTTCCTATTTAACATGACATTTTGTCATTTTGTGTATGTTTTGGTGTATTATTGCAACATAATCCTGATTCCTGCAAAGTTTTAATTCTTCTATTTTAGCTGAATTTGTGTATGTTTTGGTGGGACTAGTGTGTGATGAGTCTGATAACCCAAAGGGTCATCTTATGTTTTAGAACTCGATTCTGTTTTTCGAGATTTTCAAAACCTCATTTTATCTCTCCTCGATTTGCGTGTTCATCCGGGCGGGTTTCCGAAAAGCTTTTATGCGGAAAATTAATGAAATAATAATTTTTGGCCTAAAAGTTGATTTTAGTTGACTTCGGTCAATATTTTGAGTAAACAAACCCGGACCCGGACTCGTGTTTTGACGGTCCCGGAGGGTCCGTAGTAAAATATGGGACCTAGGCGTATGCCCGGAATCGGATTCGGAGATCCCTAGCTCGAGTAATGAATTTTTGATGAAAATTATAAGATTGGAAATCTAATGGTTTAAAGAATTTGATTAATGTTTTGATCTCGTTGGTATCGGGTCCGTATTTTGGTTCCGGAGCCTGGTACATGTTCAATATAATATTTATGTCATGTCTGTGAAATTTGGTAAAAAACGGAGTTGATTTGACGTGATTCGGGAGTCCGGTTGTGAAAATAAAAATTTAAAAGTGTTCTTAAGAATTTCATGTGTTTTGGTGTTAAATCCGTAGTTTAAGATGTTATTTTGGCGATTTGATCGCACAAGCAAGTTCGTATGATGTTTTAACACTTGTGTGCATGTTTGGTTTGCAGCTCCGAGGGCTCGGGTGAGTTTCGGATAAGCTACGGGGTGTTTTAGAACTTAGGAAATTTTGCTGGTATGACTGAACTTGTTGCAGGCCTCTGATCTCGCATTTGCGAGATCAGGCATCACAATTGCAAACCCTGCATGTTCCGCATTTGCGAGGCTTTCATCGCAATTGCGATTAGAAGCTGGGCCATACAGTCTTCCAATTGCGAAGATTTCTTCGCATTTGCGAAGTAAAGCTGGGAGGAGCAGTGATCGCAAATGCGATCATTTTGTCGCATTTGCGGAGGTTCATGTTCACAATTGCGAACTTATCTTCGCAATTGCGAAGGCAGTAGAGATGTGAAGGACCTCGCATTTGCGATGGTCCCTTTGCATTTGCGAGCTTCGCAATTGCGAAGCTCAGGTCGCAATTGCGACATCTGCAGCTGTGTAAAAGGGACGTAGACCAGATTTTTTATTCATTTCCCAAATTTTCAAAACCTAAACCTCAAGAGGCGATTTTTCAAAGGCCATTTCTTTCCAAAATCATAGGTAAACGATTCTTAACTCATTTCTTTCAATCTTTCACTTCTTTTAACAAGATTTCAACCTAGAATCTAGGATTTTCATGGTGGAATTGGGGATTTTTGGGTAGAACTAGGGATTTCGAAATTTAGGGATTTAAACCTCAAATTGAGATTGGATTCCAAAACCAATTGTATATCCGGGCTTGGGGGTGAATGAGTAATCGGGTTTTGATCCGAATTTCGAATTTGGACCAAGTGGGCCCTGGTGTTGACTTTTTAAAAAATGGCCTAAATTGAATTCCTTGCTATCATGGGTAGTTCCTAAGGCTTGGATTGAATTATTTGGTTGATAATTTGCTAGATTCCATTGGTCTGGAGGCTTGTGTGAAGTGAAAAGCGGTGATTGAGCCTTGAGTTTGGCCGAAGGAGCGAGGTAAGTGTTGTGGCTAACCTTAGCTTGAGGAGTTATGTGTTATTTGCTTATTTGTTACGTGTTTGGAAGTTGAGTACGATGTATAGGTAAGCTGACGAGTATCTATACGTTCTTGTCAAGTCATAACATGTGAGTGAGCTTTATTCTTGGAAATGTTGTATTTTGATCATATTGTTCATGTGTGGACTAGTTAATCAATGTGTTGAGAAGTTTCTTATGATGTTTTATGGAATTTGGTATTGATGGGGTTTTTACCCAAAGTTGAGATTGGTATTGTGGAACTAAGTTTCGAAGTAAGACTTGTTGTTGCCATTTCTATTTCTCTATTGTTGATGTCTCTGTTTGGTTGAGGTAGAGTGATAAAACACGAAGGGTGATGCTATGCATATTTCTATTATTTATGTGGTGAGGAAGAGTGATAAAGCACGAAAGGTGATGCCGTGCACATTTCTATTATTCACATGGTGAGGTTGTGTGGTAAAGCACGAAGGGTGATGCCGTGCACGTTTCTATTATTCACATGGTGAGGTTGAGTGGTAAAGCACGAAGGGTGATGCCGTGCATTTTCGTTTGCTGTGTTTACTTGTTATTACCGGCGTTCGCAGACCCTGGAGTCCCCTTCTAGTTATCCTAGTTTTCTGTTTTCTTTTAAATTCAAGAACAGTTATATTTTCTTTCAGCCAGTATTTGTAGTGACTCTTAGAAGTTCGTGGATTGTGACACCAAATTTTGGGTAGTCGTGTAAGTACTTGGATTATTATAAAAATTTTCACTCTTTAAATCTATTTTGGTTTAATTGCTGTTATTTACTGATTTGGTCAAGGGTTAGCGTATTAAATCTTTAATTATTGGCTTGCCTAGCATCCGAAAAGTTAGACGCCATCACGATCCCGACGGTGGGAAATCCGGGTCGTGACAAATTGGTATCAGAGCACTAGGTTGCCTAGGTCTCACAATTCACGAACAAGCTAGGTAGAGTCTGAGGGATCGGTACAGAGACGCCTGTGCTTATTCTCCAGTGGCTACAGAGTTTAGGAACAATTTCACTTCTATTCGTCTATGTCGTGTGATTTGATCTCTCAATGCTAATTTAACTCTCTACTCTTATTCTTTCGCAGATGGCGAGAACACGTACCGCTTCTTCACCCGAGCAGCAGCTAGAGCCCCCAGTGGCAGCTCCTACGAGGGGCAGAGGCCGAGGCCGAGGCCGTGCTAGAGGCCGAGGCAGGGGCAGGACTCGAGCAGCAGCACCAGCGGCGGAGCCTCAGGTAGAGTTTGATGAGGAGGCTCCAACCCAGACCGTTCCAGTAGGGCCAGCTCAGGTTCCAGAGGGGTTCATCGCTACCCCGGTACTTCAGGATGCTTTGGTTCGTCTAGTGGGCCTTATGGAGAGTGTCGCTTAGGCCAGCACATTGCCTGTAGCACCAGCCGTCTCTCAGGTTGGGGGAGGAGCCCAGACTCCTGCTACTCACACTCCGGAGCAGATGGCTCCTTAGTTTCAAATTCCAGCAGCTTAGCCCGTTGGGGTAGTTCTGTCGGGTGTAGTAGCTCAGACCGGCAATGGATCAGCTATGTCTTTGAGGCCTTGTGGAGATGGGATAGGTTTACCAAACTTTTTATCACTACCTATGGCGGTACATCTTCAGAGGACCCCCGGACTATCTCGACAATTGTCACGAGGTATTACGGAACATGGGGATAGTGGAGACCAATGGCGTCGACTTTGCTACCTTTTGTCTGTCAGGTTCCGCCAAGAAATGGTGGAGGGATTTTTGTTTGGCCAGACCAGCTGGGTTGCCTGCTTTGACTTGGGACCATTTCTCTCAGCTATTCCTCGAGAAGTTTCTTCCTGTTACATTGAGGGAGGACTATCGCAGGCAGCTCTAGCGCCTTCAGTAGGGTAGCATGTTCGTTACTCAATACGAGACCCGCTTTATTGATTTGGCCCGTCATGTTCTTCTTATACTCCCCACCGAGAGAAAGAGGGTGAGGAGCTTCATTGAGGGACTTGCTCAGCCTATCTGGTTGCAGATGGCTAAGGAGACAGGGAGCGATATTTCTTTCCAGGATGCAGCCAATGTGGCCAGACGAGTTGAGATGGTTTTAGCTCAAGGGAGTGGTCAGGGGTCTGACAAGAGGCCTCGTCACTCCGGGGGATTCAGTGGGACCTCATCTGGAGGCCGGGGTACTTTTGGCAGAGGCCATCCTTCCAGGCTGTTTCATTCAGCGCTTCAGGCTTCTCACGGTGCTCCAGGTGGCCATGGCTCTCATATGCAGTATTTCGATCAGCTAGCCTACAGTACACCACCTTCTACTATTAGTGCACCTCCGCTCCAGAGTTTTTAGGGTGGTTACTTAGGCCGCCAGGGTCAGTTTCAGGGTCATCAGCCACAACAGCCGATATCTTGTTATACTTGTGGCGATCCGAGGCACATTGCTAGGTATTGCCCTCGAGCATCGAGTAGTTCTCAGCCCTAGGGTTCTCGTGCCATGGTCCCGGCACCGGGTGTTCCACCGCCCGCTCAGACAGCTAGAGTTAGGGGTCAGATAGCTAGAGGTGGAGGTTGAGTTATTAGAGGTGGAGGTCAGGCCGCTAGAGGTGGAGGCCAGCCAGCCAAGGCCCGTCCTCGGGATACAGTTCAGAGTGGTGGGGCCCAGCCCCGATGCTATGCCTTTCCAACCAGTCCTGAGGCTGCCATTTGACGCGTTTATCACATGTACGGTTTTAGTTTGCAGTAGGGATGCCTCAGTATTATTTGATCCGGGATCTACTTATTCGTATGTATCATCCTATTTTGCTTCATACTTGGTTATGCCTCGTGATTCTTTGGGTGCTCCTATTTATGTGTCCACACCGGTGGTGATTCTATTATTGTAGATCGTGTCTATCGTTCGTGTGTGGTCATTACTGGGTGTCTTGAGACTCGTGTAGATCTCCTACATCTCGATATAGTTGAATTTGATGTCATTTTGGGGATGGATTGGTTGTCACCTTATCACGCTATATTAGACTGTCACGCCAAGACCGTTACCTTACTTTGCCGGGGTTGCCTTGATTGGAGTAGAGAGGGACTCCCGGTCATTCTACCAGTAGGGTTATTTCTTATATGAAGGCTCAGCACATGGTCGAGAAGGGTTGTCTATCTTATTTGGCTTATGTCCACGATTCTAGTGTGAAGGTTCTTTCCATGGATTCTGTACCAGTTGTTCGAGAGTTCCCAGAGGTATTTCTTGCAGACCTGCCGGGGATGCCATCCGACAGGGATATTGACTTCTGTATCGATTTGCTTCCGGGCACTCATCCTATTTCTATTCTGCCATACTGCATGGCCCCGCCAGAGTAGAAAGAGTTGAAGGAGCAGTTTCAAGATTTGCTTGAGAAGGGCTTTATTAGACCTAGTGTCTCGCCTTGGGGTGCGCCGGTGTTGTTTGTAAAGAAGAAAGATGGATCGATGAGAATGTGCATAGATTATCGGCAGTTGAACAAAGTCACTATCAAGAACAAGTATCCATTGCCGAGGATTGCTGACTTATTTGATCAACTTTAGGGTGCCAAGGTATTTTCAAAGATCGATTTGAGGTCTGGCTACCATCAGTTGAGGATTAGGGCATCCGATGTCCCTAAGACAGCTTTTCGAACCCGGTACGGGCATTATGAGTTTCTAGTAATGTCATTTAGGTGGACGAATGCCCCAGAAGCATTCATGGATTTGATGAACCGGGTGTTCAAGCCCTATCTGGATTCCTTTGTGATTGTTTTTATTGATGATATCTTGATCTACTCCCGTAGCAAAGAGGAGCATGAGCAGCATCTTCGGATCTTTCTTCAAACTCTGAGAGACTATATGCTAAGTTTTCGAAATGTGCATTTTGGTTGAGTTTAGTTGCTTTCTTGGGTCACGTTGTATCATCAGAGGGTATTCGGGTGGATCCTAAGAAGATTGAGGCCGTTCAGAATTGGCCTAGTCTTATTTCAGCCACAGAGATCCGTAGTTTCTTGGGTTTGGCGGGTTATTACCGTCGGTTTGTGAAGGGGTTTTCATCTATAGAAGCCGCGATGACCAGGTTGACCCAGAAGGGTGCCCCGTTAAGATGGTCGGACGAGTGTGAGGCGAACTTTCAGAAGCTCAAGACAGCTTTGACTACGGCGTCAGTGTTGGTGTTGCCCATAGGTTGAGGGCCCTATACAGTATATTGTGACGCATCTCGTATTGGAATTGGTGCGGTATTGATGCAGGGTGGCAAGGTTATTGCATATGCTTCACGGCAACTAAAGATTCACGAGAAGAACTATCTAGTTCATGACTTGGTGCTGGCAGCCATTGTTCACGCGCTGAAGATTTGGAGGCACTATCTATATGGCGTGTCGTGTGAGGTGTTCGCGGATCATACGAGTTTGTAGTATTTGTTCAAGCAGAAGGAGCTCAATTTGAGGCAAAGAAGGTGGTTGGGGCTATTGAAAGACTATGATATCACCATCTTGTATCATCCTGGGAAGGCCAATGTGGTGGCCGATGCTTTGAGTAGGAAGTGAACTAGTATGGGAAGCCTTGCGTACATTCCACTCGGTGAGAGGCCACTTGCATTAGATGTTCAGGCCTTAGCCAATCAGTTCGTGAGGTTGGATGTTTCTGAGCCTAGTCGCGTTTTAGCTTGCATAGTTGCTCGGTCTTCCTTGTGTGAGCACATCAGGGAGCGACAGTATGATGAACCTCATTTGCTTATCCTTAGGGACACAGTGCGTCCGGTGATGCCAAGTAGGTTACGATTGGAGATGATAGAGTTTTGAGGATGCATGGTCGTGTTTGTGTGCCTAATATGGATGAACTTCGTGAGTTAATTCTAGAGAAGGCCCACAGTTCTCGGTATTCTATTCATCCGGGCGGCGCCAAGATGTATCAGGACTTGCGGCAGCATTATTGGTGTAGGAGGATGAAGAAGGATATTGTTGCATATGTAGCTCGGTGTCTAAATTGTTAGCAAGTAAAGTACGAGCATCAAAGACTTGGTGGTTTGCTTCAGAAGATAGAGATTCCTGAGTGGAAGTGGGAGTGTATCACTGTGTATTTCGTTGTCGGACTCCCACGGACTCAGAGGAAGTTCGACCCAGTTTGGGTTATTGTGGATAGGCTGACCAAGTCAGCAAATTTCATTCCTGTGGCAGTTTCCTATTCTTCAAAGCGGTTGGCAGAGATTTACATCCGTGAGATCGTTCATTTTCATGGTGTGCCCGTGTCTATCATTTCTGATCGAGGTACGCAGTTTACCTGGCATTTCTGGAGGGCAGTATAGCGTGAGTTGGGTACGCGGGTCGAGTTGAGCATAACATTTCATCCTCAGATGGAAGGACAGTCCAAGCGTTCTTGGAGGATATGCCCCGCGCCTGTGTTATTGACTTTGGAGGTTCTTTGTATCAGTTCTTGCCGTTAGCGGAGTTTGCCTACAACAACAGCTATCAGTCGAGCATCCAGATGGCTCCCTATGAGGCATTATATGGTAGACGATGTCGATCACTAGTTGGGTGGTTTGAACCAGTGGAGGCTCGCTTATTGGGTACAGATTTAGTACAGGATGCCTTGGATAAGGTTAAGATCATTCAGGATTATCACGACCCGGATTTCTCACTCTCGGGAGTCGTGATGGCGCCTACTAATGAGAGCTAGGCAAGCCAATTTTAATTACCTTTCCATTAATAACATAATTCCTTTTAACAACTATCGGCAATAACACAAAAGTAACGAAATTAAATAATAAGTGGAAGTCTCAATATTATAGAGAATTGAATAAAAATGCGGAAAATCCCAACAAAAGCCTCCACCCAAGACTGGTGTCACAGTTTCACAGACGGTCTAAGAATACTACACATAAAGGACTGAAAGAAATAAACTCGACACTGTCTCCAGAAATACATGAAAGAAACAAGAATATAGATGAAAGGAGACGTCGGGGCCTGCGAACGCCTGCAAGGCTACCTCGGGTCTCGCTGGACGGAAATCCTACTCCCACACTACTGCTACTGCTGTCCGAAGCCTGGATCTGTGCAAAATAGCACAGAGTGTAGTATCAGCACAACCGACCCCATGTGCTGGTAAGTGCCTAGCCTAACCCCGACGAATTAGTGACGAGGCTAGGACCAGACCACCAAATAAACCTATGCAGATATCTATATATACAAGTACAATGGAGAAGTAGCAAGAAAATAACAATTTAAGCTTGGGAAGGGAGCATGCTTCAAGGGCAACAGTTAGAAATAAAATATCAGGATTAATAAAGAGTACATCTCAATTTAACTTCTAGCAATAAACGAAGAATAAGGCAACTTTCATATCCAACCCATCTTGTTGCAGGCGTGCAACCCGATCCCATTTCTCAATATCTTGTGGTAGGCGTACCACCCGGTCCCATTTCAATATCACTCGTGGTAGGCGTAACACCCGCTCCCATTTCCATTAAATCAACAGTTCCTCCAAAAGAAATTTACTCTAACAAATGCAACAATTAATACGAGTTCATAAGACAACAGGTGCACGAAAATTATGATTCACTAAGGAAAATAATTAATGACAAGTAGCAATTAATTATGGATTATAAGGGGCAATTAGGCAATTTAGTAATTAATATGTTGAATGTCACGTAGCAATTAAGTCACATAATCATGAAGCAATTAAGGCATGAATTCAAAACATAACGTTGCGCAAGGACACCTTGGTTCAATAATAACAAGTGTCACGATAAAGGGAAATGTCAACGTAAAGAATCACAGAAATAATGGAATAAGACAAGTAATGCACTTGAACTAATAACAACAAGAAATCATAGCAAACTGCAATAAGTGCACGGTGTCGACGCCCTCTTTTTCTCGCGAAATCGGATTTACGACATTTGAGAAGACAACTCTATTCCCGTGTGGGAATTGGGTTTTTGGAATTGAAGAGTCGCCACCTAATAATTAAGTGCATTAGGACACTAAGAGTTTGAATTTTTGAAAACCAGAGTTCGGGTAAGGGCTAGAAATTATCTCGAGGGGAAGGTGTTAGGCACCCCTCAAGATCCACTAGTGTGGTTCCCGGCCATGCTATGTTGTGACTTTAATGCAAATAAGTATACAAATAACTTCACACATAAGGGTTACAAATAGATACGTAACAAGCATGTTGGAATCAAGGTCTAGATGATCTACAATTTGTTTGAGGGGGGGTCTATATGCAGAAAATTAATCAAGACATTGAATAAACAAAGAAGAAAAATTTAGGGGAAAGGAATAATGCAGTAAAATTAAAGAGGGGTTTTGGGTAGTTGAAAAGACAGAATTTTATTGATATTAAACAAAGTCACATAAAGGAAAGGGGGTCCTAGGTTTGTAAAACACATGGATCATCCACACAACACCGGCAATCAATCGTACGCATAGCGTTATCATGTGATCATCATCTCCATGTCTACCCTTCCCACCCCGTTAAGGTATTTAAGTGCGGAATGGTATCGTTACCTACTGCATGCTATTACCCGTCCCACCTATCAGTCCCAGAGGCGTTTAGGACTACTAATCCTAAAAAGGAGGGAGCTTGGCTTTTCAGGGATTTTAAAAGGATAAAATTCTAGGGCGACAAACAAAATACATAAAGCAGTTAATGGGGAAATAAGAACAATTAAAGGCTCAAGTAGGCCTCCTCACTTAAAGAAACAAATTGTTTAGCATGTCTTACACATATTGTTTAGGTCATTAATTAAAATTAGCGTATGAAGAATTGATTTACCACATATTTCCCAGATAGGGAGTCCAAATTAGTCCTGCTTAGATGTAGTTGCCAAAAACTGACAGTTGATTAGTTATCTAACTATTTGTATGTTAAACAGGGCCTATAGGCATGATATCTATTAATCCAGGGACGGAGGAATAACTGATTGCAAAAAGTCATTAGTTATAAGTTCTACGAGTGTTAAACAAATTGCCACTGATTTTAAACTTAGGAACGAGTGGCGATTCTGATTAAGTTGATAGTTCCTATAGGCATGCTTTCTAGGTGTAACTGATTTTGAGCAGAGATCCTATAGGCAAGTCATCTATATGTAATGAGTAATTTTAACTCGACAAATGTATATGCAAAGTGCAGGAAGTCCTATAGGCATATTATCTATAAAATATGCAGAGCTTCATTATCGATTTATTGCCATGGTATTATTACAAAGTGCAGAAAATCTATGGGCATGGTATCTATGTGAAAAATGCAGGCTTTGAAAGTGATAACACTATGAACATGGTTTTTAGGCGAGATGCAGAATTTTAAAGAGTAAATATCCTATAGACATGATTTTTACCCCTTTTGCATGCATTCAGTCCCATCCCCTTTCACTATACCCCAGTAGTTATTACAAAGTTATTTACAAAGCTTATTACAGACCAAGCGAATCAGAAGGAATAATAAAATTACATCAGTGATTACATCTACATCTAATCAGCCTAATCCAGACTCAAAGTCTAATAATATGAGATAAACCAACTTCCAGGATCGGATTTTCAAAGCCTTTCTCTTATTTGGGATGTGTCAAAGTTCCAAGGAACTTCAAGAATTCCAGGCAATGCTTACACCCCAAATATCATTGCAGAGTTAAGAACATAGTGCAGTGTGGAAGGGCCAGCCCTCAAATGTCCAAGTTCAGAGGGAACTCAAGGTCCCAAGGCAAGACTCATAGGAGAGGAGCAGAACTTAGAGACTAGGAGTAAGTGTAAGTGCAATGAAAGGGAATTAGGGGGATCCAGGGCAGGTTGGTGGTCATGCCCAGCAACTGGAATGCTGGCACACCCCTGACCAGTCGGTAAGCTTAAAAATTAAAGAGTTAGGACCTTTTGAAGGTCAGGTTCAGCCTTGGACAGCAACTTGGATGCTGCCAGGCTGTACCTTAACTCAATACACATAAGGGAATGGGGGTATGGGAAATTGAAAGAGGCTAGGATCCAAAGGACCCAGTTTTAATCCATGACAATAACTTTGTATATTGCCATGTCTTAAACTACATCCCAAGAACATAAAAGGGGGATGGGGATAGGGATTCATTGCAGCAACAGATAGCAAGACATAAGTATTACTTTAAAGTTGAACTCTACAAAGCAGTAAAGTAGGCATGGGCATAAAAGCTTGTAAATAAACACATTGGAGTTGATCCTAGAATCAAAAGTATGACATACCAGTTTCAGAAAAATAAATGAAAAGCAGAAGCTTTGGTAAGCCAAATTACGAGCAAGCAATGCAAAAGATCTCAGAAGAGAGTAAAGAGTGCAAGAGAGCTTGTGATTCGAAAATCAGTGAATGAGGCCTGTTGAAAGTATAAAAGGGAAGGCCCTTTTTATAGTGCAGCAAGTAAGTAAGAAAAGGTAAGGAAAATAACCTTAAAAATCAATTTCCCTTCAATTAAGGGATTCTGATTTCCAACGGGTAAAGATAATTAAGGAAAGGGTCAATCAGAATATTTTCCCAAGCAGTACAATAAAGGGTAAATACATAAAAACTATTTAAGGTAAAAGTCTAGTGGTACTTGATTTGTGAAAAACAAGGAAAGGGAATCAGTAAAACAGCCAGGAAAAGAACCAAGTTGAAAGCCTAGTTCGATTGAACCGAGTCAGAAAAGTGGTAAAGGAAAGTTTAATTTAGGGGAAAATTAGTAACAATCAAGTAAGCAACATTAAAGGGATTCAGAATCAATTAACAGTTGGCAAAACCTTTGAAAGAGAAGCTCTCATATATAAAACACATAGACATGTCAAGCAAGAAGGATGTCATGCTAATTACGAAAGACTAGCAAGAAAGTTTCGAAATCACAAACGCAGAAAAAGTTCAAATTCAGTTCATCAACTCGAAGTGAGTCTGAGAGTTCAAGGTTTTAAAGTAGAACCCCTGTCCAAACACAAAATTAAACTTGCCAAAGAAACCCCCAAATCTTAGGGTTTTTAAACTCGAATTCGACACAGAGATGAGAAGGCAAGCTATTGAAACAGACTCAGAGACCTCTTTCAGAGTATCATGAGAAAACATACAAGCACAATGGCAGGTTCAAGGGAAATAGAACATAGAAACTAATTTGAAGTACAGGGAACAAGTTTCAAGAAAAGCTTGGAATTTAAACGAGTTCAGGAGATAAAGGGGTAGTGTAAACTTAAGGAAATAGTCGATGAAACACATCTAGAAAGAACAAAGTCTGGTAAAGGCAAACAAAGGACTAAAACTCAGTAGGAAAACATAGTAAAGGAACACATAAAATAGGCATGTAAGAGCATGATATTGAAACCAGTAGGAGACAGAACGGAGCACAACAGAAAAACTTCATAATACANAAGTGGAAGGAATGTCTGGGACTGTAGAACCGGATGGACCTGGAGGCATGTCTGCTGAGGTAGAAGGAGGCTGAGTAGGAGCCACTACCACTACTGGCTCTTCAGACTGGCCAGTCGAAGTAGTGGCTTTTCCTTTGTAGGACTTGCCTTTAGGGTTGTCATCACCCTGCATGCTATACCAGGAGAACGGTGCCTTTGCTTTCACTTTGATATCAAATCTCCGCTTCTCCACATTTAAGTCCTTCAGGTACATGGTCAAGAAGCTGGGGAAAGGGTAGTTTCGGTCACCTTCACTCACTACCTGAGTAATAACCCGAGACATCACATTCCCGACGTTAATCGGGTACCCTTCCATAATAGATGCTACCAATATAGCCCGGTGAAGAGGGAGGGAGTTGTCATGGGTAGTGGGGTCTAGTCTGCTGCACACGAAAGTCTCCCACTCTTTAGCCTCGAAATTCAAACTCCTTCTCAAGATCTTCACTCCCGCATTCAACCAATCGGGAGTGGTACCTGGGATTGCCAAGTACTGTGCCAACCAGGGACGAGCCTCCTCACCTAATGCCATCTTCTCCAGATAAAGCGATTCATCCTCATCATTGAAGCCCAAATAGTCATTGATTGCTTTGCCATCAAATAGCACTTTTAAGCTCCGCACCTTGGTTACTTTGGTGCCCTTCTTGATATGGGCAGCATTGGTGTAGAATTCCTTAACCAGGTGTTCGTTAGCATTCACACAATTGCTTAGGAAGTACTCCCAGCCCACTCTCTCTCTAAACTGTCTTCTCACATTAGGGTTGTGAGGCAAGAGGTCTCTATCCACAAAACTACGCTCCGGGATCAATTTTCTCACAGGCCACCATTCTCTAAACTTATGGTAAGCCACCTCACTAACAAAACGATCCTGCCACGCCTCCGGGTTTCTAGTTCTCGCTACTCTCCTACCTGAGGCTCACCCCCTTCTACTTCTGCCCCTTCTTCTCCTACTGCACCCTCTCCGAATAATGAAGTTGTGGGAGAGGTAGAGTACTCATCCTTACTGCCTTCAGCTGAGCCCACAGACGACCCAAATGATACATGCACTGAAGCCTGAGCAGTGGGGGATGCTTGAGGAGTGGGGTCATCTGTCAGCCTGAACCTGCCCGGGAAATCATCCATAAACTCCGGCACAGAGTCAAAATCGGTCAACTCCTTGGAAGGCTCATACTCACTTCCCGAAGAGTGGGAAGCAGCTCTATCAGCGGCCCGAATCGCCTTCCTTGTTGCTTTTATTGCTTCCCGAACTTTGGGGGTAAATTTTATCTTTCCACGTCTCCTACCCCGGGAGGACTCTCCTCTTCCTGGTTGTTTAGCGCCCTGTCCTCTTGATTTCACCATTGTCTGTAAACAAACTCAGTCATGCTTTGTTAGTCTCAGTATATACAATGAAATTCAAAATTGTGAAAGAATTATGTTGCAGACAGTTCAGTTGTTGTAGAGTGCGGACCGCACAAAATACAGTGCAGCCGCACACAGGCCAATACGGACCGCACAAAATCCATTGCGGTCCGCACAGAGGTGGGGTTCAGACTACCCACTCTCTGAATAAATGCACCACGGACCGCACAAAATGACAATGCGGTCCGCACTGAGGCACCGCGGACCGCACAAAATGCAATGCGGCCGCGATCCTCAAGGATCAGGTTTCAGAACTTTTAGCAATGCGGTCCGCACAAAATACTATTGCGGACCGCACAAGGGCACTACGGACCGCATAATTTCCACCGCGGTCCGCACTGAGTACCCATTAGTAGCACTGACTTAGGGTTCCTTGTTTAATCGCTTTTAGTCCAATTTTTCACTAATTAAAGAGTCCCTAAATGTTTGCCCAGTGTTTGAACTACCTAATCCTAATTTAATCAAGAAGTTAACTAACCTAAGTTACCAAATTGAAAGAAATACGGGAAAGGCAAGAAGAAGACACAAGAAAAACAAAAATTAGAAGAAAATAACAAACTTAAACGATTAAGAAGAAGTTAAAGTTACCAGATGTGAGAAGTACTGAAGATAGACGAATCTTAGCAGTTAACTACAAGCAAGAAGGAAGATGAACAGTGATTTTTAGGGCTTTGAGAGCAAGAGGATCGAAAAGTTCAAACAGTGGGCCTCAGGTACTATTTATAGAAAAAGTCCTGGGTCCCAGCCTACCTACCTAATGCGGACCGCACAAAATGGCACTGCGGTCCGCACCACACAGACTTATAAAAGTTTGAGAAGGCAACCATTGCGGTCTGCACAAAATTGAATGCGGCCGCAGTGGCAAATTTCAGAGAGTTGTTTTTTTTCATCCATCCTCAGTGCGCTCCGCACAAGTTTTTGCCCCCGCACTACGTTCTTTGCGGCCGCACAAACTGTAGTGCAGTCCGCATTGAAACTTCAGGACTTGTCAATTTTTGCAGTTTGCCCTGCACTGCATTAAACCAGTTAGTCCAAGAAATAAATCCTATACTAGAATGAGAATCAAAGAAAAAATGAAAAGAAAAACACATGGGTTGCCTCCCAAGAAGCGTCTGATTTAACGTCGCGGCACGACGCATGTTACCATCCGATCATTTGAGATGAAGAAGTGCCACCACATGGCTATCATCAATTTTTCCCAAGTAGTGCTTGACCCTGTGCCCATTAACTCTAAAAATCTCCCCATTTTGGTTCTGCAAATCAAGGGCACCCAACGGAGTCACAAACACCACCTCAGAAGGTCCACTCCATTTTGACTTAAGCTTTCCCGGAAACAAACGTAACCGAGAGTTGAACGATAAAACCAGATCACCCACTTTAAACTCCTTGCCACGAGCATATTTATCATGAAGGTACTTCATCTTGTCCTTGTACAAGGAAGAACTGGAGTATGCATGGAATCGGAATTCATCAAGTTCATTGAGTTGCTCAACACGGAGATTTGCTGCCACATCCTATTCAAGGTTCAATTTCTTCAAAGCCCACATGTCCTTGTGCTCTAACTCAACCGGTAAATGGAAAGCTTTCCCAAACACCAACCGGTACGGAGACATACCAATCGGAGTCTTGTAAGTAGTTCGGTAAGCCCATAGAGCATCATCCAACTTCTTAGACCAATCGGTCCTATTTGCATTGACCGTTTTAGACAGAATGCTCTTGATTTCCCTGTTAGAGACTTCAACTTGGCCACTCGCCTGAGGATGATAAGGAGTAGACACTTTGTGGTTGACACCATACTTAGCAAGTAAGGTGTCAAAAGCTCTATTGCAAAAATGCGACCCTCCATCACTTATAATTGCACGAGGAGTGCCAAACCTTGTAAAAGTGCTCTTCTTTAGAAATGCAACCACACTCCTAGCTTCATTGTTGGGCAAATCCACGACCTCGACCCATTTTGAGACATAGTCAACCGCCACTAGAATGTAGGTGTTCCCGCATGAGCTTACAAATGGGCCCATGAAATCAATACCCCACACATAAAAAATATCCACTTCTAGAATGGTGTTGAGAGGCATCTCATCTTTCTTTGAAATACCACCCACTCCTTGACATTGGTCACACCTTTTCACAAGATCACTTGCATCTTTATACAAAGTTGGCCAATAAAACCCACAACTCAGAACTTTCGAAGCTGTCCTCGCCCCTCCATGATGGCCACCATAGGGAGAGGAATGACAAGCCTCTAAGATACTCAACTGCTCCTCCTCAGGGACACACCTCCGGATCACTCCGTCGGTGCAAATCTTGAATAAGTACGGCTCATCCAAATAGAAATCCAAACTATCCCGTTTGAGCTTCTTCCTTTGGTTAGAAGAGAGATCACACTGGATGATGCCAGTCACAAGGTAATTAGCAACATCCGCAAACCATGGCATATCAGTCATTGACACAGAAAGTAGCTGCTCATCGGGAAATGCGTCGTTGATCTCTAGGCCATCACACGGCCTTCCTTCCTCCTCCAAGCGGTACAAGTGATCCGCCACTTGGTTTTCACTACTTTTTCGGTCCACAATTCCCAAATCAAACTCTTGAAGTAACAAGACCCATCACATCAGTCTAGCCTTGGAGTCTTTCTTTGTCATTAAGTACCTAAGAGCTGCATGATCGGTGTGCACTATGACCTTGGCTCCCATTAGATATGGCCGAAATTTTTCCATTGCGAACACAATAGCCAACAACTCTTTCTCAGTTACCGTGTAGTTCCTTTGAGCCTCATTCATTGTCTTGCTAGCGTAGTACACCGGATGAAACATTTTGTTCACTCTTTGACCCAAAACTGCCCCAACCGCAACATCACTCGCGTCACACATGAGCTCGAAAGGCAAGCTCCAATTGGGTGCGGTAATGATCGGGGTGGTGGTCAACTTATGCTTGAGAAGTTCAAAGGCTTGCATACATCCCTCATCAAACACGAACTTGGCATCCTTTTCTAGCAGCTTGCACAAAGGATTCACTACCTTCGAAAAGTCCTTGATAAATCTCCAGTAGAACCCCGCGTGCCCAAGAAAACTTCTAACCCCCTTGACAGAAGTGAGGGGAGGAAGCCTTGAAATCACCTCAATTTTGGCTTTGTCAACCTCTATACCATGCTTTGAAATTTTATGACCCAACACTATGCCCTCCTCAACCATGAAGTGACATTTTTCCCAATTTAGCACAAGATTGGTGTCTTCACACCGGGCCAACACTCTATCCAAATTTTTCAGACATTCATCAAATGAATCACCCACAACACTAAAGTCGTCCATGAACACCTCCAAAATATCTTCCACCATATCGGTGAAAATGGCCATCATACACCGTTGGAATGTCGCCGGTGCATTGCACAACCCAAAAGGCATCCGAGAAAAGGNAGTACTAAACAATATACGTGTCAGAATTAAACGTGATGCAAGTTCCCGTTTGGACCATGAATGCTGTCTTTGGACGATTAGGATGACGTCCTGGGCCATGAAGCGTATAATAAAGGATTCGCAGGCTATGAAATGACGTTCTCGGGCTATGACGATGGTGCCTCCGAACCATGATGCCTTTGAATAATGATATGCAAAATATAAACCGGGGTCCTCAGGCCATGGAATGGCGTTCTCGGGCTATGAAAATGGTGCCTCCGAACAATGATGCCCTTAGACAATTTGGCGGTATTTCAGCCCATGAAATGCAGGATTTGGCGGTATTTCAGCCGATGTAAAGCATAAATATAAATGGCGATATTTCAGCCGACACAAAGCATAAGTAAATGGCGATATTTCAGTCGATATGAAGTATAAATACAAATAGCGATATTTCAGCCGACAAAAGCTGGCGTTTTTTTTCAGCCGATACAGAGAATTAAATAAAGTTTGGCAATTTTTAAGCCGATGCAAAGATTTGAATGCAATTGGCGGTATTTCAGCCGATGCAAAAAGAGGTGGCGATATTTCAGCCATGCAGGATGGAGACAGTGCTTAGTCTTGGAAGGCAGAAAAGTAGCCTTATGCAATGCAAGGAAATGCAGGATGGAGACAGTGCTTAGTCTCGGAAGGCAGAAAAGTAGCCTTATGCAATGCAGGAAAATGCAGGATGGAGACAGTGCTTAGTCTCGGAAGGCAGAAAAGTAGCCTTATGCAATGCAGGAAAATGCAGGTGGAGACAATGCTTAGTCTCGGAAGGCAGAAAGGTAGCCTTATGCCGTGCAAAATGCAGATGGAGACAATGCTTAGTCTCGGAAGGCAGAATGGTAGCCTTATGCAGAAAATGTAGAGGGAGGTAGAGCTTAACCTCGGAAGGCAGAAAGGTAGCCTTATGCAAAATGCAGATAAAGGTGAGTAGTAACGAAAGCTCTTAGCTGATAGATGATCGCTGATAGTTAATTGCGTCGTTGTGGCTGCTGGGGATGTCATGTGCGGACAACACTTGTAAGTGAGCGATGATTCTGAGAGTTTTACTCCTGCAAAATATGAATATGTAACTGTATCTGATGGTTCTATGTTTTGGGGTGCCTGCATTCAAAGAAAGATCTAAGCGTTTGACTGCATCTGAATTAATTGGCTTTGGCCAGACTTCTCCATCCATCTCTGCGAGTATGAGGGCTCCTCCTGTTAGGACACGATGAACCATGTACGGGCCTTGCCAGTTAGGAGAGAACTTTCCTTTGGCTTCATCCTGATGCGGAAAAATTTTCTTCAGTACTAGCTGTCCTGGCGTGAATTGTCTCGGTCTGACCCCTTTGTTGAAGGCTCTGGACATCCTGTTCTGATACAATTGACCATGACAAACTGCGTTCAGTCTTTTCCCATCTATGAGGGCTAACTTCTCATAGCGACTTTATACCCATTCTGCATCTTCAAGTTCCGCTTCCTGTATAATCCTCAGGGAGGGAATCTCTACTTCGGCTGGGATGACTGCCTCGGTACCATAAACCAGCATATAGGGAGTTGCCCCGGTTGATGTGCGAACTGTGGTGCGGTACCCCAATAAAGCAAATGATAACTTCTCATGCCACTGCTTATGCTTTTCTATCATCTTCCTCAGTATCTTCTTAATGTTCTTATTGGCTGCTTCTATAGCTCAATTCATCTGAGGTTTGTAGGCTGTAGAATTCCTGTGCTTAATCTTGAACGTCTCACACATTGCCCTCATCAGATCACTGTTGAGATTTGAACCATTATAAGTGATGATTGACTCTGGGACGCCGAACCGGCAAATGATACGGTCGCGGACAAAGTCTGCCACAACCTTCTTGGTTACTGCTTTATATGACGCAGCTTCAACCCATTTGGTGAAATAATCAATTGCCACTAGAATGAACCTGTGCTCGTTTGATGCGGCAGGCTCGATAGGCCCGATGACATCCATTCCCCAAGCCGCGGACGGCCATGGTGAGCTTGTTGCATTGAGCTCGTTAGGAGGCACCTTTATCATGTCTGCATGAATCTGGCAGCGATGGCATCTCGAAACATACTGGATGCAGTCCGTCTCCATATTCATCCAGAAATAACCGGCCCGGAGTATTTTCTTGGCTAAGACAAAACCATTCATATGGGGACCACAGGTCCCTACATGAACTTCTTCCAACAACCTGGATGCTTCCTTTGCTTCGACACATCTTAGTAATCCCAAATCAGGAGTCCTCCTATATAGGATTCCTCCGCTGTGAAAGAAATTGTTGGACAATCTTCGAAGTGTGCGCTTCTGAGTAGTGTTTGCGAGTTCTGGATACTCTCCTGTTGACAGATACTTCTTAATGTCATGAAACCATGGTTTTCCATCTGCTTCTTCCTTGTCATGAGGACAATAAGTGGGTTGATCCTGGAATTTTACCGGGATAGGATCAATGAAGTTCTTATCTGGATGCTGAATCATGGATGATAGAGTGGCCAATGCATCGGCGAACTCATTCTGGACTCTGGGGACATGCCGGAATTCTGTCTTTGTAAACCTCTTCCTCAACTCCTGTACGTGATGCAAGTATGGGAGTATCTTGCAAGTGTTACTCATCATGGGGGCCAGTTTCAGCATGACAGAGGCTGCCCATTTAGGCATGCTCAATAAGCTCGCCCAGGTTATTATGGGGCATCATCGAGCCATGGTTCTCACAATTCTCATCAGGGTCATTCATCACTCAGTGCCCTTCCAGCCAAGAGTTCGTCCCGTGCTCCGTCTATTCAGGGCTCTTCTATGCCAGGTTCTTCTGCTAGTCATCCTGGTGCTAGGGGTTCCCTTCAGTCCCCGTCTCCAGTACCAGGGAGCTGTTATGAGTGTCGAGAGTTGGGGAATATGTGGAGGCAGTGTCCTCATCGCCTTGGGGGTTCATCTCAGCAGAGGAGTCAGCCATCAGCTTCAGCACTAGTTACTTCACCACCCCCCCAGCCAGCTAGGGGTGGAGGACAATCAGCTAGGGGTCGCCTCAGAGGGGAAGGTCGATCAGGTGGTGGTCAGGCCCATTTCTATGCACTTCCAGCCAGACTCGATGTTATTGCTTCAGACTGTGGTTATATGTATTGTCTCAATATGTCACAGAGATGCCTCTATGTTATTTGATCCTGACTCCACCTTTTCCTATGTGTCATCATATTTTTCTCGTTATTTGGATATGCCCCATGAATCTCTTGTTTCATCTGTTCGTGTATCTTCTCCGGTGGGCGATACTATTATTGTAGACCACGTATATCAGTCATGTGTGGTGACTATTGGGGGTAGAGATCCGAGTGGACCTTTTGTTGCTTTGTATGGTGGATTTCGAAGTGATGTTGGGCATTGATCGAAGCCAACCCTATACTACTAAAGAGTAGCAAGAGAGGTCGAAGCAGCTTTTACCCGATAAGGTCGGGATCGATTTCCACAGGAGCTAGAAGTTTGAATTGAGTTTCTATCTAGCTAGAGTTGTGTAATTGATCTTAGTTGCACTTCTAAACATTTTTGGGTTTTTGATTAACGTCTAAATTTACACTACCAATATGCTAAATTGAGCTACACTATGCTAAGAGGAAGCTATTGAAGATGTTCTAATGAGATAAAAGGCACTAGGGTAGTGACCTTCACCTAGGTGGATAATTAACGGGTTCTTATGTCTAAGGCTAGTTTGTCATACTTGGGGATTACGATATAACCATTGCACGATTCTACCCACTCTATACCTCTCGGTAGTTCGAGTGATTTTGCCCTAATTGATTTAGTGCGGCCGCACTAAGGCTCTGAACTTGAATAATCAGCTCTCTGAACTTGGGCAATGCGTACCGCACGAAATCGAGTGCGGCCGCGGTGGCTTCCATTGCGGTCCGCACAAAAAGGACCGCGGACCGCATTGAGCTTACACCTCAAAAACACCACTCTCTGAACCTTGGCTCCGCGGACCGCACTAAATCGAGTGCGGCCGCAATGATCCCAATGCGGACCGCACAAAACCCCTTGCGGCCGCATTGCCTTTTGGCCTGAATAACAACCTCTCTGAACATCACTTGTGCGGACCGCACAGAATGGTGTGCGGCCGCACTGGCCCTGTTTGACTGAGCTTTGTCTTGTCTTGGTACTTGTGCAAGTTTCACTCCTTTTTGAGCTGGTTTTTTGACACTTTGTTACCTTGTTGATCAAACCTGCAATCAAGCACAACTAGTGAGCCTTTGGGACTATTTTGTACACATTTCTAGTCAAAACTTGAGCATGAAGGAGTGTAAAATACATCATATTCCCTAGTTATCACCTCCCCCAAACTTAAAGCTTTTGCTTGTCCTCAAGCAAATAAAATAAGACCCACCCCTTAAGAGAACATCCAAGAAAATTCAGCTATCCTAAAGTGACCTCATCCAGCATCAATTGGGACTAACAATTGCCCTCAATACAAATGAATCATTAACAACATTTACTCTTTTAAACACCATGGATTAAGTGCGACACAAGAGCATCAGGAGTTGACTCAACACATCAAGAACTCTTCTATACTTGTCNCGAACTTGGCATCCTTTTCTAGCAGCTTGCACAAAGGATTCACTACCTTCGAAAAGTCCTTGATAAATCTCCAGTAGAACCCCGCGTGCCCAAGAAAACTTCTAACCCCCTTGACAGAAGTGAGGGGAGGAAGCCTTGAAATCACCTCAATTTTGGCTTTGTCAACCTCTATACCATGCTTTGAAATTTTATGACCCAACACTATGCCCTCCTCAACCATGAAGTGACATTTTTCCCAATTTAGCACAAGATTGGTGTCTTCACACCGGGCCAACACTCTATCCAAATTTTTCAGACATTCATCAAATGAATCAACCACAACACTAAAGTCGTCCATGAACAGCTCCAAAATATCTTCCACCATATCGGTGAAAATGGCCATCATACACCGTTGGAATGTCGCCGGTGCATTGCACAACCCAAAAGGCATCCGAGAAAAGGCAAAGGTGCCATATGGACAAGTAAAGGTTGTCTTCTCCTGATCCTCTGGAGCAATCAAGATTTGGTTGTACCCAGAATATCCATCCAAGAAACAATAGAAGGCACGCCCAGCAAGACGATCAAGCATCTGGTCAAGGAAAGGCAATGGGAAGTGATCCTTGCGGGTCACCTTGTTCAGCTTGCGGTAGTCCATGCACACCCTCCATCCGGTCACTGTCCGGGTTGGAATTAGTTCATTATTAGCACTGGTCACCATGGTCATACCACCCTTTTTCAGCACACACTGCACCGGTGAAGTCCACGAGCTGTCAGAGATAGGGTACACAACCCCGACATCTAACCACTTGATCACCTCCTTTTTCACAACTTCTTGCATTGCCTCATTCAACCTCCTTTGATGTTCCAAGGAGGGTTTTGCATCATCTTCAAGAATAATCTTGTGCATAGAGAATGCGGGGCTTATTCCCCGAATCAGCATCCAATTGCCTTCTTCCGCTTTTTGAGCACCGCTAATGTGGCATCTACCTGCATGTTAGTAAGACAAGAGGAAAGAATAACTGGTAGTTGAATTAGGGACTAAGAATTCATACCTGAGGTGTGGAGGCAATGGCTTCAACTCCAACACCGGAGGCTCCTCAATTGAAGGCTTTGTTGGAGGAGTCTTTCTATTTTCAAGATCCAAAGTGAGTTTCCTAGGCTCATAAGAATAAGAGGCCATTCCATGTAAAGCATTCACACACTCCACTCGACCCTCATCGTCATTGACATCAAGATTCAACAATACGGCCTCCAAAGGGTCCTCCACATTGATCATTGCACTAGTATCATCAATTATCACAGCCGTGACAAGATCCACAAATGAGCACACTTCGGTACAATTGGGCTGCTTCATTGACTTGCACACATGAAAAACCACCTTTTCGTCACCCACCCTGAAAGTGAGTTCCCTTGCTTCCACATCTACTAGAGCCTTTCCTGTAGCAAGGAAATGTCTCCCCAATATGATCGGAACTTCATAATCTACCTCACAATCTAAGATCACAAAATCAGCTGGCAAGATAAATTTTTCCACCCGGACAAGCACATCATCTATAATACCCAAAGGCCTCTTCATCGATCTATCTGCCATTTGCAACCTCATGGAAGTCGGCCTCAGCCGTTCAATCCCCAAAATCTTGAAAACTGAGTAGGGCATCAAGTTGATACTGGCCCCCAAATCATATAGAGCTTTAGCAAAGTCTGCACTTCCAATAGTGCAAGGAATGGTGAAAGCACCATGATCCTCCAATTTCACGGCCATTGAATGTACTATAGCACTAACTTGGTGGGTCATCTTAATTGTTTCACAGTCCATGGATCTTTTCTTTGTCACCAAATCTTTCATGAATTTAGCATAGCCAGGCATTTGCTCCAAGGCCTCCACTAAAGGCACATTAATGGATAAGGTCTTCATCATGTCAATGAACTTTTTGAACTGATTCTCAGTTTTCTGCTTGGCTAGCCTCTGAGGATAAGGTGGAGGTGGCCTAGGCAAGGGTGCCTTGACTTTTGGCACAATCGGCTCCGGCATGTCAATTACGTGTTCCCTAGACGGGTTCACGTCATTTTGTGTGTCCACCTCGGCATATTGAATATCAATCCACACTTCTTCATTCACATTTTCATCAACCACATTCTCAACTACCAAAGGAACTTCATCTTCTTGCAACTCAACTTCATCACCCAAAACTTGCTTTTGTTTGGAGGCATTCACATCACCGCCTCGTCCACTCCTAGTAGTTACCGCCATAACATGATTATTGCCACCCTTTGGGTTAACTACCGTATCACTCGGTAGAGCCCCCTTAAGGCAAGTATTTAAGGACTGTGATATTTGTCCTAGCTGGACCTCCAAATTCCTGATTGAAGTGTTGTGAGAAGCCAATTGCGCATCGGAGTCAGCATTCTTTTTCATCATCTGTTCAAACATCATTTCAATTCTCCCCATTTCATTATTGGAAGAACTAGGACCCTGGGATGGAAAAGGCGGTGGATTGCTCGATTGTTGGTACATTGGGGGCCTTTGAAAGCCTTGCCCCTGATTTCCTTGGTTATTGTTCCATCCACCCTGGTTGTTGTTGTTTCGACCCCAATTGTTGTTGTTTCCCCAGTTTCCCTGATTGTTCCGATTGTTGTTTTGATTTCCCCAATTGTTGTTCCCTTGTTGTTGATTGTTCCAATTATTGTTGCCTTGTTGTTGGTTACCCCAATTTCCCTGGGATCTCCATTGTTGCTGTTGGTTAGAAGAATTGCCTCTTTGGCCTTGATAATTATTCACATATCGTACCTCTTCATTCTGCCCATCACAACCATCATCTTGGAATCCACCATAATCATTGTCAAATTGATCCGAATTCCCTTGGTTCTGTTGACCTCTTTTTCTTCTATTGTTCACTAGCATGTTGACACCCTCCATGGCATTTACTTGGCGAGGATTCTGAACTTGTTGCAACTGTGCCTTTGCTAATTGGTTCATTGTTGTTGTAAGTTCTGCTATAGCATGTCAATGGTCATGTAGTTCTTTGTGCAAATGAGTGACCGTGGGGTCACCCTGTGGCACATTGGCCCTACTTTGCCACGCGGAGGATGTGTCAGCCACCTCGTCAAGAATTGCACAAGCTTCATCATAAAGCAGCTTCATGAAATTACCCCCAGCCAATTGATTCACTATGCATTGATTCGTTGTATTGATGCCCTGATAGAAGGTCTGTTGTATCATAGCCTCTGTCATACCATTGTTGGGCATTCCATCACCATAGTTCTATATCTTTCCCAAATCTCGTGCAATGGTTCGGTGGGCTCTTGCTTGAAGGCTAAGATCTCGTCCCATAATGCTGTCATGTGTCCCGGTGAGAAAAATTTGGCAATGAACTTATTCGCCAACTCATCCCAAGTGGTGATGGAATGGTTGGGAAGTCGCTCAAGCCAATCCAATGCCTTCCCTCTAAGTGAGAATGGGAAGAGCCTCAATCGAAGTGCATCCTCGGACACATTGGTTTGCTTGCTCCCCCAACAGGTATCCACGAACCCCTTGAGATGTTTGTAAGCATTCTAAGTGGGAGCACCCGTGAGGTACCCACGCTGCTCCAACAATGCCTGCATCACGTTAGTTATTTGAAAATTGCCTGCCCGGATCCTGGGCGGAACAATTGCACTCGCATAGCCTTGGTTGGAAAGAACTCTAGGGGCCACACTTGGAGGTGGCGGAGGAGGGTCTGGAATATTTTCATTTGCATTGGCCTGGCGGCCTCTACGTTGTCCTTGAGGTACAAGAGGCACCTCATCATCTCCAATTTCATCTACCTCCTCCCCCGCAACCATATTGCCAAGAGAGTCATTGTTGTTTGCTGCCATTTTGCACCTGAAGTTGTGACACACACAAATTAGTAACAAAGAAGGGAAAAAGAACAATTCACAAAACTACTAAGATAGATAATCAAGACCGTTAGCTCCCCGGCAACGGCGCCAAAAAGGTGATCGAAGCCAACCATGTACTACTAAAGAGTAGCAAGAGAGGTCGAAGCAGCTTTTACCCGATAAGGTCGGGATTGATTTCCACAGGGAGCTAGAAGTTGGAATTGAGTTTCTATCTAGTTAGAGTTGTGTAATTGATCTTAGTTGCACTTCTAAACATTTTTGGGTTTTTGATTAACGTCTAAATTTACACTACCAATATGCTAAATTGAGCTACGTTATGCTAAGAGGAAGCTATTGAAGATGTTCTAATGAGATAAAAGGAACTAGGGAAGTGACCTTCACCTAGGTGGATAATTAACGGGTTCTTTTGTCTAAGGCTAGTTTGTCATACTTGGGGATTACGATATAACCATTGCACGATTCTACCCACTCTATGCCTCTCGGCAGTTCGAGTGATTTTGCCCTAATTGACTTTCTCAAGATCAATTGGGTATGAACATTTGTGCAAGCAATTAAGGTTCAAGTCGGGTATTATGATCTCTCGGTTTAACCCTTTAATTGGGGCTATCAGTTCTCTTGAGTACGCCCCAATTCCTTGTTAGACTAATTCTAGAGGCTCTCTTTCTCAAGAAGAGCCAAAATCAACAAAGCATAAACTAGTGTTTGCAACCACTAATTCAACAATAAAACCATAAATTAGTCCAAATATCAAACACCCATAGACAATCAAACCTTAAAACATAAGACCCATCAATTACCCACACTAGGGTTGAGCCACAACCCTAGCTGATGGGTCTAGCTACTCATGATTAAGGAGAAAAACAAAGAAATAGATAAAGATAAACTCATAATAATTAATTACTAAATAGAACTTGAAGATTCAATGGTGGAATTAAGCTAAAATTACTCAAAATAGCAAAAGAAACGAAGTCACGAGCGCAACTCTACGTACAAAACTATCCGATTACCTAAACATGGGAAAAGAAACTATTTATACTAGGCTAAAAATTCTGGACAAAAATACCCCTGCGGGGCTAGTGCGGACCGAACAAAAACAAGTGCGGCCGCACTAAGGCTCTGAACTTGAATAATCAGCTCTCTGAACTTGGGCATTGCGGACCGCACGAAATCGTTCCATTGCGGTCCGCACAAAAAGGACCGCGGACCGCATTGAGCTTCAACATCAAAAACACCACTCTCTGAACCTTGGCTCCGCGGACCGCACTAAGTCGAGCGCGGCCGCAATGATCCCAATGCAGACCGCACAAAACCCCTTGCGGCCGCATTGCCTTTTGGCCTGAATAACAACCTCTCTGAACATCACTTGTGCGGACCGCACAGAATGGTGTGCGGCCGCACTGGCCCTAGTTGACTGAGCTTTGTCTTGTCTTGGTACTTGTGCAAGTTTCACTCCTTTTTGAGCTGGTTTTTTTGACACTTTGTCACCTTGTTGATCAAACCTGCAATCAAGCATAACTAGTTAGCCTTTGGGACTATTTTGTACACATTTCTAATCAAAACTTGAGCACGAAGGAGTGTAAAATGCATCATATTCCCTAGTTATCAAAAGTCCAAGCGCTGAGGCGACCTGGTTTCCGCTGTCAGCGGAATCTCCGTAGGGCAAATTTTGTCCGGAAAATTTAGCTGTGTATAAATTATTCCTTTTCAGATTTTTAGGGCATCTGTTGTTTTGAGGAACACGTGAACAACAGTTTTTTGCTCTTTTGAGTAATTTTAGAGCTTTGTTAGCCATTAATCTTACATTCTACTCTTGTAATTACTTTTTATGGGTTATATTTTATCTCAATCTTTGATTTCTTCTTTGATTATGAGTAGCTAAACCCATTAGCTAGGGTTGTGACTCAACCCTAGTGTGGGTATTTAATGGGTCTTCAATTTTAGGGCTTAAATATTTATGGGTTAATGATATTTAGCTTGATTCATGCTTTAATTGTCGAATTGGTGGTTGCAAACACCGATTTAGGCCTTTTTGACTTAGGCTCTTCTTGAGAAAGAGAGACTAAGTCTAGGTAATTCAGGATAACAAGGAATTGGGGTGCATTCAAGAGATTGATAGCCCCAATTAAAGGGTTAAATCTAGAGATAGTAATACCCTACTTGAGCCAATTTTGCTTGCATTGTTTGAACACCCAATTGATCTTGAGAAAGCCAATTAGGGTAAAGTCACTCAAACTACCGAGATGTATAGAGTGAGTAATTATGTGCAATGGTTATATCATGATCCCAATTATAACAAGTTTGCCCTAAGTTTTAGACCCCGTTCAATACTCACCTAGGTATAAGTCACTTCCCTAGTGCCTTTTTACCAATTGAGAAAACCCTTGCAAAAATGTCGTACTTAGCTTATTTTCATTCTTCAATAGTGTTAAAAGTAGAATAGTAACAAAAACAAAGAATGATTGGAAGTGCAATTGAGAACATCGCACATAGTTGGATTAGATAGAAACCCAATTCCAAACCAATATTAGCTCTCTGTGGAAATCGATCCCGATCCCTCGGGTAAAAGCTGCATCGACCACTCTTTTCATTCTATAGTGGTATAGGGTTGGAACCGATCAGGAATGTAGTACTAAAACTTGACATGGCGAAGGCTTATAACAGGGTCGACTGGTCTTACCTGTGTAGTCTAATGAAGAAATTGGGGTTCTCAAACAAATGGGTAAAGCTAATACATACACACATTTCAAGCAACCGGTACTCTTTGATAGTTAATGGTCAAATATTTGGGTTGTTTAAATCACATAATGGACTGCAGCAAGGTGACCCTGTCTCACCTTCACTATTTGTATTGAGTGCAGAGCTTCTTCCAGTGATGTTGAATAACCTTCAAAATCGGTGGAGGTACTCAGGTTTCTATATGGCAAGATATGGGCCACAGGTGAACCACCTAGCCTTTGCAGATGATATTATTTTATTTACTAGTGGGCGCAGAAGAACCTTGGAGCTGGTTATGAATGTTTTAATCACGTACGAGAATATTTCTGGACAAACAATAAACAAAAGTAAAAGTTACTTCATGCTAAAGACTGATGCCTCCTTAAGTGCTATAACTAGAGTAAAAAGTATCATGGGAATGCAACATAAGGAATTCCCCACAAAGTACCTGGGCTGCCCATTCATTACAGGAAGACAAAAAATCACATATTATTCTAAAATAATCGATAAGGTGACAAGTTGAGTGAAAGGGTGGCAAACTAAGCTACTATCTACATGAGGGAAGTCAATTCTTATTAGGCATGTCTTACAAGCTATGCCTATGCATCTTTTAGAAATAGTAAATCCACCAAAAAGGGTCTTCAGGCAAATAGAGAGAATTCTAGCAAACTTCTTTTGGAGAGGTTCTGATGGAAATGATCGACACCATTGGATATCATGGAAACCCCTGTGTTATCCCTATAAAGAAGGAGGCGTCCAATTCAGAAGTTTGAAAGAATATAAATGACTCATTCACAGCCAAAGCATGGTGGAATCTAAGAACTGGGGACTCTCCGTGGAAAGATTTTATAATAGATAAATACTGCAAAAGGACACACCCTATAGTTTCTCAACGGAGATCAGGGAAATCACACAGTTGGAAGGCTTTGTGTGCAGTTGGGAAGAAGGGGGAACATAATATTGAATGGTTGCCTAGAGGAGAGAATATCTCTTTTTGGTATGATAATTGGCAAAAACAAGGTCCTTTGTACAAACTCTTGCCATCAGGAATGAAACCTAAAGATGTCCAATTAAAAGATGTCTCAGCAGGAGGAAATTGGAAGTATGATGCAATAATTGAAGAGATACCAAACTCAGCCTAAAATATAGTGGACCAACACAAAATCAGGCTTTACCCAGACTTGCCAGATAGAGTGATATGGATAGTAAGCTCAACTGGGAGCTTCTCAGTCTCCTCTGCATGGGAAAGCCTCAGGCAAAGGAAAACTAATGGAATAATGAACAATAGAATATGGAACAAGCATATGCCTTTCAAAATGACCTTCATGACATGGCGGGCCTTAAATGATAGAGCTCCAACATATGATAAGGTAGCAAGATTTGGCTACAACATCCAAGCTAGATGTTACTGTTGTCAACCTCCATCAAATGGAATAGAAACAGTGGACCACCTATTCTATTCATAGAATTTGGCTTAAGAAATTTGGACAAGGTTTGCAGGTCCTTTTGGTATAAAAGTAACGGATGGGCATCTGGGTCTACTAGTAGCCAAATGGTGGAATTATAGAACCTTAAATATAGTGGCAACTTTCATGATTAAGGTCCTACCAACCTTGATAATATGTGAATTATGGAGAGCGAGATGTGCGTGCAGATATGGAAATGAAATTCCCTCGGCTCATAGACCAGAGAATTTAGTATCTTACACTCTCCATGAACTGATCAAACAAAAATTTGGAAGGATAAAGCTGCAATCCTCTTGAGTCCAGCTGCAAAAAGTGATTGATCAACCGACTAACAACAGGCATACAGATTGATTAGATGGTAAAAACCTCCGGCATTGGACATCAAACTTAACAGTGATGGTAGTGGCATTGATGGTAACTTTGGGATCGAAGGAGTAATTAGAGATAACAATGAACAATTCATACTAGGTTACTCTATATACGTTGGACCGGGCACTAGCACCTTGGCAGAAAGTAAGGCTATGCTCTATGGACTGCAACAATGCTAGCAAAGGGGGTTACACGCCATCGTAGCAGAGGCGGACTCGAAACTGATAACCTCATGCGTGAATGAGGAAGCAGCAGCACCATGGAGAATTATACAAATTGTAGAAGAGAGCAAGAGAATAGTCATTGAAGGGAATATAACAGTGCAACATTGCTATAGGGAAGCTAATAAAGTTGCAGACAAATTAGCTACAATGAGTCACAGACATCGACAACAACTTATTTTCACCAGGTATGAGGATCTACCAAAGCAGGTTAGGGGTCTTATGCAACTGGACAAGTGGGACCTTGCTTCTTTAAGGGTTAGACAAATGAAGGCAGCTGAAATTAATTATGAGCCTCCATAATCAAGATACAATAGCAGGCAGGCCGCGTTACTGTTTTAGTTTCATAGTTACGTAAACTAGAAATAGTCATGGTAATAGAATAATAGAGTTTTGGATTATAAACTCGCATGATCTGCTATAGGGTAAGGTAATAAGACCTCCCTCCATGTACTCTTTTCTGGGAAGGAAATAAGATAGAAGTTGCAAATTAAAAAAAAATGCCTCTAGAAAAAAACTATTGAATATACATGTAAATGCTTGTATGATTTGAAATTTCTTTTCAAAATTCGGATATTAGAAAGTTTTTGTTTCTCTAAGGCCTTCCATGGCGAGCACGACGAGCGAGCAAATTTACTAGTTCTATATGACATACAAATTTATTTTCTTTTTCCATGCCAACCCTTCATTTTTAATGTTCTATGATCTAATGTCAGGACCACGATTAAATTTTTTACCTATATATACTACTTTTGATACTTATTTATTCTCACTACTGAAGTTTTAACTCAATTACAAGTTGATATACAATTTACTAATTATATACAAATTAGTATTATATGAGTATCCCTTTATAATAGGAATTGAATAAGGAATATCAGTTTTTCCCTCTACTCTCTCTCTCTCTCTCTCTCTCTCTCTCTCTCTCTCTCTCTCTCTTTTTCTCTCTTTTCTCATCTACTTTGTCCTTTTTCCCCAGAGAATTCGTTATTGGATATCAATTGTTCTACTATAGAGTTTTAACTTAGCAATTTCCTTTCATGTTGAACAATTAAAATTGTCAATCAATAAATTTTGAAGGTGTTTGACTCTCCACCATTGACATCCATTAAAAAACTTCGAAACGTTGAATTCGAATTTCGAGTTTTCAAAAATATTAATTTTTTTGGATAGGGTGTTATTGCAAACAATTAAAAATATTTTTTGGAGTTCATATCTCAATTTTGAGGGTGCTTGGCGAATATCAGAGTTGACTTTGGCTGGATTTCATATTGAAACTTGAAGAAGAAGAACACATGACATACAATATACATACAAAATTGTTATAGTTATACTATGTTGTAGTTATATTTTTTTTTATTTGAATATTGTATGAAAGTTGAAAACTAGTTGTATAATGTGTGAATCATTTTATGAAATTGGTATTTAAGTTATAAATACTATGTTTTTACGTAAAGTTATTTATATGTATCAAAATTGTTAAGAGAGGAGATTTTGATTGGAATTTCAGAGAGGAAGAAGAATACACCACTTACAAAATATATACAAATCATATACAAAATACATACAAAATACATCGTATCAAATTTGTATGAAAATTATATTTAAGTTATATGATTTTGTAGGCTTATTTAACAGGGTAAAAATAATGTATGAAAGTTGTAGATAAGTTGTATACTATATAATTAGTTGTAAAAAATTTGTTTTAAGTTCATATGATGTTGTAGTTGTATGAAATTTATACGAAATTTTATTTTTAATTTGTATGTTGTTGTACCGTACAAATTTATCATCATCGAGGAGTGCTACATTGACAGAGGTGGAGGCATTGGACTTTTTACTTAAATTTCGAGTTTCACGGAGGTGTGCGTCTAGGATTTGTTAGGTTTGTGTAACAACCCGGCCGGTCGTTTTAAGAATTAATGCCCCGATCCCCCTATTAACTACTTTCTCCGTGCTTATTTCTGCTATTATGAGTTGCTGGGAGGATTCATTTTGTGTTTCAGAGTGTTTTCGGATACTTAGTCCCTCAATGAGAGTTTTAGCCTTAGAATTTGGACCGTAGTCGGAGCAGTGTGAAGACAGCCTCGGAATGGAATTCTGTTGGTTCCGTTAGCTCCATTGGGTGATTTTGGGCTTAGGGGCATGTTCGGATTGTATTTTGGAGGTTCGTAGCTTAATTAGGCTTGAAATGCCGAAAGTTGAATTTTGAAGTTTCTGGTTCGATAGAGAGATTTTGATATCAGGGTCGGAATGGAATTCCGGAAGTTTGAGTAGGTCCGTTGTGTCATTTGAGACGTGTGTGCAAAATTTCAGGTAATTCGAACGAGGTTTGATAGGCTTTTTGATCGAAAGCGGAAATTTAAAGTTTTGGAAATCCTTAGGCTTGGATTGGAGAGTGATTTGTGGTTTTAGCATTGTTTGAGGTGATTCTAGGGTTGGAATAAGTTTTTATGATATTTAAGGATTGGTTGGCAGGTTCGGTTGAGGTCCCGAGGGCCTCGGGTGAGTTTCGGGTGCTTAACGGAAGTTGATTTTGGACTTAGGAGAAAATCTGAGTGCTGAACCTGTCCTAACCGCACCTGCGTGTGTGGGACCGCAGGTGCGGCGCCGCAGAAGTAGCTTGGTGACCGCAGAAGTGGAATTGGCCCAGGCTCCAGGAACCGCAGGTGTGGCTAGGTGACCGCAAATGCGGGATCGCAGATGCAGCCAAAGGACCGTAGATGCGGACCCAGCCAGTTAAGTGATTTTTCGCACCTGCGATGCCTTTTCCGCAGGTGCAGGAGCGCAGGTGCGGTAATTGAACCGCAGAAGCGGATTCGCTGGTCAGAAAAGGGGCAGAATCGAGGGTTAAGTCTTAAAACCTTAGAAATTGATTTGGGAGCTCGAGATTGGCGATTTTGGGAGAGAATTTCACCTGGGTGTTTTGGAGTTTTGATCAAGATTTTGATGTCGGATTGGAGTAGTATTTGTATATATGAACTCCTGAGAGTGTGAGGATTCAGAATTTGTAAATTTTACCCGATTCCGAGACTTGGGCTCGGGGGGCTCTTTGGGTGATTTTTCTAAATTCCCGTATCAGCTTCGAATTAATTAGTCGATTAGTTACTTGAAGTTATATTTACATTATGCAATTACTTTGAATAGATTTATGCCATTTGGAGTCGGATACTCGTGGCAAGAACGTGGTATTGAGTTGATTGAGCTGGTTCGAGGTAGGTGGCTTGCGTAACCTTGTGTGGGGGAACTCCCCTTAGGAATTGGTACTGTGATATATGAAATGCCTTGTACGTGAGGTGACGAGTGCGTACATGTGCTAATTATTGAAAATCCTATTTTCATTAAGTAACTATAATTGCATTTTCTTCCCTGTTTTTACTAATTTGCAATTTTATCCTACTGTTAGCTTAGGAAAGCATGTCTAAGTGACTTAACTGCTTTACTTGCTCAAACTGCCTTATTTGAATTCTATGCAGCATGCTAAGTTAGAAATACCTGTTTTACCTTGGTACAAATCTGATTGGATTGAATATTCTTCGTGTTGCTGCTGTGTGTTCACTTTGGGACTACGGGCGACATCCCGAGAGATTCCCCTTGCCTGTTTATTTGGGACTATGGATGTGGTATTCCGGGAGATCCCCCTGCACATTTACATTGGAACTAGAGGATTGCACCCGGTAGATTCCCCCAGTACTGAGTATTTACATTTGAGACTACAGATGTGGCATTCCGGGAGATCCCCTGCACGTTATGAGTTGGACTACAGAAGGACACCCGGAAGATCCACTGGATATTTATATTTGGGGACTACAGGACGGTATCCTGGGAGATCCTCGGTTGTTATCTCTGTGTTGAGCTGTATTCCTTCTGTGATTATTTTGTCTTTGTTGTAGTTGTTGCTACTCTTATTACCCTGTGTTACTTTAATACTGTTTCTTTTACTTATATATTATTGTATATGACCGGTAGTGCCCTGACCTTCCTCGTTACTACTCGACCGAGGTTAGGCTTGGCACTTACTGGGTACCGCTGTGGTGTACTCATGCCCTTTCCTGCACATGTTTTGCGTGTGCAGATCCATGTACTTCGACTCAGCCCTACTACCCCTGAGGCGAGGAGATTCTCCAGAGACTTTGAGGTATATTTGTTGTATCCGCAGACCGAGGAGTCCCTTTCCATTCTCTCTTGTAGTGATAGCCCTTCTATCTTTTCTTTTGATTTAGACATTCCGGAGTTAGAGCATTTTGTTGTATTCATAGCTTGTGATTCATGGGATTCCGGGTTTTTGGGAGTTGTTCGGCTTTGAGATCTTGTATTGATATGCGGAGCGGCATCTTAAACACTTTTATATTTGTTATCTTCGGATTTTATTAGTTTTCTGCATTTATTTCTTTCTTTTCGAAATTGTTAGGCTTACCTAGTCGTAGGGACTAGGTGCCGTCACAACATGTTCACGGAGGGCGAACATGGGTCGTGACAAGTTGGTATCAGAGCTCTAGGTTCATAGGAGTCATGAATCACAAGCTGATTTATTAGAGTCTCGCGGATTGGTACGGAGACGTCTATGCTTATCCACGAGAGGCTATGTAATTGTTAATAAAATTTCACTTCATTTGAATCCCTTGTCGTGAGATTTTTGGTATCAAAATTCTAAACTTCTATCTTCTATTCTCTCACAGATGGTGAGGACACGTGCTACTGCAGGTGACCAGACACCTGCGCCCCCTGCGAGCCGTCAGAGGTCGGGGTCGTGGTAGGGGTTGAGGACACGCACGCAGTGCAGCCAAAGCACCCGTGTGAGCTGCTACAGAGGAGCCACCAGCAGTTCCTGCTGGAGCCCAGGCGCCTGATACACCCACTGCTACTACTACTCCAGCTCTCTAGGAGACTCTTGCATAGTTTATGAGTATGTACACCACTATCGCTCAGGCAGGGCTGCTTCCCCTTCCTGCAGCCACATCCCAGGCCGGGGGAGGAGCACAGACTCCCACCGCCCGCACTCCAGAGCAGCGAGTGCTTATTGATCAGATCCCAGGAATTGTATCGGCACAGCCTGTAGCCCCAGCTCAGCCCGAGGAGAGGGCAGTAGCTTCAGAGGAGGAGCAGAAGAGGCTTGAGAGGTTCATGAAGTATCAGCCTCCTATATTCAGTGGACTAGCATCAGATGATGCTCTGGGATTTCTAGAGGAGTGCTACCGTATCCTCCGTACCATGCGTATATCAGGATCGAGCGGGGTTTCCTTCGCTACCTTCCAGCTTCGAGGAGCTGCCTATCAGTGGTGGCGTGCTTATGAGTTAGACAGTCCGGACGAGGCAGTTTCCCTGACTTGGATTCAGTTTTCAGATATGTTCCTGAGGGAGTATGTTCCTCAGAGCCTCAGGGACGCATGGCGCGCAGAGTTTGAGCATTTGCGCCAGGGTACTATGACTGTCTCGGAGTATGCTGTCCGTTTTACTGATTTGGCTAGACATGCACCAGCTTTGGTTTCTATTGTTCGCGAGAAGGTTCGCCGGTTTATTGAGGGGCTCATTCCCAACATCAGGTCTAGTATGGCTCGGGAGTTGAAGATGGATATTTCTTATCAGCAGGTGGTGAGCATTGCTAGGAGAGTAGAGGGTATGCATGCTCAGGACATAGAGGAGAGGGAGGCCAAGAGGTCTCGAGAGTCGGGCCATTATTCTGGTGCCCGTGCCCCAGCTGCAGTTCGTCATGGTAGGGGTTATATGAGTCGCCCCGTTCATTCAGGTCTTCCAGCAGCTAGTGGTATTCCAGGTCCTCCTAGACCTCAGGAGCCTTATTATGCACTTCCAGTATCTAGTGCGCCTCCTGCACGAGGTGCTTCCAGTGGTCAGTCTAGCACACCTGGCCCGAGCCAATCACAGCCACCAGGTCCTCCAAGAGCTTGTTTTGAGTGTGGTGACACACGCCATGTGGTGAGGAATTGCCCTAGACTTGGGAGGGGTGCACCTCCACAAACTTCTCAGCCACAGCGCACCCCGCAGAGTTCTCAGGCTATGATCACAACACCAGTATCTACCCCACCTGCTCAGCAAGCTAGAGGTGGAGGTCGGGGAGGTAGAGGTCGCCCTAGAGGGGGAGGCCAGGCCAGATACTATGCCCTTCCTGCCCGTACTGAGGCTGTCGCCTCCGATTCTGTCATCACAGGTGTTATCCTGGTCTGTCATAGCGATGCATCGGTTTTATTCGATCCAGGCTCCACTTATTCTTATGTGTCCTCTTATTTTTCCCCTCATTTGGGCGTATCTCGAGATTATTTGAGTTCTCTTGTTTATGTTTCTACTCCTGTTGGAGATTCTCTTGTTGTGGACCGCGTTTATCGGTCGTGTTTGATTGCTCTTAGTGGTTTTGAGACCAGAGCCGATTTGTTATTGCTCAGCATGGTAGAATTTGATATTATTCTAGGCATGGACTGGTTGTCGCTGTATACGGCAAAATCGAAGGGTCCAATTTTTCATCATTAAAGCGCTTCGGAAGATCACCTCGAAGACTCGAGTCCATGGTCGAGCATCCGGCCTCGAGGATCGTCTACACTCAACCTCATGGTAGCACTGATCACGATGATGGTAGAATGGGAAGTTCTCGAGGCACACGCCTAGGGCTGACAAAGCCTGCTGGTCTACTCTAAATTCGAACCAGGGTGTCATCTAGCTGTCCCATCTCCCTATCTTTGTAATTAATGCCTCTTGTACTTCGTTGGGATTCCCCTCCTATATAAAGGGGATTTTTGTAATTTTTGGAAGGGCCTGTTGCTTCAGTTGCTCCACTTGAATATATGAATAACATTCTCTCTATTTTCTAACATACTCTCTTGTTATTATTGCTTTCATTTATTATCTTCATACTTGTTCATCGTTTATTGCTTATCATTGGCCATAAAGAGCCTTTATTAATTTTGACATAACTATTAGTCATACCCCGATAGCCCCCGATAGCTCATTATCGAGCCAGTGAATCGACCCCGAGGCCCCCATATCGACAAGCTCGAGGCCTCGATTGTCAGATCACCTCATTTTTAGCTCTTACTTCGCCTCTAAACTTCATACACATAGCATCATCTGCTTAACAACTAGCATAAAAATAGATCACATATTTTTAGAGTCCCATCAACAAATTTAATTGTTGTTACCATTTCCACGGTAAACAGTTTGGCGCCCTCCGTGGGGCTAAAAATAATAGTGATTATTTTCTTGGTGGTTCCATTACACAACGCAAGTTATCTTTCACTCTTTTTCTTGTCCAAAGATCATTGATTTCAGGTCGTAATGTCTGATTCGGTGAACAACAATATTGAGAACCACAGAGAAAATGGTGTGGCTGTTCCAGGTGTTGGTGAACCACAACAAAACCTTGAGAACGCACCAGGACCGATTCCGGTGGACGAAGTCTCATGCGACGCTTGACACGTTGAAATAATCTCCCACACTAACAGGAGCATACACCAAGGCGACCAACAGGAAGCCCAAAAAACCCCATCTCGGGAAGAACGGGAAGTTAGCCTTCATGTTATTTTTGAAATGTTGGCAGGCACAACAGCTGGCTATTGCTCAGCTACAAAGTCACCAGAAAACTCCTAGCACAGTAGCACAGGGGACAGCTCCCCCGGCCGAACAGGTACCGGAAAGGTCAAGCAACAATGGGTCGATAGCCGATCCTGCCATCGTAAAGATGCTCGAGGACCTCACCAGAAGGATCGAATCAGGCGAGAAAATGATAGAAGCCAATGATAAGAAGGTCGAGACTTACAACTCCAGGGTTGACCAAATTCCAGGAGCGCCCCCGATCTTGAAGGGCGTGGACTCAAAGAAGTTCGTGCAGAAGCCGTTCCCACAGGAAGCGGCCCGGAAACCCATTCCAAAGAAGTTCAGAATGCCGGATCTTCCGAAATACAACGGTAACTCGGACCCCAATGAACATGTTACCGCTTACACCTGTGCAGTAAAGGGCAACGACATGAAGGACGACGAGATCGAGTCCGTCCTGCTTAAAAAATTTGGAGAAACACTTTCTAAAGGGGCGATGATGTGGTATCATAACTTGGCCCCAAACTCTATAGACTCATTTGCCATGTTGGCAGATTCCTTTATAAAGGCACATGTCGGGGCCATCAAGGTGGCCACCAGGAAATCTGACGTCTTCAAGATCAAGCAAAGGGAGAACGAGATGTTGCGAGAGTTTGTATCACGCTTTCAAATGGAAAGAATGGAACTACCACCGGTCTCCGATGACTGGGCGGTACAGGCCTTCACTCAAGGTCTGAATGAGCGAATCTCGGTAGCTTCGAAGCAACTGAAAGAGAATCTGGTCGAGTACCCCACCGTGACTTGGTCGGATGTTCATAACCGATACCAGTCGAAAATCAGGATCGAGGACGAGCAACTGGGAACCCCCTCGGGCTCGGTGTACCCGAGCAGGCTCCTGGTGAAGGAGCCAAAGCCAAACAAAGAAAGATATCAGCCATACATCGAAGATCGAAGGAACGCCCCGAGGCATAACCCACCTCGAAACGACCGAAGGATAGACGGAGGACAGAATCCTTGGGGACTCATCAACAGAGCCAGATTCGACATGAACGCAGAACCAGCAAAGGCACCTCGCCTGTCAGAATACAACTTCAACGTCGATATATCGGATATTGTCTTCGCCATCAGCAAAATCAGAGACGCCAAGTGGCCCAGGCCTATACAATCGGATCATTCACAATGGAACCATAACCTAGTGTGCGAATTCCACAACACACACGGACATAGGACCAAGGATTGCCGGCAGCTCCGGGAGGAAGTGGCCCGGTTACTCGAAAATGGTCACCTCCGGGAATTCCTCAGCAACCGAGCCAAAAACCAATTCGGGAAAGAGAAACAACCAAAAAGAACGAGGCGGACGAGCCACAACATATCATCCACACGATCTTTTAAAACACGCTCTCGGCTGTATCCGAATAAAGGACCATACCGCGTCCGCCGAACAAATGCCAAGGTCCAAAAGCGCCATCGCCACTGAGGTATAATCATCCCCCTTTTTTGCATTCTATATTTGGCACTAAATCTTACGCAGGCTCCCGATCGAAGCAGTTGAGATGCTAATCTAGCTCGAGGACCTTAAGGTTTTAAAGCATCCGTTGCACTCTTTTCCTTCGATCGAGGTTTTATCCCCGAAATAGATTTTTACCGGCAAGGTTTTTAACGAGGCAACATCCACATGCTACCTAAGTAAGACTCAACAAGTGTTAAAGGCTTCTTTTGCAATAAACCTTGAACACTGCGAGGCATCCCTCCGGAAGGCCATTCATCGGAAAAACCAAGAAACGCCAAACGGGGTCCATTAGGAAATGATGTACCAGGCCAAACGGTCGCACGAACCATGTCCGTGTAGCCAGACCCCCAACGGCGAAAACATGATACTTGTACCAAGTAATCGAAGAATACCTTTTGTCGAAGCATTTCACACTCCAAATGAAACTCAGCATTTTCGCAAAAAAAAAATGACTCCCTGGTCAAAGCGTCCCGAACACTCGGGGACTGGTGTCGACAAATCAATCTCCGAACGACCTCCGGGTTGGGACTCCAAGCTCATAAGCCCTCAATGAGGCAACATGAAAATCACGAAATGACTTCAAGGCCGAAAGTGTCCCGAACACTCGGGGACTGGCGTCAAAATCTTAAAAATCGTATGACCTCTGGGTCGGAATCGCCAAAGTCGTAAGCTCTCAATGAGGCAACATCAAGCTTATATGTAAATGGCTCCCAAGCCAGGATGCCCTCGTTAACTCGGGTACTGTCGCCAAGCACCATTCATTACAAAAACCCGAGGATATAAGACCCCGAGCGGGCAGACTCGGTCTCGTAAGACCTACATAAGGCAGCAACAACATCTGTAAGACCTCAAGCAAGGCATGAACTATACTTGTACCAAGTATCTTAAAACTATAAGACCTCAACGGCAAGAAAATTTTGTCAGACCTTGCTAAAGGCATAAACCTGATCTCAAAGTTTAGGCTATATATCGAACTTGTAAGACCCCTAAAAAGGCATAGCCTCGATATAGACGCCCAAACTACTTCACTTGGGATCAAAAATAGCTCCGGCCAAGCACAAATGACTACGGTCATAAGGCTGTACCAGCCAAACTAACGCGACTCGGGGACGCCCGACCGTCGCTACAAAATCACAGGCCTTCAATTTCTTCGAATCTACCTAAAAAATAACCGGTTAAACAGGCTACCCTCGACATAGGCAAAACAGCTTCGACCATGTCAGCTCCAAATCACAGGCTTCGAGATACTCAGCCTCCGAGCGAGACCTCCCGAGGTGCTCGATCATCGCCATAAAATGGCTCGTAATCGAGGTTCTTCTCGAACCGTCGAAGAGTCAGGAAACAATTATTGCAAAAAGTCCTTAACGAGGGAAAAACAAAGCCCACCTAAAAGGTCACATCGACCCAAAGCGTAAGAGCCATTGTTGCCAGCCCATGCAAATCTAAAAACTTGAGGGTCGAATGAGCTCGAGTCGCAACCCGATTTGGAGACTGAACCAAAAATAGTTACCTGAAAATTCCCCAGGGCAAAAAGCATAAGAGCTCAAACGCCAGCTTACACATAAAAGGTCACATCGACCCGAGGCATAAGAGCCATTATCTCCAGCCTAATGAGCCCCAGGGCCATGTCACGATCTAAGGACTCCTATCAAATCAAAGACCATTTCACCAGGCCAAATTCGAGACAAAAAGAGATAAGAAAGAAATAAAGCTGCAAGGGTTTTCTTATACATACAATGATGAAATCAAGCTCCGTTTACAATGCGCTATGAAAACTATGTACATAGAGGCAAAGAAAAAAGTAAACATCCCCTTCTTGGGACTATGGCTCGACGGCCCCATCCTCGCCATCTTCGGCATCAAAAAGAAGGAACTTGGCATCGTATTCCTCTGGCTTGGCTTGCTCGATCTCTTCCGAAAGATCGAAGCCCCTGGCATGAATTTCCTCTAGAGTTTCCCTCCGAGATTTGCAACTCGCATACTCTTTCCTACTGCTCGCACGGTCGTGAGTTCTCCTCAGCTCAGCTCTGGCAAAGGCACCACTCTTCATATAGGTCGCCATTTTCTGGTCCGCCCTAGTACCGCTCATTACAGCTTCGGCCCGGGCATTCACCACCTCGGCCTCACCTTCGAAAGCCCGAACTCGAGCCTCGCTATCATGTTTGCTCGCGCAGAATTATTTGCATGAGCAGACCGAATCCGTGCCTCAAGGGTGGAAACCATAGCCAAAGCACTCCCCTTGACTGCAACTTGGGCATCCCCGTGAGCATGTAGCTCGTTGAACTCACGTTTGGCCCATCCAACTTCGCCCCAAAGTCTTTCCAACTCCTCCGTCTTGCTCTCCAACTCGAATATCGAAACATTAATCTCCGAGGATAAAAGGAGGAGCATAGATCAACGTGAATTCCAAGATACCTGTCTTACGAGGCGGTTCTCGCGGCCCCGATCCCGATCTGCCTCACACCGCAAGGATACTAGCTCGCTCTCCTTTCTCTCACAAACGAGCCTAAGGGATTTCTTCCTATTTGAAACTCTCCACAACTCAGCCTTATAGCAGAGCAGCTCGGACTTAAGCCTGTCGAAGGCCTGCGAAAGAAATTCAATGAGAAAGTAAGAGTATGAGACCGGAATAACCCTACGACAGCTTCCAAAGCTTACCATAAAGCCGAGCCACTGAGCCTCGCCAAAGGCCAAGCTAATGTCGGGTGGTTTAGTGTCCCCCGAAGCACCTTTGGTATGGACAGAAGCAGACACCACGTGCTCTTCGCCCTGCAAAGTACCTTCAGCAGAAACGGGGAATGTTCTCCCAAAAACGAAAGTCTCCAAAGCTAGACGATCGGTCGAACTGCCTCTTTTGAACCGCTGAAAAGGACTCGCCCCGCTGCGGGCCTCCTTACATCCCGGATACCCTTTTCGTTTATCATCGACCCTCGACTCAGAGGTCGACAATCTCTCCCCCTCCCCTAGTGGGCACGGCCTCACCTCGGAAAAATCTCCAATACCTGCAATGGCCAAGTCAGGTCGCCAAAAAGAAGAGTACCACTTTGGGGAAATAAGCCACCAAGCGCCTACCATGATGTTTTGCCTCCCATATCCCCTTGGACAGGTCTCGCCACCTGCACCTATCAAGGGTCGAGCAAGCTGCCAGCTTACGAGACCATTTGGCCAAATCAGGGACCTCATCCGGCAGCCAAGGAATCGCTACAAAAAAATGCGATAGAAAAATATCGTCATGGAGCCTGCCTCCGGTCAAAGCGATACAAATACAGGTACGACACTTACGTGTGGAATTCCATTTCTCAGGAAAAGGCAAAAACTCTCCAGGAATGATATTGATCGTCCGAGCTCGAACGAACCGGCTCATCCATCCTCGATCATCGTCCTCATCGTTAGCGGTGGGAGACCGGGTGGATCGACGCTGCAGAGCAATCAAACCCCGATATTGCAGCGGCCGGTATAGCCTCACAAGATGGCTGGGGGTAAATTTGAGCCCGGCCTTATTTGCAAAGTACCTTATCGTCTGCACTATCTTCCAAAGGTACGGGTGAACTTACGCCAAGGTAACCCGGTATCTCTGATAGAACTCAAGCACGACCCGGTCTGGGGGACCCGACGCAAAGGTATGCGTATACACGCAAAATCCTTCAACATAGGTCATGATGCTCTCCTCAGAAGAAGGTACTTGTAGTACCACAGCTTCTCCCCATCCGCAATCTTTTCTGATCATTTCGAGTTGTTCCTCCCCTACTGATGAGATGAACCTCGACGCATGCTCCCGATGTCCTTGAACGTTGGGTGGTCTCTCCAACGTAACGTCTTTCCTCGAGACAAAGCACCTCGAGGCCCGCACGCTGGGTACCGGTGGTGTACCACCGACTGGACGCGGGACAGAGGCGGAACTACCCTCTCCTTGATGAGCGGATGTCGACGTAACAGTCATGGCTACGATAAAATAAGCAGAGGGGGTATAGATTTGGACAAAGATTTTGGGTCGAAATGACGGAAGAACTACCACAAAGCACCAAGTCATACAGAAGAAATAGTTACTCAGAGTAGCAGAATCTCCACTTGAGAAGCAGGTAGACGAATATATAGGGGCAAAGCAGCGGCTGCTCGCCTACCCAGAGGGCCAATTAATTCTGGCCATGCTAATGTCACCCTTTTCTTGGGAAATGTACTGGCTAGACCACCCCGGGGGTCCCTTTATCGGGTAGCGCGAGCGTTGCTATCCCGCGAGATTCGAGAGGTATTGAGACCTCGAGGGTCTCGACCTCTCCAAGTATGGGCTCCAAAGAGCCAATGTTAAAATTCAAAGGATAACTCCGCAAGAGCAACGAAATATAAAGATTGGAGAAGTTCGTTATAGGAAAAAATCCCTTTTGTATTGCCAAAAATATATACACAAGGGGCGTCATTACAAAACTCATTCCCCCAGGAGTATGTACAGAAGCAAAAAAAAAAAAAAGAGAGGAAGATAGACAAAGCAACACAAGGCCTACTCTTCGTTGCCACTATCTTCTGTACCATCTCCAACATCTGGGGCGATCAAGAGCGCCAACTTTCTCTCCGACTCCCGGGCCTTCTCAATTTCGACTGACAGGTCGACGCCTCCGGCCTTGATCTCCTTCAAGGTTTCTCTCCTCGCCTCCGCCCTAGCATGTTCAATGGCCCGAGCCAGTTTCTGCTCGGCCCTTATCGATACGTCACGGGCTATTTGATTCGCCGTTGCTGCGTCCTTCAGATAAGTAGCAACATTTCCTTCAATCTCAGATTTGGCCACAACTAGCACAACAATCTCCTTTCGAGCATCATTGAGAAGATCATGGGTCGATGCCAACTCCGAGGTCACTACCTCATTTTGTTTCCCCAGCCCGAGGATCTCCACATTCAGTCACCTAATCTGCGAGTCATTTTGCTCGACCTACAAAAAGAAAGGTAAGCCAGTCGGTGTCGAACTATAGTTTAGGTCTGTGCAAGATAAAGTACCTGCTCAGCAAGACCAGCCTTCTCCCGGAGCGCTCCCTCCAAAGTAGCCCGAAGCTTGCCTAACTCTTTCTCCTTTCGGGCAGAATGGGCCTCCGACTCTCGCAGTCCCGAGGAAAACCTTTCAAGCTCCTTTTCACTGCATGAAAGCTCCTCATGAAGCCTGGAGAGGGCATGATCATATATCTCCTTACACTGCGGCATATCAGAAGAGTTAGGGGAACTAAGAGTAATGCTCGAGGCGAAAAGAAATATATGAGAAACGGATATCACCTGCCGAAGGAATCTTTCCGCCGCCTTGACGGTGCCAGGGGCGTTGAGACCAACGTTGTCGCTAACATCATCAAGAATTTTGCCAAGCGTGCCTCCCCCCTTCGGAGGATTCTCCGCTTTGGCGGCGTTCAGATTCTGAGCGTCCCTCAGCTCCCCCGACGAGAACCGAAAGCCCGAACTGTAATCGCCCAGAGCATCGATGTCCTCGAAGGGCAACTCCAGTCCCAGGAAAGCGCCAAGCCGAGACCCTTCGGGATCGGAAGCAACGGTCCCCGAGCAGGAACTACACTACATCCGACCACGGGATCCGAAATCACCTCAGCGCCCTCCTAGAGGATCCTCGCCGCACGGGACCGATCTGAGTCGGCCATCCCCGATTCTACGGCTTTCGGTCGATGCACCTGCGGGACTCCCGTGCCCGACCTAGCTTTCTGTTCCAAGCGGCATTCGCTTTCATCGCTATCTTCGTCCCCGGTGTTGAGGCTCGCCTCGGAAGCTGATGTTGAGATCCTAATGGCGGTTTGAGTCCTGGGTGACTTAGATTTCTTTGTCGTAGGGGATCGGCAGCCTCCTCGCCCTTCCTTTTCTTACCCTTGGCGGGCTCCGAGGTCTCCGTCTCGCCACCAGGGGGCGGCTTCATCAGCATATCCTCGCCAAGGCCTGCTCAAGGGTAATTACCAGAACATATTAGAACAAATAGTGCATGGAGAAACACAAGGCCAAGACATAGGTGGAAAGAAAGCTTTACCATGGTTCTTGTCCACCCACCGATCCTTAGCCATGTCGGTCCAAGATCGGGCAAGATATGGGAACTTGGTATCCAACCGCTCGATCCACCTCGGCAGGTCCGAGACCGCTTCAGGATACCAAGCGACAGCTGCAGAAACCAAAAAGAGGTCATTTTTTCGGAAGAAAGGAAAGAAGATCACAAAACATGTCCGAAGGAAAAAATTCTTACGTCGTGTATTCCACCTCTCCGGGAAAGGCATCCTCCCAGCCAGAATGATGTCCGAGGTTTTAACCCGGACAAACCTACTCGTCCATCGTCGATCTTTATCCTCACCGGTGCTCGAGAAAAATGATTGTGTGGATCGGTGACGAAGCCTAATCAAGCCTTGATAAAACCGAGGGCTGTACATCCTAATCAAATGGTTGAGGGTAAAGGTCTCGCCCCCAACCTTATCAGTGAAATGGCGGAGCATCAAGACTATCCTCCAAAAAGAGGGATAGATTTGACCGAGCGTCACCTGGTATTTGTCGCAAAAGTTGAGGATAACCGGATCTATCTCCAGGGGAGGGGATTCAGAAGGATTGGCCGGACCCAAAGTAAAGGGGTAAGTATACACATGGAGGAAACCGGCTTTGTAATCCATCATGTTCTCACCATGGCCGGGAATCTCTACCTCCACTGTCTCTCTCCATCGGCAATCTCCCTTCACCTTCTTTATATTGGTTACGACACTAATATACCGAGACACGCGCTCGCATTTTCCCACTGCAGAAGATGTTTTATTGGTGGTAAAGTCTTTTGACATGTCAAGATCGGGGGGAGTACATTGCCCCAGGGTGGGTATCACTTTTGTTCTCCCCTCAGACGTCCGAGATGAAGAGGCGACTTCGTCCCACCGAGGAACCGTCTTGGAAGTTCTGGCCATTAAAATGATGAAATTCTCTCTAATAAAGTAAGAAGAAAGACTGAAAAAGGAGGTGGGTCTAGATTCGTGAATTCGAAGATGTTGGGAAAGTAAGGATTATCAAACGGTTGATATATTTATAGGAACCGTATGGGCAGCGGGAGGGACGAACTAATAGCGGTTCGAGGACTCCTCGATAGTTGTGTTTGACGGTGACCCTTGCGCGGACTTTTGGATGTTGCATTTAATGCCCTGATAGGCTAACGTCACGTCAATGATATCCTTGGAATATAAATTCAAAATCATTTCCTATCACTTCGTTCTAGGAAACGCGGGGACTATCTGTATACGGCAAAATCGAAGGGTCCAATTTCTCATCATTAAAGCACTTCGGAAGATCACCTCGAAGGCTCGAGGCCATGGTCGAGCATCCTACCTCGAGGATCGTCTACACTTGGCCTCATGGTAGCACTGATCACTGTGATGGTAGAATGAGAAGTTCCCGAGGCACACGCCTAGGGCTGACAAAGCCTGCTGGTCTACTCTGAATTCGAACCAAGGTGTCATCTAGCTGTCCCATCTCCCTATATTTGTAATTAATGCCTCTTATACTTCGTTGCGATTCCCCTCATATATAAAGGGGATCTTTGTCATTTTTGGAAGGGCATATTGCTTCAGTTGCTCCACTCGAATATACGAATAACATTCTCTCTGTTTTCTAACATACTCTCTTGTTGTTATTGCTTTCATTTATTATCTTCATACTTGTTCATCATTTATTGCTTATCATTGGCCATAAAGAGCCTTTATTAATTTCGACATAATTGTTAGTTATACCCCGATTGCCCCCGATAGCTCATTATCGAGCCACTGAATCGACCCCGAGGCCCCCATATATACAAGCTCGAGGCCTCGATTGTCAGCCTCTCGGTTTGATTATCACCTCATTTTTAGCTTTTACTTCGTCTCTAAACTTCATACACATAGCATCATCTGCTTAACAACTAGCATAAAAATAGATCACATATTGTTAGAGTCCCATGAACAAATTTAATTGTTACTACCATTTCCACGGTAAACAGTCGCCCTATTATGCTAACTTGATTGCCACGCAAAAACCGTGACGCTGGCTATGCCAGGTTTACCGCGAGTAGAGTGGAGGGGTACCTTAGATCATACTTCGAGTAGAGTTATTTCATTCCCTAAGGCTCATCGTATGGTTGCGAAGGGGTGGGACGCGTATCTAGCTTATGTGAGAGATGTCAGTATTGATACCCCTAAAGTTGATTCAGTCCCAGTAGTACGAGATTTCTCTGATGTGTTTCCAGCTGATCTTCCGGGCATGCCGCCCTATAGAGATATTTACTTTTGCATTGATCTGTTGCCGGGCACTCAGCCCATTTCTATTCCTCCGTCCCGTATGGCTCCTCCTGAGTTGAAGGAGTTGAAGGAGCAGTTATAGGAATTGCTTGATAAGGGTTTCATTCGACCCAGTGTATCACCATGGGGTGCTCCTATCTTGTTTGTGAAGAAGAAGGATGGTCCTATGCGTATGTGTATCGATTATCGCCAGTTGATTATCGCCATTTGTACGGTGTTCCTTGTGAGATCTATACTGCTCACCGGAGTTTGCAGCATCTGTTCAAGCAGAAGGACCTTAATTTGCCAGAGAAGGTGGTTAGAGCTGTTGAAGAACTATGATATCACTATTTTGTATCACCCGGGCAAGGCCAACGTGGTGGCCGATGCTTTGAGTCGCCGGGCGGAGAGTTTGGGGAGTTTGGCTTATTTACCAGCAGCGGAGAGGCCCATGGCGATGGATGTTCAAGCCTTAGCCAGCCAGTTTGTGAGATCGGATCTTTCGGAGCCCAGTCGGGTCCTTGCTTGTGTGGTTTCTCGGTCTTCCTTGTTTGATCGTATCCGGGAGCGTCATTTTGATGACCCTCATTTGTGTTCCCTCAAGGACAAGGCCCTGCAGGGTGATGACGGGGTATTGAGGATGTAGGGTCAGATTTGTGTACCCAATGTTGATGGGCTTCGGGACTTGATTCTAGAGGAGGCCCATAGTTCACGGTATTCCATCCATCCGGGTGCCGCGAAGATGTATCAGGATGTAAGACAACACTATTGGTGGAGGCGGATGAAGAAGGATATAGTTGGGTTTGTAGCTCGATGCCTCAATTGTCAGCAGGTAAAGTATTAGCACCAGAGGCTGGGTGGATTGCTTCAGCAGATAGAGATTCTGGAGTGGAAGTGGGAGCGGATCACCATGGACTTTGTAGTTGGGCTCCCATAGACTTTGAGGAAGTTCAATGCCATTTGGGTGATTGTGGATCGGCTGACCAAGTCCGCGCATTTCATTCCTATGTGTACCACTTATTCTTCGGAGCGGTTAGCGGATATTTATATCCGGGAGATTGTCCGTCTGCACGGTATTCCGGTTTCAATTATTTCAGATAGAGGTACTCAGTTCACATTATAGTTCTGGAGGATCGTACAACATGAGTTGGGCAACCGGGTAGAGTTGAGCACAGCATTTCACCCCAGACGGACGGACAGTTCGAGCGCACTATTTAGATTCTTGAGGATATGCTTCGTGCGTGTGTAATGGATTTTGGAGGTTCTTGGGATCAGTTCTTGCCACTGGTTGAGTTTTCTTACAACAGCAGCTATCAGTCCAACATTCAGATGGCACCGTATGAGGCCTTGTATGGTAGACGGTGTAGGTCCCCGATGGGTTGGTTCGAGCCGGGCGAGGCTAGATTATTGGGCACAAACATGGTACAGGATGCTTTGGAGAAGGTTAAGGTGATTCAGGATAGGCTCCGTACAGCCCAGTCCAGACAGAAGACTTATGCGGACCGGAAGGTTCGTGATGTTTCCTATATGGTCGGAGAGCGGGTCTTGCTACGGGTTTCGCCTATGAAGGGCGTCATAAGATTTAGGAAGAAAGGGAAATTGAGTCCGAGGTTTATTGGGCCTTTTGAGATATTGCGGCGTGTTGGGGAGGTTGCTTATGAACTTGCCTTACCTCCCAGCTTGGCAGGAGTTCATCCGGTATTTCATGTTTCGATGCTCCGGAGGTATCACGGTGATCCGTCGCACATGTTGGATTTCAGTTCAGTCCAGTTGGACAAGGATCTATCTTATGTTGAGGAGCCAGTAGCGATATTGGAAAGGCGGATTTGAAAGTTGAGGTCAAAGAACGTTGCATCAGTGAAGGTTCAGTGGCAGGGTCAGCCGGTCGAGGAGGCGACTAGGGAGACCGAGCAGGATATGTGTAGCCATTACCCTCATCTTTTCTCTACTTCAGGTTTGTCTTTATACTCGTTCGAGGATGAACTAATGTTTTAACAGGGGAAGGATGTAACGACCCGGCCGGTCGTTTTAAGAATTAATGCCCCGATCCCCTATTAACTGCTTTCCCCATGCTTATTTCTGCTATTGTGAGTTGGCGGGAGGATTCATTTTGTGTTTCGGAGTGTTTCGGGACACTTAGTCCCTAAATGAGAGTTTTAGCCTTAGAATTTGGACCGTATTCGGAGCAGTGTGAAGACAGTATCGAAATGGAATTCTGTTTGTTCCGTTAGCTCCGTTGGGTAATTTCGGGCTTAGGGGCATGTTCGGATTGTATTTTGTAGGTCCGTAGCTTAATTAGTCTTGAAATGCCAAAAGTTGAATTTTTAAGTTTCCGGTTCGATAGTGAGATTTTGATATCGGGGTCGGAATGGAATTCCGGAAGTTGGAGTAGGTCCGTTGTGTCATTTGGGACGTGTTTGCGAAATTTCAAGTAATTCGGACGAGGTTTTATAGGCTTTTTGATCGAAAGCGGAAATTTGAAGTTTTTGAAATCCTTAGGCTTGGATTAGAGAGTGATTTGTGGTTTCAGCGTTGTTTAAGTTGATTCGAGGGTTGGAATAAGTTCGTATGGTGTTTTAGGATTGGTTGGCAGGTTCGTTGAGGTCTCGGGGGCCTCGGGTGAGTTTTGGGTGCTTAACGGAAGTTGATTTTGGACTTAGGCAAAAATCTGAGTGCTGAACCTGCCATAACCGCACCTGCGTGTGTGGGACCGCAGGTGCGGCGCCGCAGAAGCGGCTTGGTGACCGCATAAGCGGAATTGGCCCAGGCTCCAGGAAACCGCAGGTGCGGCTGGGTGACCACAAATGCGGGATCGCAGATACGGCCACAAGGACCGCAGATGCGGACCCAGCCAGTTAAGTGATATTTCGCACTTTCGATGCCTTTTCCGCAGGTGCGGTAATTGAACCGCAGAACCAGATTTGCTGGTCAGAAAAGGGGCAGAATCGAGGGTCAAGTCTCAAAACCTTAGAAATTTATTTGGGAGCTCGGGATTGGTGATTTTGGGAGAGAATTTCACCTAGGTGTTTTGGGTAAGTAAATCTTACTCAATTTTGATTAATTTCCGCGAATCTATGCTTAAATTCATCCTTTAAATTCGAATTTGGGGTGAAAATTTGGAGAAAAAATTGGAAAAGTTCTTAGGCCTAATTTTGGAGTTTTGATCAAGATTTTGATGTCGGATTGGAGTAATTTTTGTATATATGAACTCCCGAGAGTGTGAGGATTCCGAATTTGTAAATTTTACCCGATTCCGAAACGTGGGCCCGGGGGGCTCTTTGGGCGATTTTCCTAATTTCGCGTATCAGCTTCGAATTGATTAGTCGAATTAGTTACTTGATGTTATATTTATATTATACAATTACTTTGAATAGATTTGGGCCATTTGGAGTCGGATACTCGTGGCAAGAACGATATTGAGTTGATTGAGCTGGTTCGACGTAAGTGGCTTGCCTAACCTTGTGTGGGGGAACTCCCCTTAGGAATTGTTATTGTGATATATGAAATGCCTTGTACGTGAGGTGACGAGGGCGTACATGTGCTAATTGTTGAAAATCCTATTTTCATTAAGTAACTATAATTACGTTTTCTTCCCTGTTTTTACTAATTGCAATTTAAGCCTACTGTTAGCTTAGGAAAGCATGTCTAAGTGACTTAACTGCTTTACTTGCTCAAACTGCCTTATTTGAATTCTGTGCAGCATGCTAGGCTAGAAATACCTGTTTTACCTTGGTATAATTTGATTGGATTGAATATTCTTTGTGTTGCTGCTGTGTGTTTACTTTGGGACTACGGGCGACATCCCGGGAGATCCCCCTTGCCTGTTTATTTGGGACTACGGATGTGGTATTCCGGGAGATCCCCCTGCACATTTACATTGGAACTACAGGACTGCACCGGGTAGATTCTCCCAGTACTGAGTATTTACATTTGGGACTACGGATATGGTATTTCGGGAGACCCCCTGCGCGTTATGAGTTGGACTACGGGACGACACCCGGAAGATCCACTGGATATTTATATTTGGGGACTACAGGACGGTATCTTGGGAGATCCCCGGTTGTTATCTCTGTAATTAGTTGTATTCCTTCTGTGATTATTTTGTCTCTGTTGTAGTTGTTGCTACTCTTATTACCCTATGTTACTTTAATACTGCTTCTTTTCCTTATATATTATTATATATGACCGGTAGAGCTCTGACCTTCCTCGTCACTACTCGACCGAAGTTAGGCTTGGCAGTTACTGGGTACCGCTGTGGTGTACTCATGCCCTTTACTGCACATGTTTTCGTGTGCAGATCCAGGTACTTTGACTCAGCCCTACTACCCTTGAGGCGAGGCGATTCTCCAGAGACTTCGAGGTATATCTTCCATGTCCGCAGACCGAGGAGTCCCTTTCCATTCTCTCTTGTAGTGATAGCCCTTCTATCTTTTCTTTAGATTTAGACATTCCGGAGTTACAACATTTTGTCGTATTCATAGCTTGTGATTCATGGGATTCCAAGTCTTTGGGAGTTGTTCGGTTTTGAGATCTTGTATTGTATATGCCGAGCGGCATCTTTAACATTTTTATATTTGTTATCTTCGGATTTTATTAGTTTTTTGCATTTGTTTCTTTCTTTTCGAAATTGTTAGGCTTACCTAGTCGTAGGGACTAGGTGCCGTCATGACATGTTCACGGAGGGCGAACTTGGGTCGTGACAGTTTGGAAAGGCATATGTCTGCAGGAGAGGTATATGAGAGATTAGGGGTTATTCGGTATAAAGACAGATTAAAAGATTGAAGGGCCCAGATGTGTTTAATCCAACAGTGGAGATAATTAGGGTAGTTAGTGGGCTGTTATGGGATGTTACAACAGAAGAGACGTGGGCCAACCAATTCAGTTTTTGGACCGGTAATTTCCCTCCCTCTTCTTTCAATTCTATCCAGCCCGCATTCTCTCTCTCGTTCCTTCTTCTCTCTTCCTCTTACCTCACCATAATTCTCTTCTTTTATGTTAGGAGCTATCCATGGAGTTGCATATTGTTTTGCATTTCAATTTGTAATTTCCAATTGTAACTGAGTTGAAGAATAATAAATACATTTGTCCGTTGAAAATTCTCAATTTTTTTAGTTTTTGCATTTCAATTCTATAAGATCATTACAATTGGTATCAGAGCTACATCCTGCCAAATTCATAATGACAGGAGCAGAAACAAGATCGAAATCTACTGACAAAACAGTTAAAAAACATGAGGCCAGTTACAAAATTACATGTCATCCAATGACTCAAAAATTGATGACTTAGGGAAGAAGATTGACATGCTAATAGAGAAACGTATTCCACCGCAAGGTGGGATATTGGGCAGTGCTCCCACTGAAGGTCTGCAAATCATGGGTTCTAGGAGTAGGCATCGCATGGGGGAAAATGGATAGTCTTCTTTGAGTAGACCACAGGGAAATTCTTCTCACTCGAGGATAGAGATCTCTTACTTTGAAGGTGTGGATCCCTGTGCTTGGTTGCGTAAATATGAGAGGTACTTCCAGTATATCCACATCACTAATCCACAACAAAAACTAGAGGACGAAGTTCTTCTCCTAATGCTAAGGGTGAATCTTGGTTTCTCTCCTATCATGTTAGTAAGGGCATAGTTAGATGGACAGATTTCACTACAAAAATTTGTAACAGATTCAAAAAATCAGCTAACAGTAAATTGAATATAATTGGTGAATTCAAAAACATTGAACAAAAGGGGGTTGTTAATGAGTATTTTGAGGAATTTGAAGAATTGAAGGCATGGGTGTTTCACAGTCCATGGATCTTTTCTTCGTCGCCAAGTCTGTCATGAATTTAGCGTAACCAGGCATTTGCTCTAAAGCCTCCACCAAAGGCACATCAATGGATATTAGAAATCCTACAATTCAAGGAATATTTTTTCCTAGAGTTCTTCATTGAATGGTTAAAGGAAGAGATCAGACACTCAGTTAAAATGTTGGATCCATACTCTTTTAGCAAAGTTGTGGAGAAGGCTAGGCATCAGGAGAATCTGTTAGAGTCCTTGAGTAAGAAGGAAAGGTTGCAAAGGGGCAAGGGGCTAAGTGCAGGATATACATCCCAAGCTACCAAGTTTTCTAGGAATTCATTTGGTAACCAAGGAAATAAGTTGTTTGATAGTAGAAGGGCTCTAGGGTTATATTACAAGTGTGAGGATAAATACCACCCAGGTCACTAGTGCAAACAAAAATAGCTGAATGCTATCTCTGCAACTACTGACTAGGATGGGGAAGAGCCAATAGAGACAGGGTATGGGGAAGCAACCCTATAATCACAAGAGGAAGATATTGATGAGGTAGTTGGCCTTAATGCATTGTCAGGAACAGAGGTTCCAAACACCAATAGGTTGAAAGGAGAATCTAAAAGGAACAGTATGTCCATTCTGTTAGTTTCAGGCAGCACCCACTTTTTTATAGATATGGAAACTGCTAAAAAGATGGGATGTGTTATCAAAGATACCTCTCCTATGAGGGTTACTGTGGCCAATAAAAATCATGTGATGAGCAATCACACTTGCCCAATCTCAAATGGAAAATTCAAGGAGTAGAATTTGAAGACTGTGCGAGGCTGCTAAGATTAGGGGCAATGAGATGATTCTAGGAGGAGATTGGATGAAGAAGCACAATCCTGTGCTTCTAGATTTTGTGGAATACAAGATGGAAGTTACACACAAGGGCAAGAGAGTAGAATTGAAGGGCATTTACAGTCAAGGGGAATTGAAAAACATGTCTGCCTATGGGGTGAAACCACTCATTAAAAAGGGGAAGACATTGTGGGCTCATTTGTTTACCATTTCAGCTTCAAAAGTGTAGATCAAGAAGGACATACCTGCAGCTATCAGCTTAGTCATTTAGAAATTATATATGTGTTTGCTGAACCCACAACCCTTCCCCCAAGAAGGAATCATGATCACCATATTCTGCTGAAAGCAGATGCTAACCCAGTCAGTATAAGACCCTAACAGGTATAGCTTTTTCCAGAAGAATGAGATAGAAAAGCAGGTCAATGACATGCTCCATAATGGGCTGATTCAGCCCAATCACTCCCCTTTCCCTTCTCATGTCCTATTAGTTAAAAAGAAAGATGGGAGCTGGAGGTTTTGTATTCACTATAGAGAACTAAATAACATGACCATAAAAGACAAGTTCCCCATTCCTTTAGTGGATGATCTGATGGATGAATTGTGTAGGTCAAGCATATACTCTAAAATTGACTTAAGGGCAGGGTACCATAAGATTAGAATGGGGGAAGGAGATATCTATAAAATAACATTTAGGACTCACCTAGGGCACTATGAGTTCAGGGTTATGCCTTTTGGCCTAACTAGTGCACCAACCACCTTTTAGTCCCTAATGAATTTTAAACCCTATTTGAGAAAGTTTGTCAAGGTATTCTTTGATGACATTTTGGTCTACAGTTCTTCCATTGCTGCTCATGTTGTCCATCTCAAAAAAGTATTAGAGATATTGAGAGCAAAACAACTCTATGACAAGCTGTCTAAGTGTTCATTTGGGCAGCCTAAGGTGGACTACTTAGGCCCTATCATATCAGGGGAGGGAGTGGCCACTTACCCTTCCAAAATTGAGGCTATGTCCACTGGCCTGTTCCCAAATCAATTAAATCCCTAAGGGGATTTTTGGGACTGACAGGTTACTACATGAGATTTGTTAAATCCTATGGAGTCATTAGCAGGCCTCAAACCAACCTGCTTAAGAAGAATGCCTTCCAATGGAATCTAGAAGCTGAGTAGGCATTTTCTCAGCTCAAAGAAGCCATGATAATATCTCCTGTGTTAGCTCTAGCAGACTTTACTAAACCATTTATCATTGAGAGTGATGTTTGTGCTAAAGGGATGGGTGCAGTGTTGATGCAAGAAGGCAGACCCATTACTTTTTCCAGCAAAGCACTAGCTTATAGACACCTGGAGCAGTCCACCTATGAAAAGAAATACATGGTTGTGTCGTCTACTGTGGAAAGATGGAGACATTACATATAAAGGGGCCATTTCATCATTAGGACTGATCACCATAGTTTAAAGTACCTACTGGAAGAAAGGGTAACAACAGCATTACAACAGAAGGGGCTGACTAAACTGTTGGGTCTAGGCTATGAGGTTCAATACAAAAAAAGGCACTGAAAATAGGGTGGCAGATGCCCTATCTAGAAGATCGGAAGAGGAACCTACATTATATGCTATTTCTACAGTAGAACTTACATGGATGAAGGAGATAGAAATATCTTATGAGCATGACCCTGCAGCCTTGCAACTCAGAACTGAGCTGATTACAAACCCTGGGGCCAAACCTATGCTTACATTGACTCGAGGAGTCAGAAGATTTGAAGACAAGATTTATGTAGGGAGAGGGGTTGATTTAAGGCTTAAAATCTTTGAAGCCTTACACATGTCACCTTTGGGAGCCATTCTGGCCAACATGGCACTTATAAGAGGATCAATTCTATATTTTATTGGCCCAACATGAAGACTGACATAATCAAATGGGTTTCTGAATGTGACACTTGTCAAAGCATCAAAATAAAAAATGTACACCTTTCAGGACTTCTACATCCCTTACCGATTCCTGTGTTTCCATGGCAAGATATAGCCATGGATTTCAGTGAAGGTCTACTGTCTTCAAACCAAAAGAATGCTATTCTTGTGGTTGTTGACAGATTGACCAAATATGGTCACTTCCTAGCCTTTAATCATCCCTACACAGCCCATGATGTGGCTAATATCTTCTTGAAGGAGGTCTATAAGTTACATGGCCTGCCTAAGACAATTGTATCAGACAGAGACCCCATTTTCACCAGCCATTTATTGCAACATCTATTCAGGGCTATGGGTACCAAACTTACCATGTCTATAGCCTACCACCCTCAAATAGACGGCCAGACTGAAAGACTCAACGGGTGCCTAGAATCCTATTTCAGATCCATGGTATTCTCAGAACCCAAACAATGAGTTAAGTGGCTGCCATTAGTAGAATGGTGGTATAACACCAACCACCATAGCTCACTGAAAATTACTCCCTTTCAGGCACTCTATGGGTTCATTCCTCCACAGATACCATTGGGATATCTCCCTCACTCAATACACTCACAGGTTGGGGCATGATAGCCCAATGATAACAGATGTTACAACAACTCAAAGAAAACTTGGTACAACCTCAGGCTCGCATGAAGTTCTACGCAGATAAAAATAGGACTGACAGATCCCTAAATGAAAGAGACTTAGTCTATCTTAACCTACAGCCCTACAGGCAGGCATCGGTGGCTATGCTTAAGAATCTTAAACTTTGTGCTAGATACAACGGGCCTTACACAATATTAAAGAAAGTGGGTTCAGTAGCTTACCAGCTAGACTGCCACCAGGGTCTCAGATCCACCCTGTATTCCACATCTCCCAGTTGAAGCGCTGAGTTGGACCCACGATTGTGCCTAGCCGGCAACCTCCAGTATGTGACGGCCATAGGCGCGTCTTAGTGCAGCCATTAGAAATCTTGAAGAGAAGGATGATGAAGTTCAAAAATGCAGCGACAGTGAAGGTTCTTGTTCAATGGACTAACCTCAACGCAGATGAAGCTACGTGGGAGGACTAGGGTTACATCAAAGGCCAGTTCCCGATGTTTGCAGCTCAGTTCCGACATTAAGGACAAGGTCGATTTGAACGAGGTGGTATTGTTAGGTTTAGAAAGGTGGATGTCTGAAGGAGAGGTATATGAGAGATTAGGGGTTATTCAGTATAACACGTGGCAAAATCAGGGAAGACAGATTAAAAGATTGAAGTCCCAGATGCGTTTAATCCAACGGTGGAGATAATTAGGGTAGCTCTTATAACAGAAGAGACTTGGGCCAACCAATTCAATTTTTGGACCGGTAATTTCCCTCCCTCTTCTTTCAATTCTGTCCAGCTCACATTCTCTCTGTCGTTCCTTCTTTTCTTCTTCTTACCTCACCTTAATTCTCTTCTTTCAGGTTAGGAGCTATCCATGGAGTTGTAGATTGTTTTGAATTTCAATTTGTAATTTCCAATTGTAACTGAGTTGAAGAATAATAAATATATTTGTCCGTTGAAAATTCTCGATTCTTTTTAGTTCTTGCATTTCAATTCTATAAGATTATTACAGGATTCAATACCACGCTTTTGGGTGGAGAGAGGCGACAGAGAATAGGGAAAGAGGCTAGTAGAGAAAAAAGAAAAAGGTATAATTGAATCCCCTGATTTAAGGCACTAGTAATGGATTGTATAAGGAGAGAGGTGGTAGAGAATAGGGAAAGAGGAAAGGGGAGGAAAAAGGAAAAGGGTGTAACTGAATCTCCTAATTGAAGACACTAATAATGGAGTGTATATAAATTGTAAGAAAAATATAGTTAGATCGGATAATATATAAATCTAGGACAATTTTAATAAATAAGTTTCAAATATTATATAGGAAAAAATCCCTAAAATAAAACATCCAACGAATGACTAACATGAAGTTGTAATTAAGTAGTACTAATTGGCCGTCCATACTGATGCATTGCAATAATTTCCCATTATTTTAGTTGTAAATAGTACTGATTGTAAGGTTCTTTTCGATTTCTCGGAGGAATCTAAAAAGAAATACTATAATTTTTTTTTTCTCATGTTGAAGATTGTCCAATTTGTATAAGTTCACATCTAGCCATTGCGTTCTTAGTACTCCATACATGGGGTGTTGTGACGACCCAAAGGGTCATCACCTGTTTCCTCATTCGTTCTGTGCTTCCAAGGCCTTGGAAACCTCACTTTTAGTTGCCTCGATTTGCGTGCGCACTCCGGGCGCGAAGCCGGAAAATTTTTATGTTAAAATATATGAATTCTCTGAAAAATTTGGTGAATTATGATATTAATATTGATATAGTTGACTTTGGTCAATATTTTGGGTAAACGGACCCGGACCCGTGATGTGGCGGTCCCGGGAGGTCCGTAGAAAAATATGGGACTCGGGCATATGCCCGGAGTCGAAATCCGAGGTCCAGAACCCCGGTAAAAGAATTTTTCTGATAAATTGTTTTCTGAAATTAATAAGGAAAAATGGAAATGAAAATGAGTTAGAAAATATAGGTATCGGGCTCGTATTTTGGTTCCGACGCCCGGTACAGGTCNGTTCCTCCAAAACCATATAAAAAGAAAAATCCACCTTTGTCTTCATTCACATCTCTTATTATTTTTTCATAAACTGACTTTTGCTCATGTGTCAAATTCTTTACTAATTGTTGATGTTCATCTGCCAAAGCACGTTTATTATAACACAATTCATCCCGTATAATCTGTTACTGTTGTCAATTTCTTCCGTATTATAAACGGGCCTTGGCATTGTTGAAAAATCTTGGAAACTTCTTCCACAACCTTTAAAAAAAATTTCAAGCTTTTGCAAACAGCGATTTTTCAATTCTTCATATGTTAGGTCAGCTTCTGAAATAACATGAAAATATAAAATAATTAAATACAATTAGATTGTAAAGTTTAATTTAGCCTCATGAAATAAATAATAAGATTAACGAAAAACTATAGTGGTCAATAGTAGTTTACATTAATTTAAAGTACGTTCAACGTACATAGAATTTGAAGTAATAATATTGTAAAAACAATGTGCTCGAACGCGGCCCTCTTCCCGCGAACGCGAAGGGCAATTTTGCCAGTTATATTTTTAATTTCCAGAACAGTGTAGTTACGGGAATTTCATGAAAACACACGAGCTCCTTCTTCTCCAAGGTCTTTAGGCGTCCATTGAAGCTCCCTTTCACCAAAACTTCTTGGGTTAGTAAATCTTAACTCGTTTTCTTCATTTTCCATCAATATTTGTTGAATTCCTAAGCCTAAAACATATAATTTAGGGTAGAAATTGGGGGAAATGGGTAGAGTTAGGTTTTTGAAAATTTTGGGCGATTCAACCTCAATTTGGGGTCGGATCTTGAAACAAATTATATATTTGAACTCGTGGGGTTATGGGTGATTGGAATTTGGTCCGAGCCTCGAGTTTGGACCATGTGGGCCCGGTGTCGGATTTTGCTATTTTTGGAAGAATGGTAGGAAATTCATTTCTAGGCTATGGGATTATGTTGTTGAGCCTCATTTTATATTATTGAATTAATTATGATTAGATATCATTGTTTCGGAGTCGAATTCTAGAGGAAAGGCGGTGTTAGAGGCTTGATTGCTATTTTCGGATCGAGGTAAGTGTTTGATCTAACTTTGGCTTGAGGAAATAGGGTTAGAGTATCATAAATGCTATTTGCTAATTGATCGAGTACGGTGTATAGGCGTGGTGACGAGTGTCTATACACCGGAGTCTAGCATGACCGTGGGTCTTTGTTTGTACTTGTTTTTGAGATAATTTGGAACTCTTCTATGCTACAACATGTTTTTCTGCAAATGTGAAGAGTTTGAGGATAAGTTGTGAAATATTAATATTTTGGAGCATTGGCTCGAGTGTTATATATCATTGAGTAAGAGATGAATGTATAGAAAAGAGGTGTGATTAATCCCTTGCCGGGATGGTTTGATTACAGTGAGTATTGCCCTTGCTGGGTTGTGAAAGATGTTGTTATTATTCCCTTGCCGGGTCTTGGTGGTTATTTGTGTTGTTCCCTTGCCGGGATAGTTCATATTACTTGTTTATTTCTCTTGCCCGTTTGGTTGTGACTGTTATTTGGGTGAGGAAGAGTGAAATTGCACGAAGGGTGCGTGCTATTCTAGATTACATTTGCACGAAGGGTCATTCCGTGCTATTCTTGATTATATTTGCACGAAGGGTCATTCCGTGCTATGTTTGACTATTTATGCACGAAGGTACATTCCGTGCTCTGATTTGATTATATTTGCACGAAGGGTCATTCCGTGCCATGAGATGAGAGCTATGTGAGGGAAAGCACGAAGGGTGATGCCGTGCATTTTATTTGATTGCTTTGGGTGAGATTGAGAGTAAAAGCACGAAGGGTGATGCCGTGCAACTATAGAATTTCTTATTCTTTGATAATTATTGTTGTGCCATGTCTCTTAATTACGCTGATGAACTTTATTTCCAAATTTGTACTCTCCCCATAGTATGTTTCCCTCCCTTTTAACTGTTTAGTTTCGGTATTTTCTTTCCTTTTGTTGCATATTTGTATATAAAAATTGTACAGGTTGGTATAGTAGTCCTGTCTAGCCTCGTCACTATTTCGCCGGGGTTAGGCCAGACACTTACCAGCACATGGGGTCGGTTGTGCTGATGCTACACTCTGTGCATTTCTTTGTGCACAGATCCAGGAGCAGCTTTTGGACAACAGCAGTAGGATTCTTATACGGGAGCTATCTTCAGTCCAGGGACTCTCGAGGTAGCCTAGCTGGCGTTCGCAGGCCGAAGTCCCTTTCCTTATTTCAGTTTGTTTTCATTGTACCGAAACAGACATGTGTATTTCTTTCATTCAGACTTGTTGTAGCATTCTATAGTAGTCCGTGAGCTAGTAACACCAGATTTTGGGTAAGGATGTGTTTTAAACTTCTGCATTTTTATATCCTTTTTGTTAAACTTAAAGTCTTCCGCATTTCTTTAACTGTTGTTAGTATAATATATTGTTGAGGTTGAATAGCGAATGTTTAATGTATGGCTGGCCTAGCTCCGTTAGTAGGCGCCATCACGACGCCTGATGGTGGGAAAAATTCGGGTCGTGACAAGTTGGTATCAGAGCCCTAGGTTACATAGGTCTCACAACTCACGGACAACCTCGGTAGAGTCTGAGGGATCGGTACGGAGACGTCTGTATTTATCCCTCAGAGGCTACGGAGTTAGGAAAAGTTTCACTTTTGTTCTTTCCTGTCGTGCGATTCTGTTTCTCAAATATTGATTGTCTTTCTACTCTGTTCTTTCGCAGATGGCGAGAACACGTGCTTCCTCTTCTACCGCGCAGCAGCCCGAGCCCCCAGCAGCAGCTCCTGCGTGGGGCAGAGGCCGAGGCCGGGGCAGAGCTCAGCCCCGAGCAGCAGTTCCAGAGGTGGAGCCTCATGTTGACTACGATGAGGAGGCTCCAGCCCCAGCAGCTCCGGTGGGCCCAGCTCAGGTCCCAGGAGGGGTCATGTTCACCCCAGACCTTCAGGATGCTCTAGTCAGGTTGGCAGGCTTTATGGATAGTGTTGCTAGAGCGGGTTTGCTGCCAGTAGCACCAACCACTTCTCAGGCTAGAGGAGGGGTTCAGACTCCTGCTACGCGCACTCCGGAGCAGGTAGCTCCACAGACTCATGCCCCAGTGGTTCAGCCAGCTGCGACAGCTCAGCCAGGTATTATAGCTCAGGCCGGTGATGGAGCGGCCATGTCTTCGGATGCTTTGTGGAGACTTGATCGGTTCTCCAAGCTCTTCACCACCACTTTCAGCGGTGCTTCATCAGAGGATCCCCAGGATTTTCTATTCAGTTGTCATGAGATTCTCAGGACTATGGGTATAGTGGAGACCAACGGGGTCGATTTTTGCACCTTCAGGCTTGCAGGGTTCGCCAAGACTTGGTGGAGAGATTTTTGCCTATCTAGACCAGCAGGGTCTCCAGCTTTGATATGGGATCAGTTCGCGGAGATATTCTTGGAGAAGTTTCTCCCCGTCACTCAGCGAGAGGCACTTCGTAGGCAGTTTGAGCGCCTCCAGCAGGGCTCCATGACAGTTACACAGTATGAGACTAGATTTATCGACCTGGCATGCCATGCAGTTGTGATACTCCCTACAGAGCGAGAGAGGGTCCCGAGATTCATTGATGGATTGATTCAGCCGATCCGTCTTCAGATGGCCATGGGAGTTGGTAGTGATATCTCTTTCCAGGAGGCGGCCAATGCGGCCCATAGAGTTGAGATGGCCCATTCGGGGAGGTGGTCAGATGTCGGACAAGAGGCCTCGTCATACTGGTAGATTCAGTGGTACCTCATCTGGAGGTAGGGATTCCTATGGTAGAGGTCAGGCACCGAGGCCCTTTCAGTCTGCGCTTCAGGTTTCTCATGGTGCTCCAGGCCGCGGAGGTTCTCAGCAGTATTATTCAGATTAGCAGCCTATCAGTGCACCCCCACTTCAGAGCTTCAGGGGAGGACATTCTGGTCGACAGGGCCAGCAGTCGCAGCAGCCGAGGTCTTGTTATGGTTGTGGTGACCCCGGTCACATTGTCAAGTTTTGCCCTCGAGCATCGGGCAGCTCTCAGCAGCAGGGTCCTTGCCCCATGATTCAGGCAACAGGTGATCCACAGCCCGCCCAGCCAGCTAGAGGCGGGGATAGGGATCATAGAGGTGGAGGCAGGGACCGTAGAGGTGGAGCTCGGACCGGCAGAGGCAGAGGACAGCCAGTGGTTGATCGTCCTAGAGATGCAGTTCAGGGAGGTGGGGGCCAGCCCCGGTGTTATGCTTTGCCAGCCAGACCAGAGGCTGAGTCTTCCGATGCAGTTATTACAGGTACTATTCTGGTCTATGGCAGGGATGCTTCAGTGCTATTTGACCCTGGGTCTACGTATTCATATGTGTCGTCTTATTTTTCTCCCTACTTGGCTATGCCCAGTGATGCCTTGGGTATTCCTGTATATGTATCCACGCCAGTGGGTGATTCTATAGTGGTCGACAGAGTTCATCGTTCCTGTGTAGTAGTATTAGAGGGTCTTGAGACCCGTGTTGACCTATTGCTTCTAGACATGGTTGATTTTGATGTTATATTGGGGATGGATTGGTTGTCCCCGTATCATGCGATCTTGGATTGTCACGCCAAGACCGTGACCTTGGCTTTACCGGACTTGCCCCGATTGGAGTGGAGAGGGACCCTAGGACATACCACCCGCAGTGTCATTTCATATGTTAAGGCTCGACGCATGGTTGAGAAAGGGTGTTTAGCTTATTTGGCATATGTTCTTGATTCCAGCATAGAGGTTCCTTCTATTGACTCAGTTCCTATTGTTCGGGAGTTCCTAGAGGTTTTCCCCTCAGACCTGCCGGGTATGCCGCCCGATAGGGATATTGATTTTTGTATTGATCTGGCTCCAGGCACGCAGCCCATTTCTATCCCGCCGTATCGTATGGCCCTGCCAGAGTTGAAGGAGTTAAAGGACCAGTTGCAAGATTTGTTAGGGAAGGGTTTCATCAGGCCTAGTGTTTCTCCTTGGGGTGCGCCAGTGTTATTTGTGAAGAAAAAGGATGGATCGATGAGGATGTGTATTGATTATCGGCAATTGAACAAGGTGACGATAAAGAACAAGTATCCACTGCCGAGGATTGATGATTTGTTTGACCAACTTCAGGGCGCAACAGTGTTTTCAAAGATAGACTTGAGATCTGGCTACCACCAGCTGAGGATTAGGGCATCCGATGTCCCTAAGACAGCATTCCGCACTCGGTACGGGCATTATGAGTTCCTGGTCATGTCGTTTGGGTTGACCAATGCCCCAGCAGCATTCATGGAGTTGATGAACCGAGTGTTCAGGCCGTATTTGGACATGTTCGTGATAGTCTTTATTGATGATATTCTGGTGTACTCCCGCAGCCAGGAGGAGCACGAGCAGCACCTCAGAGTGGTTCTTCAGACTTTGAAAGATAGTCAGTTGTATGCGAAGTTCTCGAAGTGCGAGTTCTGGTTGAGTTCGGTTGCATTTCTGGGTCATGTTGTATCAGCAGAGGGTATTCAGGTGGACCCGAAGAAGATTGAGGCAGTCAAGAATTGGCCTCGACCAGCATCAGCTACAGAGATTCGGAGTTTCTTGGGGCTAGCAGGTTACTATCGTCGGTTCGTGGAGGGGTTTTCATCTATTGCAGCCCCGATGACCAGATTGACCCAGAAGGGTGCCCAGTTCAGATGGTCGGATGAGTGTGAGGCGAGCTTTCAGAAGCTCAAGACAGCTCTGACTACGGCACCG
>NC_031995.1:99726425-99736280 GCF_001879085.1 Nicotiana attenuata | reverse complement strand
GCGATGAACAATTTTGCCCAGTTATTTTAAAAGCCTAAAACAGTAGCCATTACGGGATTTTACCATCTTCTTCGCACGAACCTCTCTCTCAAATCCTCCATAGACGAAATTCAAGTTCCCTTTCCTCCACAACTCGTTGGGTAAGTAATCCTAACATCGTTTCCTCATTATTTTATCATCTAATCACTAAATTCTAGGCCTAAAAACATGAAATCAAGGTAGAAATTAGGGCTTTTGGGTAGAGTTAGGTTTTTGAAAGTTTTGGGCGATTCAACCTCAATTTGGGGTCGGATCTTGAAATAAATTATATATTTGAACTCGTGGGGTTATGGGTGATTGGAATTTGGTCCGAGCCTCGAGTTTGGACCATGTGGGCCCGGTGTCGGATTTTGCTATTTTTGGAAGAATGGTAGGAAATTCATTTCTAGGCTATGAGATTATGTTGTTGAGCCTCATTTGATATTATTAAATTAATTATGATTAGATATCATTGTTTCGGAGTCGAATTCTAGAGGAAAGGCGGTGTTAGAGGCTTGATTGCTATTTTCGGACCGAGGTAAGTGTTTGATCTAACTTTGGCTTGAGGGAATAGGATTAGAGTATCATAAATGCTATTTGCTAATTGATCGAGTACGGTGTATAGGCGTGGTGACGAGTGTCTATACAACGGAGTCTAGCATGACCGTGGGTCTTTGTTTGTACTTGTTTTTGAGATAATTTGGAATTCTTCTATGCTACAACATGTTTTTCTACAAATGTGAAGAGTTTGAGGATAAGTTGTGAAATATTAATATTTTGGAGCATTGGCTCGAGTGTTAAATACCATTGAGTCAGAGATGAACGTATAGAAAAGAGGTGTGATTAATCCCTTGCCGGGATGGTTTGATTACAGTGAGTATTGCCCTTGCCGGGTTGTGAAAGATGTTGTTATTGTTCCCTTGCCGGGTCTTGGTTGTTATTTGTGTTGTTCCCTTGCCGGGATAGTTCATATTACTTGTTTATTTCTCTTGCCCGTTTGGTTGTGACTGTTATTTGGGTGAGGAAGAGTGAAATTGCACGAAGGGTCATTCCGTGCTATTCTTGATTATATTTGCACGAAGGGTCATTCCGTGCTATGTTTGACTATTTATGCACGAAGGTACATTCCGTGCTCTGATTTGATTATATTTGCACGAAGGGTCATTCCGTGCCATGAGATGAGAGCTATGTGAGGGAAAGCACGAAGGGTGATGCCGTGCATTTTATTTGATTGCTTTGGGTGAGATTGAGAGTAAAAGCACGAAGGGTGATGCCGTGCAACTATTGAATTTCTTATTCTTTGATAATTATTGTTGTGCCATGTCTCTTAATTACGCTGATGAACTTTATTTCCAAATTTGTACTCTCCCCTTAGTATGTTTCCCTCCCTTTTAACTGTTTAGTTTCGGTATTTTCTTTCCTTTTGTTGCATATTTGTATATAAAAATTGTACAGGTTGGTTTGGTAGTCCTGTCTAGCCTCGTCATTACTTCGCTGGGGTTAGGCCAGACGCTTACCAGCACATGGGGTCGGTTGTGCTGATGCTACACTCTGTGCATTTCTTTGTGCACAGATCCAGGAGCAGCTTTTGGACAGCAGCAGTAGGATTCTTATACGGGAGCTATCTTCAGTCCAGGGACTCTCGAGGTAGCCTAGCTGGCGTTCGCAGGCCGAAGTCCCTTTCCTTATTTCAGTTTGTTTTCATTGTACCGAAACAGACATGTGTATTTCTTTCATTCAGACTTGTTGTAGTATTCTATAGTAGTCCGTGAGCTAGTGACACCAGATTTTAGGTAGGGATGTGTTTTAAACTTCCGCATTTTTATATCCTTTTTTTTAAACTTAAAGTCTTCTGCATTTCTTTAACTGTTGTTAGTATAATATATTGTTGAGGTTGAATAGCGAATGTTTAATGTATCGCTGGCCTAGCTCCGTTAGTAGGCGCCATCACGACGCCCGATGGTGGGAAAAATCCGGGTCGTGACAGGTGTAGTACACAAATGCCCTCAAAAGTGGATGATGGTCTTGAATTTTTGTTTCTGCTTGTTTTATGAGCAGAACTTTAAGTTTAACAAGTGTTACCTCTTACTAGGACCGTCTAAGGGTTGGGTAATACCAGTAACGGTATCGGACCGTACCGCTCCGGTGGGTGGGTAGGGGTAAGGGATTTGGGGTGAAGGGTAAGGGTAATGGTTGGTACCCGAAACAGTAGCCTTAGTACCGGTACCGTTAGTACCCTTAAGGAACCTTGTTGGTACAGCACTGGTACCGGACCGGTACCCAACGTTTTATTTTAAATTTAAAAATTGGCCTTTTCTCTAATTTAAAGTTACCCCTAAGTATCGGTACCGGACCCTTAGGACCGGTAGGGGTACTGGTAGGGACCAAAAAATACTCCTAACCCATACCCTTAAATACCCTTAAGTAAATACCCTTAAGGAACCCTCCCCTTACCCTTACCCTTACCCTCCCCTTAACCCGTAGCCCTTAATGTCCCGGTACCCTCCACTTAGACGGTCCTACTTCTTGCTAGCCTCATGGGCAACATTTTTAACTTTTGATTTTGAATCTAGCAAGCGAGGGTCAAAATTTAAAGACTACCCAAAAAATATCATATTTCTGCATTTTCTTGCCGTACATTAAACTTGATAATAAAAAATTCAAAGCCACGACTTTAATATAAACCTCAACCTCTCCAATATTATAGTAGCTACTATTTCAATCACAAAGGGGTTTGTGGCTCTGTCCTAAACAGCTATCGAAAGGGCATAGGCCAGAGCTCATCAAGAATTATAGTTTATGTATAGCTTACTTCATGCCTGGTAGTTGTTAACAGTTTATATTTATTCTTTCTGGGACGCTTGTCAACTTGGTAAAATTGTTTTATTTTTTATAGAATAATTCAGTTACATCTAACGAATTAAATATATATATATCCTTGCTCCTGTGAATAAAGCATTAAATAATCCTTTGTTATTTGCTTCTCATGAATTTGTCTGAGGTGATTAGCAGTCCAGATAATAGCAGAGCCAAGTGTTTCAAAAAATAAAAAAATAAAAATACAGAAATGTCACACATAAGATTTAGCTTACTACATAATAAAACCAGTCTTGAACCATCTTTTCCACTATATCAGAAACTTTCTTCATGTTAAGAGAATTCAAAAATTTATAAGTATTTAAAAAAATTTATTTTTGCCTTATTTATACAATATATTTTTCTGGATTAAGAAGATTTAATTGAACCCCTTACAACCATGTGGCTCGGCCAGAGAGTCCACACTTCTCCGTGTATTTATTCTCTGTGATTGGTATATAGTATATAGTACAATAATAACTTTTCTCTTTATTCTTCAAATTTAAACATTAATTTGGTATTGGAATACATGAACTTGTCATAAGTTGTCTAGTATTAATAGTGTACATAAAGGAGTTAATTTTATTCATGGTTATTGAACTTTTGTGTTTGTCACCCAAAAGTCACTTTTGTTTTTTGTTACGTAAAAATCATTCAACTTTGTATTCATTACACCAAAGTCACTTTTATTTCTTTTGTTACACAAAAATCATTTTACTTGGCTCTAGTTATCTACACAAAGTACACTATTTTACTTTAAAAAGTTCTATTATGCCCTTGATATTATATAAACCTTCATATTTATGTAATACCTTCTATATTATATACTATATAATATATTTTTAACTATGTATTTTATTTATAAATAAAATAACTTAATATTATTTTATTCATTATTTTTATAATATATTCGTATATTTAATTTTTTATTAACATTAATTGTCAAAATATATTAGTAGCGTTATTAAATTTGTAGTAACTTTAATATATATTAGTAGAGAAATAAATCGGCAAGTACATTTCCGTGAGAAAATTCGCAAGTAAACAAACAAAGAAAATGAGGAAAAAATCATATGTTGATCTGAAGGAAAATCCCTAGGTAACTCTACATGTGAATTTAGCTGGGGATATTTTCTTGGGGATTTACCTGGGCAATTGGTTATTTGAAAAATTATACTACTAATAATTCGAGAAAAACCGTAAAAAAAAAAGGCCCAAAGTTGATCGGTAATGGCCAATAACCGTCCAAAACGGGACCATTAACGTGTGGTCGGTATTTTAAAGGTCAGAAGGGCATACCGACCAAAGTTGGTCGCAAGTTACCGACCAACTTTGGTCGGTCAATTAAATTCTAAAAAAAAAAAAAAGAATTGCTAAAAAAAGTTGTTTTATAACGCTACTAATATATCTTGAAAATCAAAGTTAGAAAAAATTAAATATACGAATATATTATAAAAATAATAAATAAAATAATATTATAAAATATTTTATTTATGATTAAAATACATAGGTAAAAATATATTATATAGTATATAGTATAGAAGGTATTACATAAATATCATAATATACTTTTCAAGTAAAAATGTGACTTTTGTGATAACTAGAGCAAAGTAAAATGATTTTTGTGTAACAAAAGAAAGAAAAGTGACTTTGGATAACAAACACAAAAGTTCAATGGCCATGAATAAAATTATCTCTACATAAAGCAACTCTTGAACTATCTTTCTTCCCTATATTAGAAGCTTTCCTCATGTCAAGGCGACTTAATAAAAACTTGTCAAATGCTGTCTAGTAATAATAATGTATACATAACAGAAGAAGAGGTGTAGCATTTGCCCAGAAAACAGAGAAAGAATCCACTGTCCATTTCAAGAAGCACATCTTTCCTTTTTCCTCTCTCAAAAGTTCCGTAGTTGAAACTTATTTTTCCCTTCAGGTTCTTTTTTTCTTAATTTGCAGAAGCCTGTGAGAGAAGCACCTCTCTGCTTGAATGGTTGATACCATCAAAACTTTGATGCCCACTGTTATTTACTTCTCGTTTCTTCTCTCTTTTGGCTCTGTTAAAGAAGCCTGGTACTATCGTTGCATTGGCCTTGACCCTTGAGATAGGATTTTCATATAAATTTATCCCGTTGTTTTCCTTGTGTCCTATAACTGCAGTGTTATTGATAGATTTAAATGGAGAGAAAGTTAATGAAATCATTTTCTGAAAAAATATGCATGCAGAAGGCAATAAAGAAAGGGGAAGAGAATAAGAAGGTGAAGAATAATAGTACTAGGTTGTTGATTACAGTGAATGTGTTGGGTAGTGCTGGGCCGTTAAGGTTTGTAGTGAGCGAGAATGATAAGGTTGCTGTGGTCGTTGACACTGCTCTGAAACAATATGCTCGCGAGGGCCGACTTCCAATTCTGAGTTCAGACGTCAACGATTTCTTTCTTTACTCAACCACTGCTGGAATTGATGGTACTTTACATGGCCACTTGAATCTTTCTTCTTTTTTATAAATCATTTCAGGGTATTGTTAACCTTTGTTTTTCTGATCAAAATTTTCAGCTCTGGGACCATTGGACTCGATTGGATCACTAGGAGTGAGAAATTTCATCCTTTGCAAGAAGCAAAAACAGCCACTGATGACAGAAGGAAGGGCGAATGGGATTGCTCAGAATGGGAAAAAGGGTTGGAAGGCATGGCTGACTAAGTCCTTTAGCTTCAAGATTCATTCACATTGAATCACTTTCTTGTGCCCTTAGTTAATTGTGGCTTCGTCAAGCCTATAAGTGTTGTGTATTAATAAATGATGTATATATATACATCAACTCCTTGTACCGACCGATTCACTCTTAATGTGCCATATGCGGTTGGATTAGTCACGTCAATGGGTTCCAGACACCATATGGTTTTAAAAAATCCTTTAAGTAACTCAAGTATTTATGAGAATCAACTTCTTTAATTTGGAACAAAAGTTCATTCCTAATATATCCTAAAAATTAAAGCATATTCTAAAATCTTAATTAAAAGCAATGGCTTCAAATCTTTCCACTAGCTACTTTATGAGTTGTTCTGATCGTACAGAAACCATCCCTCTATATACACTTTCTGGCTGTTTAAAACCATATAAAATTAAAGGTCATGCACTTGGAATATCCTTTTATGATCTGCTGTACTCAATTTCTTCTTTGTTAGGCTGTCTTACTTCCACTGTCAAATCTTTGCATCTTTTCATTAAAAAGAAAGAAAAAGAAAAAAGTAGTTGTATACGGTCGAAATCGGGTTCGTCCATTGTTTGACCAATCGAGGCTGAAACATGGCTGGTCAAAGCTCGAGCTGGGGTTATATCGAACCAAGCGCAAAATTAGATTGTCGAGCTCGTGACCGAGAGACCGAGCAAGATCGAGACCGAGAAAGATCTAAGGAATTGCCGAGCCAGATAACGGAAAGCCGAAATATCCGCTGTCGCGGCCCGTTTTCTCGCGAAAGCGGGTATCGACGTCGTGACAACTCCTTATAGAATGGGAGATAGAGTGTTAAAGGAGAAGAGTCACCGCCTAACGATTTTTAAGGTGCGTTAGGGCACCTATTAGTACAAATCTTAGTACGATTACAAGGATACAACTATTTAGATCTAACATAAAAAAGAGAGACGGATCCTAAGTTTTTTTAGCCTAAAGGATCACCCAGTGCAACATAAATAATACTTCGCAACTCCCTTAAGCTAGGGAGTTACTCATATTATTCAGGGGGCACAGACTATTATCTCCAGCTACCCGATTACTATGTTAAAGTTGTTTACTTAAAGCGTGCTAGTTCAATTAATCGTGCTCTATGCGTGCACTACTCGTCCCATACCTATGGTCCAGGAGGTTTTTTGACCTCTATTTAGGTGGTTCTAGACCTCGCTTAGGCTGCTCAAAAACGTCAAAACTAGGCGACATACAAAACACATTGGACTTCAAATATAGGCAGTAAAGAGCTCAAGTTTGCCTCCACTCTTAAGCAACAAATGCACGCAAGACAAGTTTTCATGTTAGGCAATTCAGAATTAAAAACCTTAAGCCCTATAGACATGATTTCTATGTGACAAGGCATCAAAGCGTACAAGTAGTTTTAGAGGCCATGCGCTGTTTTATCTCTAAATGATTATACAATTTGCAAGCTGATTTGAGATTGCAGATTTCCAGTATTTTCATCCTACAGACGTTGCGTCTAAGTGATTTACGCCCCAGGTGACAGTGAAATCTATTGGGAGAAACCAAGAATTACTTATGCCTTTTGACAATGGCCTAAGTGAATAATAAACAAAGTTGAGAGGTGCAGCATTAACCATTATTAAGGTGAATAGTGGTATCCTATAGACAGGATCTCTAATGATTAGCACTTGGAGTGGATATTATTATTATACCTTAACCTTATAGACATGCTTTCTAGGGGAACAGTGCGATGCAGTAACAAATGAGATGATTAAAATCCTATAGGCATGATTTCTAGTGGACAGTATGAGATAATATCAAATGAAGTGATCAAAATCCTATAGACATGAATTCTAATGAACGTGCTGAGGACAATCGAAAGAAAGTTAGTGACATTAGTTCCTATAGGTAGGTTTTCTAGTAACACGTAGCAGCAAGAATAATTGCAGCAGTTGAATTCATGCTTTGGCAGTAAGCAAATAGTGTGAGTGTGTGCTTCTCTAATGACATGATTTCTATAGTGCACATAGTGATTGAATAGCACATGTAGCAAGTGAATCAATGAGTCCTATAGGCATGTTGTCTACCCCTCTTCATGCAAATATTAAGAATTTACCCATACCCCATATTTTACTAACACCCCAATTATTTATTACAAGGTTATTACTGGCCCAATAATAAATAAGATTACAAACATTATATAAATAATGACAATAGGCCCACAACAGGCCCAAAAGAAATACCCTACAATGTCTGGGCCTTCAGCAATTCTCATGCAGCATATCCAGGTTTCAAAAAGGAGCCAAATTTATCAACACAACCCAGAAACCATAGAAGAGCTCAAAGCAAAATCACACAACCATATTCCCAAGCGTTGAATCACTTAAACCACACAGTTTAGATATTCAGCACATAATAGGAAGAAAGGGTTGAGTGGGATAGTTCAGGTTTCAGGGAGTGACTAAAGACTCTAATCCTAGTGTGTCAGAGTTCACAAGGGTCTCAAATGGACCCCGAGCAGTGCTCACGCTAGGGAGGTCAGTAGTAAGAACCTTGCTAGCCTTGGCTTTCAGCCGGCTAAGAATGAGAACTTCAGAACAATATAAGTAACAATGAGGGAGAGTGGACAATGGCTGAGGGAAAGAAGTTGGGGGGGAATACATTTATAACTTAAAGTAGACATGGCAAGGTTGAGAACACAAAGAAACTAATCAAATAGGTCACAAAGCAGGTTCAACACTTATAAAAATAACACATGGACATATTGATAGAGTTAAAAGGAAGAGGGAACAAGTTTGCAGGTTTGACAAAGAATATCATGCACATATGCACAATACTAAACAAGTTAAAACCTAATAGGCCCACATTATGCTAAGTATACGTCCCAGTGTCATGTTAATCAACATTTAGACATGATGAGGAACACACACATTGTGATAAGCCAAATAATCACTGAAGGAACAAGATATCAAGTGAACTAAAGACATACTAAGGAACATATTAGTAGAGAAGCAAGATCATAGTCGATAGAAAAGGTCTTAACACAAATTACCACACATTACATATGCAATACTATCATTAGAGAGATTCATAATAGAATGGGAAAGTAAACTCATGTCAAATAGCAAATGTAGGTATTCAGGAATTGACACATTAGACTAATTAACTAAAGAAGGTCAAAGTTTTGTTAGAGATTCCCCTAATAACATGAAGCAGTTCAAACAAATTGAGATGACTATTCTAAAACCTCACGCAATCACTAAAGGGGTATGGGATCAAGTGAGCCTGCTGAGTGAAAAAATAGCAGAGAAACATGTCATAGTTAACAAAGGAAGTTCTAACACAGGTCAATACAAATGTGAAGCATTCATTACAAAGATTCAGGACAAAGCAAGTAAGCATATTTAAGAACATTCAGGCACCAATACACTAGTTAAACGAGCTTAGGAGGGTCAGATTATCCAAGTTACACTTAGACAATCTCAGAACTAGCAGCATTAGGGGAAGTTAAATGCTAAAGAGACTTAAAACAAGTGTAGAGTTAACAGAGTCGTGCATAAAAGTAACCCAAAAACACATTAAGCCATGGATTTCAAAGGTGAGAACACATACAAATAAAAAACACATAAGGATGAAATTGCAATGGTCAAGTGGCTTACTAGTTAAACGGACAACAATAAAGAATAAAGATCCACAAGAACCCAAAACCTCAATGCGTCAAAGTTCCTAAGAGCTTAAAAAAAACTCCGGAAAATGCTCGCACCAAGAGAAAGTTCGAACTGTAGACTCTCAGTGGACTTGGCTTTCAGCCGGCCAAAACAAAGTACAGAACAAGATAATGAAGGAATAACATAACAAAGCTTCAAAATTTCGTGAGATTATGGCCATTAAAGTCTCGTCTCAAAGGGGAATGGCGAGAGGTTTATATAGTGACAGAAATGAACAAGCAAACAAGGAAAACCTGTAAAATCAATCATAAATAAAGATGTATTAACATGCAGAATCAATAAAAATTGGATTAGGGAAAAAAATAGGTAAACCCTAGTTGACAGAAGTCGAAGATTGACCGGAAATCTTGGCTACCATGGTCATGGTGTATATGGACTAAATACTGTCCAGATTTAAGTGGTTGAAGTGGAATGGCCGGATTTTGAGAGATAGTACTTGCCATGTTTAGGAAAGTACTATGTGATACCATGGAGAAATACCCTGTAGCGGAGGAACACTAGTATGTTGGGATTAGGGGAAGATTTGGAGAGGGCGGCGATTAGGGTTTCTGGTGGGGGGGGGGGG
>NC_031995.1:99685759-99726405 GCF_001879085.1 Nicotiana attenuata | reverse complement strand
GCAGTCTTGTTGGGCGGCTAGGCAGGGACAATGGGTCTCTAGTATTAGGGGTTGGATTATAAGAGAATGGGTTAGTTTATTAGGGGTCATTGATCATTTGAGATCAACGGCCAAGATGGAAAGGGGGAGCTGGGCGGGTCGTTCAAATGGGTACCGACCGAGTTATATTAGAGGGTTGTTTGGCTTGGGCTGGGGAAAATGGGCCAGAGATTTGGGCATGTCTGTTCCAAAATTCATACCAATTTTGGGCCAAGTTTTAAAAATAGAAATTAAGGAAAAATAATAATTTAATACATCAATTAAATAAAATATAAAAATTTCATTTATGCAAAGTAATTTAAAATAATAGTAGAAGATTATAAAAATATAAGATATGATTTTGAACCTGAATAAAATGACAAACGCAATACAATTCTAGTATATGGGCTATTATTGCAAGATTGTGCAAATAGCCTAAAATACTACTGTAATTATAAAAAAGAGTAAAATACCTGAAGCAAATATTATAGATGCAAAGATAATGATTCTAGGTGATTGAGTCATCACAAAAATAATTTGAAGGAATACTTAATAAATATTCAAGCAATTTAAATGCAAGAAAATAAATTTTAAAAGCTTTAAAATTATGAAAAATTATAGAAAAGGCTTGCATAAATCTTGTAAATTAAATAATGATGAAAAATTGTTGTTTGAAAGTATATATATATTTTGAGAAAATATGAGGGCAAAATTGGGTATCAACAGCTACCCTCTTTACCCGGGAATGATGAAAGAGTTGTCGGGTAAAGAAAATGCTGACAAATTTTGGCCGAATTGAATGAGGGATGATGTGATTTCGAAACATGGGGGCCGAACCCTTGTTCCTGAGTTGCCTACATTTCCCTAGTGTTACGAGAATCAGGCCGTGTGTAGTTCTGGATCTAACGGTGAATGAAACCGATGGAGCTGTTATAGGAATGGTCGTATGTTTTTGAAAGGGTTCTTTTGGGTAGGATAGTATCGGATGAATTTATGTGGAGTCATCAATGTGAATCTAAAGCGTTACGGATGTATCATAGAGCAAATATCTGAATGGTCATAGAGTAAAATGCGGGTAATTGATGGTGGTTGGTTATGTTTGAAACAATTAAAGGATGTGAACGTTATGAATGGAAACACGAGTGAAGATTGCTCCGGTTTGAAGAATGGTTACTTCTTGGATTACCTACAAAACTTAAAACACGATGCATGCAGATATATATGGATTATCGCGAGAATTTAAACATGATGCAAATTCCCATTGGACCGTGAAGGTTGTCTTTGGATGGTGAGGATGATGTCCTTAGACCATGACGTCCTGGGCCATGAATCATGTGATAAGGGATTCGCAGGTCATGCAATGATGTCCTCGGGCCATGAGGATGGTTCCTCTCGACTATGACGCCTTTGAATAATGATGTGCACTGTGAGAGATCCTCGGTCCATGGAATGGTGTTTTTCGGCTATGAGGATGATGCCTTCGGATTATGACGCCTTTGGAAAAAATGGCGATGTTTCAGCCCATGAAATGCAATGATGTGATACTTGGTCATATGCAAAATGAAACAAGACAAAGCTTAGTCTTGTGTAAGATTAGGGTAGTTCTTAGCCCTAGGCGAATACGGGGTAGTGCTAAGTCTTAGATAGCGTAATGGAGATAGTATTTAATCTGGAGGAAAAAGCAATGCTTAGTCTTATGCAATTAGGGATGCAATGTTTAGCCTTATGCAGGAATAGGAGATAACGCTTAGTCTCATGCAGGGAAAGGCAGTGCTTAGCCTTATGCAATTAGGGAGGCAATGCTTAGCCTCATGCAAAGAGGAGACAATGCTTAGTCTCATGCAGGGAAAGACAGTGCTTAGCCTTATGCAATTAGGGAGGCAATGCAAAGAGAAGACAATGCTTAGTCTCATGCAGGGAAAGGCAGTGCTTAGCCTTATGCAATTAGGGAGGCAATGCTTAGCCTCATGCAAAGAGGAGACAATGCTTAGTCTCATGCAGGAAAGGCAGTGCTTAGCCTTATGCAATTAGGGAGGCAATTCTTAGCCTCGTGCAAGGAAGGAGACGATGGGGAAATAAATTATTTCTTAGTTGAAGATGTTTGTGCTAGATAATTTGTTGTCTTGAAGGCAGTGACTTGATGTAGCTGCGAATATCGTTGTCTTATTGTGCCTGCATTCAAAGAAAAAATTGTGAATTCTGTGGGGAAGGTTGGTTCGCACTTTCGTTTTCCTGCTCTATCTTTGCTCTTGCTTTGAGGTCCTGTTTGAGTTACCCTAGGTATCATCTGGTTGTCATAGAAATAAATTTTTCGAATAATATGCATGCATTTGATAAATGTAGTTATTTGAAATGTAGTAGGATGCGATATCGAGTAATTTAGATGAACCGATGACTGTGACATATTTTAGAGACACTGCGACCTCCTTGCTTTAGAATTTTGAGGGTCCCTCTCAAAATTCTGCCCCAGTTTAAATGCAATACTTTTGGCTATTCCGCGTATGACGAGGTTGGCTGAACTTGCTTTAGAATTTTGAGGGCCCTCCTCAAAATTTTTCCCCTGTTTCTGATCATGGCAAAAATGAAGATTTTATTAAGATGTGACTGAACCCACAAGGCTGCCTATGTATCCCATATTAAACGGGAATCATGTCAAACGTAGTTCAGTTACATCAATTGAAGAACTGTAAAGAATCTTAAACATAGTATCTCTTGACTGCGTCTGAGTTGATCGGTTTTGGCCAAATTTCTCCATCCATTTCTACAAGTATAAGTGCTCCTCCTGTTAGTAATCAGTGAACCATATAGGGACCTTGCCAATTGGGTGAAAATTTCCCTTAAGCTTCATCTTGATGCGGGAAAATTCGCTTTAGCACCAACTGCACTGGTGTGAATTGCCTTAGTCTGACCTTTTTGTTGAAAGCTCTTGCCACTCTATTTTAGTAGAGTTGACCGTGACATACTGCATTCTTTCTCTTTCCATCAATGGGGGCCAGTTGTCCATAGCGGCTTTGTCCCCACTCTGCATCACTGAGCTCGTCTTCTTGTATGATTCTTAGAGAAGGGATTTCTACTTCGGCAGGGATAACCGCTTCAGTACCATAAACCAATAAATAGGGAGTTGCCCCAGTTGATGTGCGAACTATGGTACGATATACAAGCAAAGAAAATGGCAACTTCTCGTGCCGTTGTTTGTAATTATTCACCATTTTCCTCAATATCTTCTTGATGTTCTTGTTGGCGGCTTCCACAGCTTCATCCATTTGTGGCATATATGCTGTGGAATTCTTATGCTTCATCTTGAAGGTCTCACACACAGCCTTCATTAGATCACTATTAAGATTGGCGGCATTGTCGGTGATGATTGACTCTGGTACACCGAATCGACAAACAATGTGATCCCGAACAAAATCTGCAATGACCTTCTTAGTTACAACTTTGTAAGATGCGGCTTCAACCTATTTTGTGAAATAGTCTATGGCCACCAGAATGAATCTATGCCCATTTGAAGTAGCGGGTTCGATTAGACCGATGACATCCATGCCTCAACCAGAGAAAATGCCAGGGTGCACTTGTAGCATTGAGTTCATTGGGTGGCACTCGTATCATATCAGCATGTATTTGGCATTGGTGACAATTCTGGACGTACTTGATGCAGTCTGTTTTCATGGTCATCCAGAAATACCCTGCTCTTAGTATTTTCTTGGCTAAGACAAATCCATTTATGTGCGGCATGCAAGCTTTGGCATGTATTTAGTCGAGCAATCTGGATGCTTCCTTGGCATCGACACACCGTAATAACCCCAAGTAAGGAGTCCTTCTATAAAGAATTCCTCCTTTTTGAAAGAAGTGGTTAGCTAACCTTCGGAGTGTGCGTTTCTGAGTATGATTTGCGTGCTAAGGTTACTCTCCTTTTGCCAAGTATTCTTTGATGTCGTGGAACCATGGATTTCCATCACTTTCTTCAACATGAGCACAATAAGATGGATGCTTATGAATTCCTATTAGGATAGGATCGATGAAATTCTTGTTTGGGTGTTGTATCATGGAAGATAAAGTGGCCAATGCATCTGCAAACTCATTCTGAATCCTCGAACCATGTTTGAATTCTATCTTCGTGAACCTCTTGATTAGCTCTTGTACACAATATAGATATGGTAATATTTTGGTGTTCTTTGCTGCCTATTCTCCTAAAACTTGATGTACTAAGAGATCGGAATCTCCGATTACTAGCAATTCCTGAACATTCATGTCAATGGACAACCTGAGTCCCATGATGAAGGCCTTATATTCTGCCATATTGTTGGTGCATGGAACCTGAGTTTTGCGGATACCGGGTAGTATTGGCCGATTTCTGATACGAAGACATCTCCAATACCCACTCCTATGAAGTTTGTGGCTCCGTCGAAGAACATCCTCCAACCATCATATGCTTCAGTGATGTCCTCTCCCACAAATGATACTTCCTCGTCGGGAAAATACGTTTTCAATGGTTCGTATCCTCTGTCTACATGATTTTTTGCCAAATGATCTGCCAATGCTTGCCCTTTGACCGCCTTCTGAGCTACATAGATGATGTCGAACTCACTCAGCAATATCTGCCATTTCGCTAACTTTTCGATAGGCATAGGTTTCTAGAAGATGTATTTCAGTGGGTCCATCCTCGATATGAGATATGAGGTGTAGGAACATAAATAATGCCTCAACTTCTGAGCTATCCATGTCAAAGCACAGCAACTGCATTCCAGCAAAAAGTATCGGGCTTCATAGGGTGTGGATTTCTTACTCAGCTAGTATATGGCCTGCTCTTTTCTCCCAGTCTCATCATGTTGTCCCAAAATGCAACCAAAAGCCCCATCTAGTGCAGACAAATAAAGAAGCAAAGGTCTCCCTAATTTCGGTGGGACCAGAACATGTGGTTTAGATAAATACTCGTTGATTTTGTCGAAGGCTTTCTGGTATTCTTCGGCCCAGCTTGTTGCAGCATCTTTCTTCAACATTTTGAAAATTGGTTCACAGATCACAGTTGACTGTGCTATGAAACGGCTGATGTAGTTGAGACGCCCTAAGAAAGTCATCACATCTTCTTGTTCTTCGGAGGTGGCAAGTCCTGGATGGCTTTGACCTTTGACGAGTCCAATTCAATCCCTCGGCGGCTGACGATGAATCCTAGCAATTTTCGGGCAGGGACTCCGAAGGCACATTTTGCAGGATTCAGTTTCAGATTGTATCTTCGAAGCCGATCAAAGAATTTCCTCAAATTTGCTATATGATCTATGCTTCTTCTGGACTTGATGATGACGTCATCCACGTACACCTCTATTTCCTTGTGTATCATGTCGTAAAAAATGGCTGTCATAGTTCTCATGTAAGTGGCTCCGGCATTCTTCAAGCCGAACGACATCATTTTATAGCACTACATCCCCCATGGTGTGATAAAGGTTGTCTTTTCGGCATCCTCTTCACCCATCCAGATCTGATGATACCCGAAGCAATCCACAAAAGACTGGATTTCATGCTTGGCACAGTTGTTGATTAGTATGTGTATATTGGGCAACGGGAAATTATCTTTGGGACTCGCTCTGTTTAAATCCCGATAATCGACACATACTCTGACCTTCCCATCATTCTTCAGCGGCACAATGTTGGCCAACCAAGTCGGATATTCAACCACTCTGAGAACCTTGGCTTTGATTTGCTTAGTGACTTCCTCTTTTATTTTCAAACTCATATCTGGCTTGAATTTTCTGAGCTTCTGTTTTACCGGTGGACACATGTGATTGGTAGGTAGCTTGTGAGCCACTATGGATGTGCTCAAACCGGTCATATCATCATAGGACCATGCAAAGATATCTTCATATTCTTTCAGAAATTGGATGTACTCTTCCTTCTCTGATGGTGATAGGTGAATGCTTATACGGGTTTCCTTGACTGTTTTGGGATCCCGTAAGTTAACCGTCTCGATCTCGTCTAAATTAGACTTAGGCTTGTTTTCAAAATTTTCCACTTCTCTGACAATTTCCTTGGGTATTTTGTCATCTTCCAAATCCTCTAAATCACTATCCTTATGTTGCGTTGTCTCATTACATGTCACAGTCGTAGGTTCATCGGGATAAGTAATAATAATGCTGTAGAGAGAAAACATAATGGATAATAATATATACTAAAAAGAGCAATGCATCAAATAAATCTTGAAAACATCAAATAAGTACGACTCGATGACTCGAGTAATTATTTCAAAATAAAATACGTTCAAAACAAAATACTGAAAATGTCTTAGGTGCTCAAAAAACTGCTTTAAAAAGAAGTTATGCTACTTGCCAGGATACCCAGGAACTCAACGAGCCCAGGATGGTGCAGTAGTCTAGTTCTTGAGAACAACTCCTCTTTCCACAATCTGAATGGTAAGGTATTCCTCCTCCTCCTCCTCAACTATCACATTGCAATCCATGTCTTCATCAGCCAGAAAGAACTTTCTCATTCCAGCTAAAGCTGCATCCTCCTTAGACCCCCACATCATGTTAGCTTGATGAAATGTCTGGTGCAAATGTGGTACCAGTTGTTCAAGCGGATAATAAGGACCACGCCTTGGCGGTGACCAATTCTATTACTCATGCCAAGTATATTCATACCCAAGCCCAAAAGTCGTACCATGACGCTTTGGTTGCACTAGTTTGGTGATACCCTGGAGGTTTTTTCCCAGACCCTTGCCAAGTTCATACCGTGTCCACAGTAGAATGCTTTCTATCTTGTTGCTCCACCAATTGTCCTTTCCAATTTTGCTGACGCGCTCGATACGATGGTGTGTCTCTCTACCCAACTTCTTCCTATTCTCGATGACCGGAACAGTCTGACTGGTATAAACGGGATTACTCCCATCTCCGTGGATGATCACCTCTTGATGGGTCCATTCAAATTTCACAGCTTGATGCAGAGTAGAAGCTACTGCCCGGGTGGCATGTATTTAGGGCCATCCTAACAGTAGGTTATAAGTAGCAGATATATCCAGCACTTGAAACTCAACATCGAACCAAGTTGGACCTATCTGTAGACTGAGGTTAATTTCTCAGATTGTGGCCCTTTGAGATCCGTCAAACGCCTTCACATTCACGCTTCTTGCTTGTATCTCACGTAGGCCTTTACCCAGTCTCTTTAGAGTAGTTAGTGGACATATGTTCAGACTCGAACCCCCATCTATCAGGACCCCAGTGATGAATTTATCCTCAAATTGCACTGTGATATGTAGTGCCATGTTCTGACTTAGTCCCTCCGGCGGTAGCTCGTCTTCATGAAAGGTGATTTTGTGGCTTTCCAATACCTGCCCGACCATGTTAGCCATTTCCCCATTAGTGATATTGGTGGGTACATAGGCTTCATTAAGCACCTTCATCAGGGCATTCCTGTGTGTCTCGGAGTTTTGCAGCAGTGATAAGATGGATATCTGGGCAGGAGTTTTTTTCAAATGATCAACCATAGAGTATTCTCTTGCTTGCACTTTTCTCCAAAGGTCATCAGGGCCAGTCTCAACGACAAGCGGCTTAGATGCAGCTTCTTTGCTTGTTCCTCCAAAGTGCTCAGGTGTATAAACCCTACCAGTTCTAGTCATGCCTTGTGCAACACCTGTTTCTTCCATTTTTGCTCTTCCTTTCCTCCTTGCTTCCACAACATAGTCCCATGGTATAGCTTTAGACTTGTAAGATGGAGTGGGTGCTACCATCACAGTGAAGGGCGTGGTTACCTCGACTTCAAACAGTGGCGGTGCGGTTACCTCGAGTTCGAGTGGTGCTTGAGTTTGTACCACAATGGGCGTGAGGGTGACTAGAGATGTTTTAGGATCATCCCCTTCCTGAATGAGTCCAATTGACCCTCCCGGATTCCATTCTTCATCAGTCTCTATCACATTCACTTCCTCACCTCTGTGATCCGGGAGAGGATTGTTACGAACATTGGGTGCAACCTCCTTTGCTTGTATAACTTTAGTGTCAATTAATGTATGGATCTTGTCCTTTAGAGTGCGACACTCATCAATGGTATGGCCGTTCATGCCTGAATTGTAGGCACATGTCTTGTTTGGGTTAATCCACCGAGAAGAGTTTTCTGTAACAACAACGAGAATGGGAGTGACATATCCGGCAGCCTTCAGTCTCTCGTATAGTTGGTCTATGGGTTTAATAATCGGAGTGTATTGTTTGGGTGGTCTGCGGTCGAAATTTAGTTGGTTTTGGTAATTTTGGTGAGTTGGTGGTGGTGAGTGATAATATGTGGGTTGGGTGTTATAAGTGTGGTAGGTGGTAGCAAGTTGTTGGTATCTGGGGGTTGAAGGCTGGTATGTGGGTGGAGGTGTTTGATGTGTGAGAGGAGACTTTGGACCTTGGGCTACCATTACAACACCCACTTCTTTCTTCTTAGAGATACCTCCTGACTGCAAAGCTTTATTTGTGGCCTGGAGTGCTCGAAATTTTTCACCATTCCACTCTTGATCCCCTCTTCTATTCTTTCTCCCAATTTGATGATGTTAGAAAATTTATGGTTTTCAATAGCCATTAGTCTTTCATAGTATTGCGGGTCTTGAGTCTAACGAAGAACTTATTCATCTATTCTTCTTCAAGTGCCGGCCTTACTTTCGCAGCTTCAGATCTCCATCGAGTAGCATACTTGCAGAATGTTTCCTCTAGTTTCTTCTTGAGATTTTGAATGTAGAAATCATCTGGTGTATTTTCTGTGTTGAACCTGAATCTATCCATGAAATCTGACGCTATGCTCACCCAATTAACCCAGTTCTTCGGGTTCTGGCTGATGTACAAAGACATAGCATCCCCTGTGAGGCTTCTCATGAATATCTTCATACGGATTTGTTCATCTTTGCCAAATCCTACCATTTTGTCACAATATGTCCTTAAATTTACCTTCGGATTACCAGTTCCATCAAACATTTCGAACTTAGGAGGTTTGTAACCCTCCGACAGTTCTACATCTGGTTGAATGCACAAATCCTCATAATTCAAACCCTCAATGCCCTTGCCACCTTAGACACTCTGAACTCTACCAGTGGGCTTCTAGAGTTCCTCTACCATGTTCTTGATGAGAAGGTCCTTCTCGGTGGACTCCGGTATATATAGGGTTTGTTGTGGGGTGTGGGGTAATGTTTCCACATATATGGGATTGCTTTGGTGGACTCCGGGAATCTGGGCATAATGGTGGTCATTGGTTGAGTTTTGGGGATCAGGAGTAGGTTGTTTTGCATTTGAGGAGTGTGGTAAGTGGTGCTTTGTGGATATTGAGTTGGATGGTGATGGTGTTATGGAGGAGTAGGTACCTTTGGAGGATTATGGTTTTGACGAGGTGTGGTGTATTGGTCTGATACGGGAGGGTTTGGTAGTAGATTTTGATTTTGTGTGTTTTGGGGAGGTGCCGAGTTTTGGGCATTTGTGTTTTATTGGTTGATATCAGGGACATTTAAGGTGAGGGATAGGTTTGCCAAGTTCCAGACCTGCTCAAGTTCTCCTTGTAGCTCCAGTATTTTCTATTCTAAGCGTAGTACCAATTAATTATGTGTTGGATTACTCCGACCATCCGAAGATTCAACGTTTTCTGCATTGTCATTTCTGATACCACTTAAATCGTCCATTTTTCTTTCCCCTTACTTCTGCCTTTATTATCACTTGGTGGAGGAGGAAGTGGAGGACCTCTGGATCTAGTGTGATATGCGGATGATGCCAGTATGCACGAACTAAACTTAGGGAATGGGAATAATCAAAAGAAAGAAAAACAAAACCAAGTCAGTAAGAGATATTTAAAGAATGCTTGCAATATTGAACATGCTTCGCAAATTTTGTAATAAATTTGCGTCCTAATTTGGGGGGACCTTGTTGTGCCCGAGGTAGGCCTAAGCGACATATAGACTGGGAAAAAATTGATGCCAATAATTGCATCATTTCATTAATGTGAAAATAAAGCAAATCCTTACTAAAACAAAAATAATAAGAAAGTTACTAATGGCATTTGCCTTATTAGAATCGAAATCTAAAACTAAGCTAGAAAGCAATAAAACATCATTTCCCTAGTCTACTTGGTCCACGAAGGACCTTCCCTACCTTGGCTTTCTTGACTCCATCAATCAGGTTCCCCAGGTCGCGTATATCCAGCAATAAGCAAGCCTTTGCTAGATGCCCTCCTTCGTTGCCATCTGTGTTCTGACAATCTGAAATCCTCTTTCTCATTTTCCCCTCAAACTCCATCAGTCCTTGTTCCAGATATTCCAATCTCTCTATTGATTTAGTGGCAATTTCCTTCCATTCGTTGATTGCTTCCATATCCACTTTGTGTTGTTCCAGATGCCTAGCTTCAGACTCGAAGACCCTTTTGTGCAACCTCCTGTACTTGACCTGTGCTTTAGCGACGTCATCTATGATCCTATTTTTCAGATTAATTCCCGGCTTGATGTAACCTGTTATATCGTCCACTAACCATGATGGATAGAAGTACACATGGCCGGCATGATACCTGTCTGGTTCAATAGTGTCCTTTTCCACAATGATCTTCTGATTCCACATATGTTGTGCCTCGAACTTGAATGGAACAACGTCCTCTTCAAAATCTGCTTTGTACTGGACCATGATGGAAACCCGAGGTATAACCTATTTTCTTCCCGCTTGTCTCATTACCCTTATAGGAGCATAAGGATAGATTCCCCTCAACCCGATCAGTACTAGATGAGTAGTCTCTCTTGACCTGATGAGGAACTCACTGCTAGGAAACCATTCGAACAACCAATGTACTTGCTCATCTGCCAGATTGCTGAAGAAACACAGCCAACTCACGACATTTATAGGTTGTGCAAACGCGTCTAGGATAAATGTCATTTTCTTTGGGTGATGGTAAGCTATGTAGTCATTTAGCGGTCGACGCAAAAACTCTTGGCGATATTCTCCTCTCTAAAAATGTTCTAACAACCAAACATGTAGTAACAGATTACAACCTTCGAAGTGCCTGAATCCCTATTTGCACCGGTCTAGAGCGCGGTACATTTTAGCTAAGATCATGGGGATAATAGTATAGTTTTGTGCCTTGATGCCTTCCATCAGAGTCCTGGCGACCATGGTTAGGCGAGTATGGATCCTTCCCCCTTCATTAGAAATATCAATAACCCCAAGAAGCAGATGATGAACACATAAACCCAACGGTGCGTCCAACCCAAATAAGTAATGGCGAGTTCCTCATGATGAAGACGATATGACTTGCTATGCCCGTAACGCTCACAGAGGAATTCAAATGGGATGTACGACTTCTTCAACAGAGCAATTCATCATTTTTCTTGAAACCTAGCATTTTCAGAAAACTATGAGGAGAACGATTCTCTGGTACCAATAACCTCAGACTATCCCATGGAACCTTAGCGAAACCTCCTATTTCCTCTAAGAGATGAGTCATTTCTATGTCACCAAAGTGGAAGGCGAGCCTTTTCTCATCCAAAAACATAGTCGCAGCCTCAATCAATGCTCTATTCGGTCAGATGTCTGACAAGGAAGACAACTTACCAAGGACCCTTCTCACATGATTCTTGTCGCTAGGCGCGAAGTTTTTCGACCAATCAAGCAGTGGAGGTGGGATGTTATGGACCATGCCAAACCTGGGGACTTCGTGCTTCATTTTCTGCAAACAAATAGAGTTAGCCCCCCTCCCCCCCCAGATTCGACTATTTACACATTAATGAACAATATATTGACACATTTTCTCCAAGTAATGCACATAACATGACGGTGTCCATTGGGATTGTGGAAATCCCGTCGGACTTTGGACAAGGCTTATCTTAGCGGGATATCACGTTAACAACATTCTAACCCATACTAGGTTTAACATGATGCATGTACACTTAATATTGGAGTAAGGTTTCTAGAATGGCCTAGACCGGTACTCTCAAGTGGACAACTTGAGAGGGAAAGGTACGGGACCGTTGACTGCACCGCTGATCGACTAGTCTACCACAAATAAGCCTTTCCGAAGGGTAATTTTTGGAAGAGCGTGGTCACTCGTCAAGCACCGCTATGTTGATAACAGGCACGAGTGGAATATGATGTGGAGCATGCTTTTGCAGAGATAATAACACGTTGCTAAGTATTTGCATGATAAATATGTAAAAGTAGTAAATACAACAGTAAGGTAAACATGAAAAACATAGAAAAGAAAGATAAAAGGAAGAAGTCAGTTTAGTCCGTGGCATATATGCAAGAATATAATAAAGTAGGTAAGAGAGTAGGGATGGGAGAGGTATGATATGGCAGTCTTAGACAAGATGAAATGAAGAGTGGTCATAGCAAATAAAGGTGAACAAGGAAGGGATGTGCATGTCACAAGAGATTTAAATAAAGGCGAATAGGGAAAGGGACGTACATGTCGTAGCAGGTTTAAACAAATAAAGGTGAAGAAGGGAAGGGAAGTGCATATCATAGCAAATTTAACAAATAAAGGTGAATAAGGGAAGGGATGCGCATGTAACAAAGAAAGTAATCCACATGAATAAAGTTCGTCATGGTAAGGGCCTAAGTGTAAATCACCAGTAGAGTCGCCATGCTGCCGTGCCCCATTTTCTCGCGAAAGCGGGTTTCGACGTCGTGACAACTCCTATTAGAATGGGAGATAGAGTGATAAAGGAGAAGAGTCGCCACCTAACAATTTTTAAGGTGCGTTAGGGAACCTATTATGCAGATAACTCTGTTTAACTAGTCAACTTCACCATAGATCGGGTAAGGGCTCAAATTACCTCAAAGAGAAGGTGTTAGGCACTCTTCAAGGTCCATAACTGTGGGTCCTGGCCAAACTTAAGATTATGTGGATTAAAATTAGGCTAAGTGATCAAATTAAAAAAGGGAATTCAGAAGTCAAACAATTTTATTACAACATGGTTAGTACAAATCTTAGTACGAATAAAGGGATACAACTATTTAGATCTAACATATAAAAGAGAGAGGGGTCCTAAGTGTTTTAGCCTAAAGGATCACCCCGTGGAACATAAATAATACTTCGTAACTCCCTTAAGGTAGGGAGTTACTCATATTATGCAGGGGCATAGACTATCATCTCCCGCTACCCGATTACTACGTTAAAGTTGTTTACATAAAGCGTGCTAGTTCAATTCTAAATCGTGCTCTATGCGTGCACTACCCGTCCCATACCTATGGTCCAGGAGGTTTTGGACCTCTATTTAGGTGGTTCTAGACCTTGCTTAGGCTGCTCAGAAACGTCAAAACTAGGCTATATACAAAACACATTGGACTTCAAATATAGGCAGTTAAGGGCTCAAGTTTGCCTCCACACTTAAGCAACAAATGCACGCAAGACATGTTTTCATGTTAGGCAATTCAGAATTAAGAAACGTAAGCCCTATAGTCATGACTTCTATGTGACAAGGTATCAAAGAATACAAGTAGTTTCAGAGGCCAGGCGTTGTTTTATCTCTAAATGATTATACGATGTGCATGCTGATTTGAGATTGCAGATTGCCAGCATTTTCAACCTACAGATGCTGCGTCTAAGTGATTTACGCCCCAAGTGACAGTGAAATCTATTGGGAGAAACCCAGAATTACTCATGCCTTTTGACAATAGCCTAAGTGAATAATAAACAAAGTTGAGAGGTGCAACATTAACCATTATTAAGGCAAATAATAGTATCTTATTCACAGGATCTCTAATGATTAGCACTTGGAGTCGATTTTATTATTATACCTTAACCTTATAGACATGCTTTCTAGGTGAACAGTGCGATGCAGTAACAAATGAGATGATTAAAATCCTATAGGCATGATTTCTAGTGCACAGTACTAGATAATAGCAAATGAAGTGATCAAAATCCTATAGACATGAATTCTAATGAACGTGCTGAGGCAAATTGAAAGAAAGTTCAGTGACATTCGTTCCTATAGGCAGGTTTTCTAGTAACATGTAGTAGTAAGAATAATTGCAGAAGTTGAATTCATGCTTTGATAGTAAGCAAATAGTGTGGGTATGTGCTTCTCTAATGACATGATTTCTATAGTGCACATAGTGATTGAATAACACATGTAGCAAGTGAGTCAATGAGTCCTATAGGCATGTTGTCTACCCCTCTTCATGCAAATATTAAGAATCTACCAATTTCCCCATTTTTTACTAAAACCCCAATTGTTTATTACAAACATATTACATGCCCAATAATGAATAAGATTACAAATATTATATAAATAATGACAATAGGCCCATAGCAGGCCCAAAAGAAATACCAAGCACTGTCTGGGGCTTCAGCAATTCTCATGCAGCATATCCAGGTTTCCAACAAGGAGCTATATTTATCAACACAACCTAGAATCCATAGAAGAGCTCAAAGACAAATCACCCAATATTGCCAAGCATTGAATCACTTAAACCACAGTTTAGATATTCAGCACATAATAGGAAGAAAGGGTTGAGTGGGATAGTTCACGTTTTAGGGAGTGACTAAAGACCCTAATCCTAGTGTGTCAGAGTTCACAAGGGTGTCAAATGGACCCCGAGCATTGCTCACACTAGGGAGGTCAGTAGTAAGAGCCTTGGTAGCCTTGGCTTTCAGCCGGCTAAGAATGAGAAGTTCAGAACAGTATAAGTAACAATGAGGGAGAGTGGACAATGGCTGAGGGAGAGAAGTTGGGGGGAATACACTTATAACTTAAAGTAGACATGGCAAGGTTGAGAACACAAAGCAACTAATCAAATAGGTCACAAAGCAGGTTCAACACTTGTAAAAATAACACATGGACATATTGAAAGAGTTAAAAGGGAGGGGGAACAAGTTTGCAGGTTTGACAAAGATTATCATGCGCAGATGCACAATACTAAATAAGTTAAAACCTAATAGGCCCACATTATGCTAAGTATACGTCCTAATGTCATGTTAATCAGCATTTAGACATGATGAGGAACAAACACATTGTGATAAGCCAAATAATCACTGAAGGAATAGGGTATCAAGTGAACAAAAGACATACTGAGGGACATATTAGCAGAGAAGCAAGATCATAGTTGATAGAAAAGGTCTTAACACAAATTACCACACATTACATATGCAAGACTATCATTAGCGAGATTCAGAACAGAATGGGAAAGTAAACTCATGACAAATAGCAAATGTAGGTATTTAGGCGTTGGCACAGTAAACTAATTAACTAAAGAAGGTCCAAGTTATGTCAGTGATTCCCCTAATATCATGAAGCAATTCAAACAAATTGAGATGACTGTTCTAAAACCTCATGCAATCACTAAAGGGGTATGGGATCAAGTGAGCACGCTGAGTGACAAAATAGCAGAGAAACATGTCATAGTTAACAAAGGAAGTTCTAACACAGGTTATTACAAATGTGAAGCATTCATTACAAAGATTCAGGACAAAGCAAGTAAGCATATTTATGAACATTCAGGCACCAATACACTAGTTAAACGAGCTTAGGAGGTTCAGATTATCCATGTTACACTTAAACAATCTCAGAACTGGCAGCATTAGTGTCACGCCCCAAAATCCAAGGAGCGCGACCGGCGCTCAACCGAGTAAATCGGACTGAGCAAGCCTGGCAGGTTTCATACATACTACCCAACCCAACTCATAATTAAATAAGGGATAGACTCCATTAATCAAATTCTATCAACATATAATTAACGATTTCCATCTCATTGTCATTAGCAACTTCATTTCGCCACTTTAAGGGTATTACAAGTTACATACATCATTGCCAAACATCAATATTTCTACTTTTAATTTCCAATACCCGACACTACCCACAACCTGTCTACGGAGCCTCTAAATATAACTGAAGAATAATACAGAAATGCCGGCAACAAGGCTCCGGCTATACCTTACACGAATACAAAAAATAAGACTCCGGGAAGAACAGCGGCATAAGCCACGCAGGGCCCCGAGGGAAAAGGGGCTCACCAATACAGCTGACGGAAAGTGGAGGGGGTGCTACTGCCGGTGGACTGGAGTGCCTGCTATAGAACCACCTACAATCATAACACGAATGTAGCGCCCCCGGCAAAAGGGACGTCAGTACATTTGAATTGTACTGGTATGTATAACTAAACACCATTTTACTAGAAAGAACTATCAAACAGATACAAGCAAATAATATGGGCAAATCAAAGAAGCAATTCATATAATCTTTCATACAATTTCCACAACATTGATTAGGGCATTTCTGTCACGTGTTCACCAGTGTTCTCATTACCACCGCCATCTCGAGCGGAGTCCGATCACGATCCGACCGGCTAGGTCACCTCATTGGAGGCATTACTCTCAATCAATATTTCATTTCCCTTATCCGGAATCCAATATCAGCACATTACCACCATGTGTGCGGCATGGTGTCCGATCACGACCCGATCGGCTAGGTCACCTCATTAGAGGCATTACTCCATTCTCATTAGTCAACACTTCAAATCTTTATCCCACACATATCATAACAATTCCTGGGGCACTCATGGCCACCATCATCACATCGTTTCCCTTTTTTAATATTCATTTCATAAGTTGTAAACATAGACACATATATCAAGGATAATTCAAATGGCAATCACAGGTAAATGAGCACATAGCTAGCATGAATAATTCTTTGTTTCAATGTTGGCTTATAGCCCAAGTATTTCAACACATAACTGTACTTTTCATCATTATCTAATTTTCAAGATTGGCACATTATTCACATTGAGGCACATCCTTCACGAATATGTATAGATAATTGCAAATCAATTAATGCATAATAACAAGCAATATGCTAACCAATTCAACTCTTACCATGCTTTCATAAATGACAGTGGAGCTCAATTTCTAATAAAAAGGGGGTTTTAGCCATACATACCTTTCTTGAGCTTTCCCTTAATTACTACGATATTCCGGAAATTCTAGCAACTTCAATCTATTTTGGGACATAGCAAAATTGAACACAAATTAGGAAGATATTCATAATTCTAGCTCATTTGAGCATTTTATCAAATATTAGTTGAGTATCTTGATTTCAAATCCCCTTTTCAAGATTTTCTTCATTCCCTAACCCAATCTTTACTTATTTATGTTAAACGATCTTCCCATAAACCTAAGTTGTACATCCATGTATACATAATAGCATTACACCCAATAATCATACCTCAATACCCCATCTTATACTCCAAACTCGAAATTAAAAACCTAGGGTATAGAATCTTATCTCTCAGATGAAGAACTTGTGATTGGGTTCTTTGATTCTTGAAGATTGATGCAAGGTTTGGATGATTTAAATGTTGGGTTCCTCCTTCTCTCTCTAAAATGCTCTCACCTCTCTCTAAAATCAGTAGAGAATGACCCCAAAATGAACTCTAAAGCCTATATATTAAAATGGGGTCGGGTTATAAAAATTAGAAAATTAACCCTCGGATGTCAAGTCTGCTATAGCAGAATCCACCGCAGAATGGGTATGCGGGCCGCAATTTCGTCGCAGAACTCGTTGCCCAAAACTGGGCTGTTCTGTCTCAATCTGCGACCATTCTGCGACCGCAGAATGGTTATGCGGTCCGCAAGTTGAATCTGCGATCGCAGATTTCACGCAGAATCGCATTTTTCCAGCTTTTGGTAATTTGATCATAACTTTGTGTAGGAAGGTCCAAATGACGAACGGTTTGAAGCGTTGGAAACTAGACTCGAAGACCTTTTATTTGATAGGCTATCCATCACCAAGAACCTTATAGATATTTAGATATTCTCGTTCAAAGTAGGGACTAGTGCAAGATCATTGGGAATTTTAGCCTATTATGGACTTTTTTTCCAATTTTTCTTAGACTTAGGCCTTTCCTTGGATCCCAAATTACTTACCGTAAGACTTATACACATATTTACCAAATCCAATGGATGTACACCATGTTAATAGCACATAAAAAATATTATAATAAGCCTATGTGACACCACGAAATCTTAAATTACTTAGCGAAAATTTTCGGGGCCTTACAAGGAGAAGTTAAATGCTAAAGAGACTTAAAACAAGTGTAGAGTTAACAGATTCGTGCATAAAAGTAACCTAGTAACACATTAAGCCATGGATTTTAGAGGTGAGAACACATGAAAATCAAAGACATATAAGGATGAAATTGCAAAAGTCAAGTGGCTTACCAGTTAAACGAAAAACAATAAAGAATAAAAGTTCCACAAGAACCCAGAACATCAATGCGTCAAATTTCCCAAGAGTTTCAAAAGAACCCCGGGCAGTGCTCGCACCAAGAGAAAGTTCGAACAGTAGAATCCCAGTGGCCTTGGCTTTCAGCCGGCCAAAACAAAGTCAGAACAAGATAATAAAGGAATAACAGAACAAATCTTCAAATTTTAGTAAGTTTATAGCGATTAACGTCTCGTCTCAAAGGGAAATGGGGAGGGGTTTATATAGTGATTGAAATCGAACAAGTAAACAAGGAAAAATTGTAAAATCAAACATAAATAAGGAAGTATTAACATGCAGAATCAATAAAAATCGGATTAGGGAAAAAAATAGGTAAACCCTAGTTGACAGAAATCGAAGATTGACCGGAAATTTTGGCTAATCGGACCGATATAGCCATGGACATGGTGTATATGGACTAAATACTGTCCAGATTCAAGTTGTTGAAGTGGAATGGCTGGATTCTGAGAGATAGTACTTGACATGTTTAGGCAAGTACTAAGTGATACCATGGAGAAGCACCTAGTAGCGGAGGAACACTAGTATGGTAAGTAAATAATGGGAGAATCCCATTGTTGATTGGATTAGGGGAAGATTTGGAGAGGGCGGTGATTAGGGTTTGTGGTGGGGGAGGAGCGTTTGATGGCGGCTAGGCAGGGACAATGGGTCTCTAGGGTTAGGGGTTGGATTATAAGATAAGGGGTTAGTTTATTAGGGGCCGATGATCATTTGAGATCAACGGCCATGATAGAAAGGGGGAGCGGGCCGGGTCATTCAAATGGGTACCGACCGGGTTAGATTTGAGGGTTGTTTGGCTTTTGCTGGGGAAAATGGGCCAGAGGTTTGGGCATGTCTGGTCCGAAACTGATACCAATTTTGGGCCAGGTTTAAAAATAGAAATTAAGGAAAACAAATAATTTAATACATCAATTAAATAAAATATAAAAATGTCATTTATGAAAAGTAATATTTTGAAATAATAGTAGAAGATTATAAAAATGTAAGATATCATTTTGACCCTGAACAAAATGACAAATGCAATACAATTGTAAAATATGGGCTATTATTGCAAGATTGTGCAAATAGCTTAAAATACTAATGTAATTATAAAAAAAAGAGTAAAATACCTGAAGCAAATATTATAGATGCAAAAATAATGATTCTAGGTAATTAAGTCATCACAAAAATAATTTGAAGGAATAATTAATAAATATTCAAGCAATTTAATTGCAAGAAAATCAATTTTAATGTTTTAAAATTATGAAAAATTATAGAAATGAGTTGCATAAATCTTGTAAATTAAATAATGATGCAAAATTGATGTTTTGAAAGTTTATATATATATTTTGTGAAAATATGAGGGCAAAATTGGGTATCAACATCCGCAATTGATCGAGGATCACAGTGAAAATCTCGGCACGTATCATGAAGAGGCTGATTAATTAGAAAATCATGAGATTTTCTACCTTGAATAGAATTATACCAAGAGTAGAACACCCCAACTATATAAAGGGGGGTTCTGATCATTTGTAGGCATATTGTAACATGCACAAAGAAAGCAATATACAGATTATTTCTAGTTATTATCATCTTGTTGTTCGGTTCTAACACTAGTTGAGACATTTCTTAGCTCGAGGGTGATCAAACTCGGAGGCTAAGGCTGTTCAATTTTGTGGTTTGCATTTATTTTCTTATCATGAGTTTCAATATTAATCTGTCTTCTTAATTTGTATCATGTCATATAATATCCTTAATACCGCGTACAAATTCGATTTTTATCCAATTTTAAGGGTAAATAGTTTGGCGCCCACCGTGGGGCTAAGGATAATAGTGATTACCTGGTACAAACTTCCATAACACACTATTTTACACTTGTTCTTTGGAGTATCTTTGATTCCAGGACCAAAATGTCGAACTCTCAATCAGCACCCCTACACGTTGACAATGATTTCGACCACCATGGCGATAGTGATAACATAGCACTAGGGAATGATGTACCCCCGGTTGGCCTCGTTGGAGTTCCAGCTGTAGATCCAATCAACGTCAGCTCACATGTAGCCATCAACGTAAATTTGTCCGTCGATCCCGAGGTCAGTGTCCGTAGAGATGTTCGATCACCCACTCAAAGCACTCTTGGCGGCGAAGATGCCGGGATCAGCCTACGGGTGATCCTCGAAATGTTGCAGGCTCAACAGGCAGCGATAGCCAAGCTCCAAAACCAGAATCACCCACCGAGTAGGATTGAGCCCGAGCGTCCCAGGAAGTTGTTCATAGGGTCGAATCGATTTCAAGGAAATCAAACGAGAAAGAATCGGAGACCAATCCTGCAATCATGAAGATGCTCGAAGAACTGACAAAATGAATTGAGTCGGGGAAAAAGAAGATCAAGAAAAACCACAAGAAGGTGGAAACTTACAACTCCAGGGTCGATCAAATGCCGGGGGCACCGTCAATATTGAAGAGACTGGACTCCAAAAAGTTCATGCAAAACCCTTTCCCCCCGAGCGCAGCTCCAAAGCCAATCCCTAAGAAGTTCCGCATGCCCGAGATTCCTGTGTACAATGGAATGACCGATCCGAACGAGCATGTCACCTCTTTCACATGTGCTATGAAAAGGAATGATCTAGAGGATGACGAGATCGAATCTGTCTTGCTAAAGAAATTCGGAGAGACCCTGTCAAAGGGAGCTATGATATGGTACCATAATTTACCACCTAATTCTATTGACTCATTTGCTATGCTTGCAGATTCTTGTATAAAGGCACACGCCGGGGCCATCAAGGTCGAAAGTAGGAAATCGGACCTTTTCAAGGTAAGGCAAAAGGACAATTAAATGCTCATAGAATTTGTGTCTTGATTTAAATGGAACGAATGGACCTACCACCGGTCGCTGATGATTGGACTGTTCAAGCTTTCACCAAGGTCTCACTGTTCGAAGCTCGGTGGCTTCGCAGTAGTTGAAACAAAATCTGATAGAGTACTCGGCTGTTACTTGGACCTGTTGATACCCAATTTTTCCCTGTCTATTTTTTATATGCAAAATATCTTCAAAAATAGCATATATGCATGTATAAGTATGTCCAAGCATTTTATTATTTTTCCCATAATTTTTAAGGTTTTAAACTGATTTATTTCCCTTTTTCATCCATAAAAGCCCAATGATTATTTTCAAAATTATTGTTTTTTTTTTGGTAATTTAGTTACTGGAATTTTTATATTTATACTAAAATGTAGCTAACATAATTTTGGTATATTTTTACAAATCTATTTAGTATTTTTAAAGCTAAATTGCATATAATTGCAACATTAGCCTATTTTAAGATTTAGTTGCCTTTTTTATACTTACAAAATTGATTCCAGTATTTTGATTTAATATTTATATGTTATAAATCATTTTTAGTACTTTCAATTTATTTCCAAAATTTAATTTTCTATTTTTATAAAATAAATGGGAAAAAATGGCTATTTAAAATCTAGCCAGATTTCATTTCAATTGTAGCCTAAATTCTACCCCAATTAAACCCAATTGAACCCCAGCCTATTTCCTAAAATTACCCGACCCATAGCCCGTTTAAACAACCCACCCGGCCCCCCTTTAAATCCCAACCGTTGATCTAACAGATCAACGGCTCACGTTCTCCTTTCATTAATTAATTCCAGATGACCCCAAACCCTTCTCATTTTCCACCTACCAGCCGCCTCTGAACCCTCCATTCTCTCAAACTCTCTAGAAGCTTCTCAAACCCTAGCCACCACTTCAGCCTGAAAGCTACCGGAATCCCTGGCTTCCAAGGTGTTGGAAGCCCTACACCGGCATCCTATGACTCCCATGCGCCTGATCTTTGAAGATTCAAAGCCTGACCACGACGAGGTTTGGTCCAGGCTTCATTCGATTCGAGTTCCACGGCCATCTCCGGTTTTACTCCGGCGTACCATGGTTGCTCGAGCCTGATTTGGACTTCTCCGACTTAGATCGGTGAACTTTCAAAGCCTTTCTCACTACTAGGGTTCTTTTGAAACCCTAACCCTTCGAGGTTTTTCTGATTCCTTTAGATCCTTTGTGTATCTATGCGTTCCCTAAGCTTTTAAACGATTTTCCTGACTTTTTTTCAAAAATTACTTTCAAAACCTGTCACGACCCTAGTTCACTAACCGTGAACATGTCATGACGGCACCTTGTCCCCATGACCAGGTAAGCCTAACATTTGCGGAAGTATATTAATTGCGGAAACATAGAGAAAATCAAATCATATATCTAAAAGAAACTGTACTGAATGCCGCTTGGCAAGTACAACTCAATATCACAAGTCCAAAACAATTTCCCAAAACCCGGAAACTCACGGGCAACACAGGCTACAGAAGTGTATAGTAAAGGTTCCAAACTCCAGAATTTCTAACAACTGAAAGAAGGAAAAAACTAAGTACTAAAGATAGAATAAGAGGGAGACTCGTCGGTCTGCGGACGCAGAAGATCTACCTCGAAGTCTCCGTAGTCCTCCTGCCTCACTGATAGGGCGCCTGAGTAGAGGTACCTGGATGATCTGCACATGAAAAACATGTGCAGGAAGGGCATGAGTACACCACGGCGGTACTCAGTAAGTGCCAAGCCTAACCTCGGTCGTGTAGTGACGAGGAAGGTCTGGGCCATACTGAGACAAAATATAGTAATAACAATAATAAACAGGAAGATAATCTGACAGAAATAATAAATACAGCAGTGTAATAAGAGAGGTTAAACAAGGCAATAGCAAATACACTAGAACGGAACAACCACATAATAAGTACAGCTCAACACCAATGGTAAATGAGGATCTCCCAGGATACCGTCCTGTAGTCCTTTTCTCAACTGTCCAGTGGATCTCCCGGGATACCGTCCCGTAGTCCATCATAAGTGTATATCCGAAGGATCTTCCGGGATACCGTCGCGTAGTCCAACTATCAATGTGCAGGGGGATCTATCGGGAATCTAACCCGCAGTCCCAAAGTAAAAGTGCAGGGGGGGATCTACCGGGAATCGAACCCGTAGTCCCAAAGTAAACAAACAAGGGGAGGGGGGAGGGGAGCTACCGGAATCCCACATCCGTAGTCCCAATGTAAGTGCGCAGTCACAACCAGAAAGTACACGGAAACGAAGTACAAAAGACAAGCAACAGGTAGTATTGGCCTAGCATGCTTCACGTAGTACAGTTAAGGCAACTTAAGCAATTAGGCAAGTTAAATCAACTAATCATGCTTTCCTAATCTAGCACAGGTTATAATTGCAAGTAGAATAAAGCAAAATTAAAGGAACTAAATCTCAATATCTTAAGAAAACCGGGTTTCCAACAATTAGCTCAAGTACACGCCCGTCACCTCGCGTACAAGGCACTCAAATCAACAAATAACAAATCCTAAGGGGAAAGGTCCCCCACACAAGGTTAGACAAGCCACTTACCTCGAACCGGCTCAATATCAATAGAAACCACGCCTTTGCCACGAGTATCCGACTCCAAATGGCCCAAATCTATTCAATTCAATTACATATCGTAAATAATATTGCAAACAACTGATTCCACTATTAAATTTAAGGCTATGGCAGGTAAAATGACCAAAAATGCCCCTCCAGCCATCGTCTCGGAATTGAATAATTTTTACGTTTTCAGAACCCTCGTACTCTCACGAGTCTAACCATATAAAAGTCTCCCAAATCAGAGGTCAAATGCCCCCTCAAAACCCCATAGTTAGGTCTAAGAAGTTTACCCACTTCCCATTCAAAAACACGAAATTAAAGGGTGAATTTGCGATTAGATTAATGGGTTTTAGTCATAGGAGAGTACAGAATCGTTACCCGGTGATTGCCCTTGAAAAACCCTTGAAATTGCTCCCAAATCCGAGCTCCCAAGCTTGTGTTTTGATAAAAATGGCTAACCCTCGGTTTTGAATTGTTTATAACTGCCCAGGTATTTGTTCAATGCGATCGCAGGAATTGGGCTGCGATCGCGAAGAGTAAAGTTAAAGGGCTCCTGAAAATGGTCTATGCGGACGCATCCCAAGCCATGCGATCGTAGAGGAGAAGGAAACAGAGCTATGCGATCGCGAACTGGGCCACGCGATCGCGAAGAGGTAATAGCAATGAGGCACCAGCTCCTAAGTTCTACTATGCGAACGCGTGAGTGCATTTGCGAACGCGAAGAAGGGGGAAACTGGCTTCCGCGATCGCGAACCATATACTGCGATCGCGTAGAACAAAAATATCACCCTCCGAATTTACACTATGCGATCGCGGAAGAAATGATGTGATCGCAAAGAAGGGAAATGGTCTGCAACAGCTGAAGCAAAATCTGCAACTTTAAACAACACAAAAATGCCCCGTTGAGCATCCGAAACACACCCGAGGCCCCCGGGACCTCAACCAAACCTACGGACATATCCCATAACATCATTCAAACTTGTACCAATCCTTAAACCACCCTAAACAACGCCGGAAGCACGAATTAATCAAAGATTCAAGCCTAAGAACTTCAAATTCCATCAAAACACACTTTCGATCAAAAACCTAACCAAACCTCGTCCGATTGACCTGAAATTTTGCACACACATCCCAAATGACATGACGGAGCTACAGCAACTTCCAGAATTTCATTCCGACCCTCGGATCAAAAATACACTATCGGACCGGAAACTTCAAAAATTCCAACTTCGGCATTTCAAGCCTAAATAAGCTACGGCCTTCCAAAAAACATTCCGAATATGCTCCCAACCCCGAAATCACCTAACGGAGCTAACGGAACCATCGGATTTCCATTCCGAGGTCGTCTTCACACTGTTCCGATTACGGACCATTTTTCAACACTTAAGTTCTCATTTAGGGACTAAGTGTCCCAAACTCTCAAAAACTCAACATCGAACGTCCCAGCAAACCAAAATAGAAGAAATGAACTTAGGGGAAGCAGTTAATGGGGGATCGGGGCGTAAATTCCAAAAACGACCGGCCAGGTCGTTACAAAACCATTTCTTTTCCGATCTAGGGTTTTCTAAAAATATGTAAATGTTCTCTGACTTTCTTTTTCCTTTTGTGTGTATTTGCCTTACAGTGTTCTTGTATTTTCTTCTACTGTGCTCTTGTATTTTCTTCTACTGTGTTCATGTATACTTCTTCTACTGTATTGTGTTCTCGTATGCCTTTTTGTATATTTCTTCTACTGTATTTTCCATTATTATGTTCTTAAAGTGTTTCTTATCAAGTTCCATCTGCTGAGCTCTGTTTAAGTGTCTTCTAAAAACTGCTTAGCATGCTTCTTCTACTGTTCTTATCAGTTTTTCCATTATGTTTCCTATCAGTTTCTTCTACTCTATTTTCTTTGAATTCTTCTACTATGTTCTGCATGTTACTTGCTATCATTGTTTTCTCATGAGTTGCTGCTGCTGAAAGAAACATGCAAGAGGTTTCAGTTCTTCTCTGAGACCTCTGTGCCTGTTTTGATCACTTGCCTTCTCATCTCTGTACTCGATTAATGGTGGAAACCCTAGAATTTGGGGGTTCTTCCAAGTTTGGCCATGTGATTTGCTTGAACTAGGGTTTTATTTCAAAACCCCTAACTCTTTCAGACCAACTTCGAGTCTCCGAACTGAGTTTGGACATCCTTATTTTCATATGATTCTGACTTTTTGCTAATCTCTTCTACACTGGATTTTTCTACTAATTTTTACAATGACACTACAATCTTCTTTCATGTTTAACATGTTCGTATGCTCCTTACAAATGATGAACTTCCCTCTAAAGTGGCTTTCAAATTTGTGATTAGTTCATACTTCCCTCTGAATATGGTCTAATTGATTTCTTTCCATTGTTTGCTGATTTTCTCTGTGACTCGACCTAAGTTAAAACCCTTCTCAGCTTTTGCGACTTGGTTCATTCATGGGTCAGTAATTACAAGATCCCTGATTCTTTGATTTACTGGTTGTCAATTGATTTTCATACCTTATTTGTACAACCGTGTACTTCAAAACCCTGTCCTTAAATAACCTTTTATGTATTCGCCCCTAATTGCATGCTGTGCACAAAGTGCTTATTCAAATTCTTTCCTTAAATTGTTTCTACCCGTTTGAATCCGAATCCCTTAATTAAGGGAAGTCTTGTGTAATTGATGCTTAATTGATACTCAGTTCCTTAACTATTTTCTTACCTTATTTCTGCCTGGTTTTCAATACTATAAATGCACGACTCTTTAACACACAGCACACAATTCAGAATCCTTCTGAACTCATACTCACACACAATAATATTCTCTTCTTGTCTGCACTGTGGCCCGTTCACAAGACCTACTGCTTTTTCTTTGTTTGTTTCTCTGAAACTGGTATGTCCGGATTTAATTTTTAGCACTGCCCGGAGTTCATATGAGACTCTTAGGGAACTTTGACACACCCCAAATGGAGAAAGGCTTTGAAATATGATCTCTTGGAGTTGGTTTACTTCATACTTCAGATAGGAAGTCTGAATTAGGCTCTCCTTGGTTTTTTTTTTTTTAGTTTCTGATGTATTTTCTTTACTTTACTTCTTTTTCTGGGCTGTAATAACTTTGTAATAAAACTCTCGGCGATGGCTAGTGAAAAGGGAGGGGTAACCATGTATGCGAAGGGGTAGATAACTTGCCTATAGGAGTTTCTGAATTTCTGCACCCTCATGTAGATATCCTGCCTATAGGAGTTTCTGAATTTCTGCATTCTCATGTAGATAACTTGCCTATAGGAGTCTCTGAATTTCTACATTCTCATATAGATAACTTGCCTATAGGAGTTTCTGAATTTCTGCACTCTCATATAGATAACTTGCCTATAGGTGTATTTCTGAATTTCTGCATGCACATAGAAAATATGCCTATAGGTCTTTCTGAATCTTGCATACACATTCTTCATCAGGCAATCATTTTTATAGGTCTTAATCAATCAGTTACAAGTAGATATCATGTTCATAGGCTTTAAATGAAATTCAGCACCTAGATATCATGCTTATAGGTTTTCTGCATTTTACCATGTCTGTTAAAAGGGGTTTAAAATCAACACGCATAGAAAGTATGTATATAGGAGTCATTAATCAAGTCGGAATCGCTTCACTCGCTTATAAGTCTAAAACCAGTGATAATGACGACCATCAGTTGCAGAACTTATGATCTCTTGCTAAAACTTGCTTTCTTTAATAACTGACGACTTTCTTAAATCAGTATGTATTCAGTTTATTTCATCGTTTCTGAAATCAGTAGATATCATGCCTATAGGGTCCTCGTCCAACACCTAGGCAAGCCTAAGGGCTAAAATTATAAACTGAATTAGATTTTATTAGCTACAACCAGCAGGCAGGCCTGATTCGGGTTTCTTATCTGAACTATGTAACAAATCAGTCTGCCTCAACCTTTAAGTTTTAATTAGACCTTAAGCAGTATGTGTAAGTCATGCTAAATTATGTGCTTTCTTTGGTTTAAAGGAGGTCTATCTGAGCCCTTCACTTGTTTATGTGCTTTACCCCAACTTGTTATACGTGTTTTTGTATGTCGCCTTAGAGTTTTGCCTTTGAAACTATAAACAAGCCTAATATCCCTTCCCTTTAGGATTAGTAGTCCTAATTGCCTCCGGGACTGATAGGATTGGGGCGGGTAATAGCATGCAATAAGTAAACGAGACCATTCCGCGCTTTAATACCTTAACGGGGTAGGAAAGGGTAGATATGGATATGATGACCACGCGATAACATCACGTGTAGCCCCTTACTGAGGAGTGATTATCGGATGTTATATGGGGTGATCCATATTATTTATAAACCTAGGACCCCCCTTCCCTTTGTTTCTTTGATTATTTGCTTTTTTTTTTTATTTTTTAACTATTTCTCTAAGGAATAATCAGTATCCCCTTTCGCTCTTTCTAACTTTACTTATTTGTAACCGTTATGTGAAAATCCCCTCTTACTTGAAGTTTTATTTGCCTATGTGTTATTTGTACTTAAGTCACAACAATAGTTTGGCCGGGAATCACACTAGTGGATCCTGAGGGGTGCCTAACACCTTTCCCTTAGGATAATTTCAAGCCCTTACCCAATCTCTGGTTATTCAAATCAAACCCTCCTTAGTGTCCTAATGCACTTAAATCATTAGGTGGCGACTCTTCGATTCAAATCCAACTCCCAGAAAGGAACGAGTTGTCTTCCCGAATGTCATAAACCCGATTTTGCGAGAAAAAGGGGGCGCGACAGCATGGCGACTCTGCTGGGGATTTTCTTTTAGGCTTTTACCATTTCAAACTATTACTATGACTTCAAATTTCTTATGTGCCTTTATCTGTTTAATCCCTTTAAGCATTTAATTCCCTCTTCTACTACAGAACTGACTTGTCTTTTGTTTCTTTCCCTTATTTCTTTTACTGCTTTCCTTTATTGCATTCCTTTATTACTGTTTTAAATTATTGTAACTATTACTTTATGAACGTGTAAATACGTGACAACTTGTTTTAATTATTGCATAAGCATGTCTTCAACATCATATTCCACTCGTGCCAAACAAAATACCATAGCAACGCTTATAATGAGTGGTTGCGCTCTTCCGATATTATCACCCTCTAAATCCGGCAAAGGCATATTTGCGGTAAAACCAGTCGATCAACGGTGTAGTCGACGGTTCCGCGTCTTTCCCTCTTGAGTTGTCCGCTCAAGGGTACCAGTCTAATACCCCATAGAAAACCCTACTCTGTTTAAGTCCACTGGGTTTTCCTAAAACGTAAACGGACACTACCACATTTTGTGTATTTATTTGGAGAACTAAATGCTTCTATGCCAATTATTGATATTTAATAGTCGAGTCTGGTGGGGGTAAGGGCCTAACCTTTTGTCTTGCAGAAACATGAGGCACGAAGTCCCCAGATTCGGCATGGTTACCAATATCCACCCGATACTGCTAAGCTAGTGGAAAGATCTTCATTCCAGTGACCAGACTCTTGTCCGAAAATATCTAGAGAATTTACCCTCCCTTCTGGAAATCCAACCCAACAACAAGATCATTGAAGCTGCTACTCTCTTTTGGGATTGTGAGAGGTCCGTCTTCCGCTTCGGGGAGATTGAAATGACACATTTGCTAGAAGAAATAGGAGGGTTAGCCGGCCTAGTATGGGAGACTCCAGGTTTATTGATGCCTGAGAACCGCAAAGGTAGGGGTTTCCTCAAAATGATGGGTCTAAAGAAGAATCCAGAACTGACATGCCTCAAAGAATCCTATATCCCTTTCGACTATTTGTACGAGAGGTACGGTCACAGCAAATCCTACCATACCCACCCTGATGAGTTTGCCATTACCTCATTGGGTCATATCCATCGAAGGGTCTTTGTATTTATGTTCTGTTTTCTGGGGATGATTGTGTTTCCAATGAAGAAAGCAAGAATCCACACCCGACTAGCCATGGTCACTAAAACTTTAATGGAAGGAATTGGAGGGCAACCATTCAGCATTGTGCCCATGATCGTCGAAGAAATATACCGAGCCCTAGAGAAATGTCAACGGGGAGCTAGTCACTTCGAGGGTTGCAATTTGCTACTTCAGCTGTGGCTCATGGAGCATCTACAAAAAGGTGAATATCGACAAGAGATCCAACAAAGGGACTGGGACGATCATATCGCTTTCCATCACCCAAGCGAATGAATTATATCCCCGATATGTTTGCTCAGCCAGAGGATGCCAAAGGATAGTTCAAGCTATTTGATAATCTGACCGAGGAGCAAGTACAATGGATGTTCGAATGGTTTCCAACTGAAGAATTCATCGCCCGATCCCGAGACGCTCCTTTTCTGATATTAATCGGTCTGAGAGGAATGTACCCTTACGTCCCTCTCCAAGGTATGAGGCAAGCTGGTAGGAAGCAGGTTGTACCCAGGGTCGACAAGATGAGTGATTTCCAGGCTGACTTCCAGGATGACGATAGTCCATACAAGTGCCAAGCTCAGCATTTGTGGCACTGCAAGATCGTCATGGGAAGGGATACCATCGAACCAGATCGATACCACGCCGGTTGTACTCCTTACTATTCCGGTTGGTTGGAGGATAATCATGATGGTCTGGGTGAACCTGGGTTCGTTCGAGGTCACAGGATCATAGATGAAAAGGCCGAGGCACAAGTTAAATACAACCAACTGCGCAAGAGGATTCGGGAATGTGAAAGCGAGCACCGTGAAATACAAGAAGCCAACCAAAGGCTGATTGAAGAGTAGAAAGACATGGCTGTCAGTGCCAACAAGCGACTGGAATACTTGGAGCGGGGTTTAGTTGAGCTGGAAAGGAAATTTCTTAAAAGGATCGAGGATTGCCAGAATGCTGAAGGAAACGAGGGCGGGCACCTAGCCAGAGCCTACCTGTTGCTGGGACTTCGCGAGCTGGTGAAGCTATTCGATGGAGACAAAGATGCCGAGTCTGGGGAAGGTCCTTCTGGGACCAAATAGATAGGAGTTTCCATTTCTGCTTTATAAAATGTAATAAGGCCTATGGCCACTAGTGACATTTTTATTTCCTGTTATTTAGTGTCGTTTTGGGATTCGTCTACTTTTATCAATAAAATGAGGCATTTAGCATTCTAAGTTCTCCAAATCACCTTGTCGCTAGGCCTACCTCGGGCACAAGGAGGTTCCCCAAATTAGGACACGCTTTATTTTTCCGCACTATGTGTTTAAATATTGCAACATTTTTTTATAATCCTCACTGACTTGTTACCCCTTTTTGTTTTTACTTTTGTTTATTCCCCTCCCCAAAGGTTAGTTCGTGAACTCTGGCAACATCATCATATTTTACGAATCCAGGGGCCCTCCACCTACTCCTCCTCTCAGTCCTGTCAAGCGCAAGAACAAAGGGAAAATGGAAGATTTGAACAACGCCAGAAAAGAGAACTCAACTGAACGGGTAGAGGTTACCCATGGTCACGGTACTCTGGTCCCCAAGGAAAATGCATCCCAACTAGAACAAAAACTGTTGAAGTTTCAGGAAGAACTTGATCAAGTCCGGAATCTGGCAAATCTGTCATTTTCCCTCACTACTCCAGAGGTTACTTTCCCAAATACTCAGAATCCTGTACCTCCACAAAATATCCCAAAGCAACAAAACCACCCCAATCCTCACCACCACTGCAATACCTGCCACACCTCAAATAACACCCCACTGCTCATCCCAGAACTCCAGAACTCCACAAATGACCACTGCCGACATAATACCCCCATCTACGTGGAGACCGTGCCGCACTCCACCCAGCCTATTTCAAGCACACCCGAGTCCGATGATAAGGACTTGCTCATCAGAAACCTGGCTGAAGAGCTTAAGAAGCTGACTAGCCGAATTCAGGGCGTCGAAGGAAGTAAAGGGATTGAAGGGTTGAACTACGAAGATCTTTGCATACAACCCGATGTCGAACTGCCCGAGGGGTACAAACCTCCTAAGTTTGAGATGTTTGATGGTACGGGGGATCCGAGAGTTCATTTGAGAACATACTGCGAAAAGCTGGTCGGAGTAGGGAGAGACGAGAAAAACCGCATGAAGCTTTTCATGAGGAGCTTGAAGGGAGATGCCTTATCTTGGTACATTAGCCAAGATCCGAAGAAGTGGTCAAACTGGGTAAGCATGGTGTCTGATTTTATGGACAGATTCAGGTTCGACACAGAGAATGCACCAGATGTGTTCTATTTTCAAAATTTGAAGAAGAAACCCACAGAAACATTCCGTGAGTATGCTACTCGATGGAGGTTAGAAGCTGCTAAGGTTAGGCCTGCTTTGGAAGAAGAGCAAATGAACAAATTCTTCGTTCGGGCCCAAGACCCACAGTATTATGAGAGGCTGATGATGATCAAAGGCCACAAATTTTCTGACATTATCAAGCTGGGAGAAAGAATCGAAGAAGGCATCAAAAGCGNCTAGTATGGAGACTCCAGGTTTATTGATGCCTGAGAACCGCAAAGGTAGGGGTTTACTCAAAATGATGGGTCTAAAGAAGAATCCAGAACTGACATGCCTCAAAGAATCCTATATCCCTTTTGACTATTTGTACGAGAGGTACGATCACAGCAAATCCTACCTTACCTACCCTGATGAGTTTGCCATTACCTCATTGGGTCATATCCATCGAAGGGTCTTTGTATTCATGTTCTATTTTCTGGGGATGATTGTGTTTCCAATCAAGAAAGTAAGAATCCACACCCGACTAGCCATGGTCACTAATAATTTAATGGAAGGAATTGGAGGGCAACCATTCAGCATTGTGCCCATGATCGTCGCAGAAGTATACCGAGCCCTAGAGAAATGTCAACGGGGAGCTAGTCACTTCGAGGGTTGCAATTTGCTACTTCAGCTGTGGCTCATGGAGCATCTAAAAAAGGGTGAATACCGACAAGAGATCCAACAAAGGGACTGGGATGATCATATCGCTTTCCATCACCCAAAGCGAATGAATTATATCCCTGATATGTTTGCTCAGCCAGAGGATGCCAAAGGATGGTTCAAGCTATTTGATAATCTGACCGAGGAACAAGTACAATGGATGTTCGAATGGTTTCCAACTGAAGAATTCATCGCCCGATCCCGAGATGCACCTTTTCTGATATTAATCGGTCTGAGAGGAACGTACCCTTACGTCCCTCTCCGAGTTATGAGGCAAGCTGGTAGGAAGCAGGTTGTACCCAGGGTCGACAAGATGAGTCATTTCCAGGCTGACTTCCAGGCTGACGATAGTCCCTACAAGTGCCAAGCTCAGCATATGTGGCACTGCAAGATCGTCATGGGAAGGGATACCATCGAACCAGATCGATACCACACCGGTTGTACTCCTTACTATCTGGTTGGTTGGAGGATAATCATGATGATCTGGGTGAACCTGGGTTCGTTCGAGGTCACAGGATCATAGATGAAAAGGCCGAGGCACAGGTTAAATACAACCAACTGCGCAAGAGGATTCGGGAATGTGAAAGTGAGCACCGTGAAATACAAGAAGCCAACCAAAGACCGATTGAAGAGTGGAAGGATATGGCTGTCAGCGCCAACAAACGATTGGTCTATTTGGAGCGAGGTATAGTAGAGTTGGAAAAGAAGTTCCTGAAAAGGGTCGAAGACTGCCGGACTGCAGAAGGAAATGAAGGCGGACATCTGGCCAGAGCTTACTTGCTATTAGGACTGCGCGAGCTAGGGAAGCTGTTCGATGGAGCCAATGATGCCGAGTCTGGGGAAGGTCCCTCTGGGACCAAATAGATAGGAATTTCCATTTCCGCTTTATAAAATGTAATAAGGCCAATGGCCATTAGTGTTTTTTATTTTCTTGTTATTTAGTGTCGTTTTGGGATTCGTCTACCTTTTATCAATAAACTGAGGCATTTATCATTCTAAGTTCTCCAAATCAACTTGTCGCTAGGCCTACCTCGGGCACAACGAGGTTCCCCAAAGTTAGGACACCCTTTATATTTCAGCACTACGTGTTTAAATATTGCAACATTTTTTCCAATGATCCTCACTGACTTGTTACCTTTGTTTTTATTTTATTTTTTTATTTATTCCCCTCCCCAAAGCTTAGTTCGTGAACTCTAGCAACATCATCACATTTTACGAGATCCAGGGGGCCCTCCACCTACTCCTTCCCCCAATCCTGTCAGACACAGAAACAAAGGAAAAATGGAAGATTCGAACAACTCAACTGAACGGGTAGAAGTCACTCATGGTACTCTGGTCCCCAAGGAAAATGCATCCCAACTGGAGCAAAAGCTGCTGAAATTTCAGGAAGAACTTGATGAAGTTCGGAATTTGGCGAATCTGTCATTTTCCCTCACTACTCCAGATATCAATTTCCCAAATGCTCAGAACCCCACACCTCCACAGTGTCTCCCAAAGCAACAGAATCACACCGCTCCTCACCACCACTGCAACACCTGCTATACTTCCAACAATACCCCGCTGCTCATCCTAGAACCACAAAACTCCACAAATGATCACTGCCACACGCACCATAATACCCCCATCTACGTGGAGACGGTGCCGCACTCCACCCCACCCATCTCAAACACACCCGAGTCTGATGGAAAAGATTTTCTTATCAAGAACCTGGCTGAAGAACTGAAGAAATTGACTAGTAGAATTCAAGGCGTTGAGGGAAGTAAGGGAATTGAAGGGCTGAACTACGAAGATCTTTGCATACAGCTCAATGTCGAACTGCCCGAGGGGTACAAACCTCCTAAGTTCAAGATGTTTGATGGTACAGGGGATCCAAAGGTCCATTTGAGAACATACTGTGACAAGATGGTTGGAGTAGGAAAAGACGAGAAAATCCGCATGAAGCTTTTCATGAGGAGCTTGAAGGGAGATGCCTTATCTTGGTACATTAGCCAAGATCCAAAGAAGTGGCCGAACTGGGTAAGCGTGGCATCCGACTTTATGGACAGGTTCAGGTTCAACACGGAGAATGCGCCGGATGTGTTCTATATTCAAAATCTAAAGAAGAAGCCCACAGAAACATTCCGCGAGTATGCTACTCGCTGGAGGTCCGAAGCTGCTAAGGTTAGACCCGCCTTAGAGGAAGAACAAATGAACAAATTCTTCGTCCGGGCCCAAGACCCGCAGTATTATGAGAGGTTGATGATGATCGAGGGCCGCAAATTTTCTGACATTATCAAGCTGGGAGAAAGGATCGAAGAGGGCATCAAAAGCGGTATGGTTACTAATTTCGAGGCTTTACAAGCTACAAACAAGGCCTTACAGTCAGGCGGTGTGTCCAAGAAAACGGACGTAGGAGCCGTAATGGTAGCATAGAGAACCAAATCTCCTGTCAAATACCAAACATACCCAACACCTCCACTCACATATCAGCCTACCCGAAACTACCAAGCACCCTCACCTTCTTACCAAACTCCACCACCCACTTATCAATCACCTCCACCACTCATATATCAGCCTACTTTACCCAAATATTCCCAACCCGCACATGTTTACCAAGCCTACAATACTCAACCAACCCACTATCAATCCCCACCTGCATGCCAAAACTTCCCTAGACCTCGACCAAACTTTGACCGACGACTTCCAAAATAATATACGGGTATTGCTGAACCTATCGACCAACTGTATGAAAGACTCAAGACTGCTGGTTATGTCACCCCTATCCCTGCTGCTCCTGAGAATCCTTCCCAATGGGTCAATCCAAACAAGTCCTTTGCGTACCATTCCGGCATGAAAGGACACACCATTGATGAATGTCGCGCTCTGAAAGACAAGATCCAAACATTAATTGATAACAAGATTATTGTGGCGAAGGGACCTGCTCCAAATGTCCGCAATAACCCTTTGCCAGACCACAAGGGTGGAGGCGTTCACATGATTGAAATAGAGGATGATTGGGATCCCAAGGGATCGATCGGTTTGATCACAGAAGGTGACGATCCAAAGAAGCCAATAGTCACCCTTAATCCGATTGTAGTCCAGATTCAGCCCTCTGGGGATGCCGAGGTAAATATGTCCATGCCACTTGAGTTTGAAGCACCATCATCTGCAAAGACGCTAGCGCCAATTGAGGTCGAATTCGTGTCTCCAGCAAAGGCACCTACACCATTCGAAGTTGCAGTTTCACCGCCCAAGGTGCAGGCTCCGTTCGGAGTAAAGATAGCCACTCCAATTCCAGTGACAATGTCAGCCATAACACCGTTCCATACAAAGGCTATACCTTGGGACAACACAGCTGAGGAAAGAAGAAAAGGCAAGGCCATGTATGGGGAAGCTTTTGCGGCATAGGGTATGACGAGAATTGGTAGAGTTTATACCCGGGAGCGTTTGGCTGAGTCGAGCAAGCAGGCTTCTAGCCACCCAACCATCACTGAAACCGGGCCGACGATCTTTGGAGAAAGATACAGGCCAAGGAATACTCGATCATCGATCAGCTGAACAAAACACCGGCGCAAATTTCTATCCTCGCATTGCTACAGAGCTCCGATGCGCACAAGAAGGCCCTGTTAAAGGTGCTGAGTGAGGCGTATGTACCATGCAACATCACCGGCGGGGAGATGGCCAACATGGTAGGCCAGGTACTGGAAAGTCAAAGATCACTTTTCATGAAGATGAGCTGCCACCAGAAGGATTGAGTCACAACAAGGCATTGCGTATCACCGTGCAATGCGAAGATTATTTTATCACCAGAATCCTGATTGATGGAGGGTCCAGTCTCATTATTTGTCCGTTGGTAACACTCAGGACATTAGGAAAAGGGCAACATGAGATCAAGGATGGGGACATCAACGTCAAAGCTTTTGACGGTTCCAAAGGTCCACCATTGGGGAAATTAGCCTGTGTTTGCAAATGGGGCCTACATGGTTTGATGTGGATTTTCAAGTGATAGACGTGTCGGCATCTTACAATTTGTTGTTGGGATGACCATGGATTCATGCCGTGGGGCTGTAGCGTCCACGCTACATCAGGCAGTGAAGTTTGAGTGGAATCACCAGGAGGTGATCATTCACGGCGATGGTAGTAATCCCATATACAGTCGCCAAACCATCCCGGCAATAGGGGGCAGAAGAAAGATAGTTGGGGAGACTTATCACCACATCGAGCGGGTCAACACCGTTGATAAAGACAAATGGTGGGACAACAAAATTGAAAGTATATTGAACTGGAGTGGATACGAACCTGGCAAGGGACTTGGCAAGAACCTCCAAGGAATCGCTAAGCCTATCAAACTCAAGAAAAATAGCACCACCTTCGGATTGGGATATGAGTATACTTGGGAGGAATTCACCATTGGTCGCCACCATGGCGCGGCCCTACTATCCATTGGAGCAGCCAATACCATGCTTGGAACAGACTTTCCAACCGGCCGAGTTATCTATGGGTCAGAAGAAGAGGAAGCACTGGCAGCAGTGAGGAATTTGTTCCTGGAAGACGATGATATGGATTGTTGTGTCGTTTTCGAGGAGGAGGGGGATGAAGGCCCTTCCATACAGGCTGTGAGTAGAGGAGCATGCCTCAATAATTGGACTATCAGAACCACCAGAGCCCGGCGAGCCTCGGGGTAGCAAGGGTGAACAAGCATCATGCACTATCTTTTATTTTGCTAGTTAACTTTCCTTTCACATTTTAATTTTGCAAAAGAGCTCCAATGTTCAAAAACAGTTATGGAATTTATCAAAGCATTTCGGTTTCCTTATAAATCTTACTCTTATTATTTTATCTCATTACTTTATTTATACAGCATTACTATTACTTATCTTGATGAACTAATGACTGTGACGTGCAATGAGACAACGCAACAAACGGATACAGACTCAGAGGAAGATGACATACCGGAAGAGATTTTTAAGGAAGTTGAGAATTTTGAGAACAGACCTAAGTCCAATTTGGACGAGACTGATATTGTTAACCTGGGAGATGCAGAAAATGTCGAAGAAACACGAATCAGCGTTCACTTATCACCGTCAGAAAAGGAAGAATTCACAGAATTCCTAAAGGAGTATGAGGACATATTCGCCTTGTCGTACAATGACATGACTGGTCTAAGTACATCTATTGTGGCATACAAACTACCAACTGGTCCGATGTGTCCACCGGTAAAGCAGAAGCTTAGAAAGTTCAAGCCTGATATGAGTCTGAAAATCAAGGAAGAAGTCACTAAGCAGGTCAAAGCTAAGGTTCTCAGGGTAGTAGAATATCCAACATAATTTGGCAACATTGTGCCAGTACCGAAGAAGGATGGGAAGGTCAGAGTCTGTGTCGACTACCGGGATCTCAGTTGGGCCAGTCCAAAAGACGACTTCCCCTTGCCAAACATACACATCCTGATTGACAATTGCGCCAAGCACGAGTTGCAATCATTTGTAGATTGTTTCGCTAGGTATCATCAGATCTGGATGGACGAAGAAGATGCTGAGAAAACGGCTTTCATTACGCCGTGGGGGATGTACTGCTACAAGATGATGCCATTTGGGTTAAAGAATGCAGGGGCCACTTACATGAGGGCCATGACTACCATTTTTCATGATATGATACACAAGGAGATCGAGGTGTACGTAGACGACGTCATCATTAAGTCAAAGAAGGACACTGATCACATGGAAGATTTGAGGAAATTCTTCAATAGACTGAGAAGGTACAACCTGAAACTGAATCCCGCAAAATGCGCATTCGGGGTTCCTGCCGGAAAACTACTTGGGTTCATTGTAAGTCGCCGAGGAATAGAACTGGATCCATCAAAGGTCAAAGCTATTCAAGAGTTGCCACCTCCAAAGAACAAGAATGACGTAATGAGTTTCTTGGGAAGACTTAACTACATCAGCCGGTTCATAGCTCAATCCACAATTATCTGTGAGCCAATCTTCAAGATGTTGAAAAAGGATGCCGCCACCAAATGGACCGATGACTGCCAAAAGGCCTTCGACAGAATCAAGGAGTACTTGTCAACACCACCAATTTTGGTCCCGCCCGAACCAGGTAGAGCTCTATTACTCTACCTTGCAGTATTGGATGGAGCATTCGGTTGTGATATGGGGCAACATGACGAAACGGGGAGGAAGGAGCATGCCATCTATTATCTCAATAACAAGTTCACCCCGTACGAAGCCCGGTATTCTCTGTTAGAGCGCACCTGTTATGCTTTGACTTGGGTAGCTCAGAAGATGAGGCACTACTTCTGTGCCTATACCACATATCTCATATCAAGGATGGATCCTTTGAAGTATATCTTTCAAAAGCCCATGCCTACCGGCAAGCTAGCCAAGTGGCAAATCCTGTTGAGTGAATTTGACATTGTCTACGTAACTCAGAAAGCGATCAAAGGACAGGCATTGGCAGATCACCTTGCCGAGAATCCCGTGGACGGAGAATACGAACCCCTAAAGACGTATTTTCCTGACGAAGAGGTATCATTCATAGGAGAGGATATTGCAAAATCCTATGATGGTTGGAGAATGTTCTCCAATAGAGCAGCAAATTTCAAAGGAGTTGGCATAGGAGCAGTCCTAGTGTCAGAAACCGGTCAGCATTATCCGGTGTCTGCCAAACTCAGTTCCCGTGCACCAACAACATGGCCGAATACGAAGCCTGCATCTTAGGGCTCAAGATGGCCATCGACACGAACATCCAAGAGTTGCTAGTAATTGGGGATTCAGACTTGCTTATACATCAGGTCCGAGAAGAATGGGCGACCAAGAACTCCAAGATACTCCCTTATCTGCATCATGTACAGGAGTTGAGAAAGAGGTTCACAAAGACAGAGTTCCAGCATGTTCCCAGAGTCCAGACTGAGTTTGCCGATGCATTGGCTACCCTATCATCCATGATACATCATCCAGATAAGAACTTCATTGATCTTATTCCCGTGAAGATCTATGATCAGCTAGCTTACTGTGCTCATGTCGAAGAAGAAGCAAATGGAAAACCTTGGTTTCATGATATCCAGGAATATTTGGCAAAAGGAGAATACCCAGAACTTGCAAACACATCTCAGAAATGCACGATCTAGAGATTGTCTAACAACTTCTTTCACCGCGGAGGAATCCTGTATAGGAGGACTTCGGATTTGGGATTACTAAGATGTGTTGATGCGAAGGAAGCATCTAAACTACTAGGAGAAATCCATGCTGGGACCTGCGGCCCACATATGAATGGTTTTGTCGTAGCCAAAAAGATACTCCGGGCCGGTTACTTTTGGATGACTATGGAAACAGACTGCATCCAGTACATCCGGAAATGCCACCGCTGCCAGACACATGCAGACATGATCAAGGTACCCCCAAACGAGCTTAATGCAACAAGCTCACCATGGTCGTTCGCCGCCTGGGGAAGGGATGTTATCGGACCAATCGAACCTGCCGCATCAAACGGGCACAGGTTCATCCTAGTAGCAATTGATTATTTCACCAAATGGGTCGAAACAGCATCTTACAGAGCAGTGACCAAGAAAGTCGTGGCAGACTTTGTCCGCAACCGCATCATCTGTCGATTCGGGATTCCAGAATCAATCATCACTGATAATGACTCCAACCTCAATAGTGACTTGATGAGAGCTATATGTGAAACTTTCAAAATCAGACACAAGAATTCTACAGCCTACAGACCTCAAATGAACGGAGCCGTAGAAGCCGCCAATAAGAACATCAAGAAGATACTAAGGAAAATGATAGAGAAGCATAAGCAGTGGCACGAGAAGCTATCATTTGCTTTACTAGGGTACCGCACCACAATCCGCACATCAACTGGGGCAACCCCCTATATGCTGGTTTATGGTACAGAAACAGTCATTCCCGCCGAGGTAGAAATCCCTTCCTTAAGGATCATACAGGAAACTGAGCTCGATGATGCAGAATGGGTGAAGAGTCGCTACGAGCAGTTAGCCCTCATAGACGGAAAGAGGATGAATGCAGTTTGCCATTTTATCAGAACAGAATGTCCAGAGCCTTCAACAAAAGAGTCAAGCCGAGACAATTCACACC
>NC_031995.1:99682043-99683260 GCF_001879085.1 Nicotiana attenuata | reverse complement strand
CCTTAGATTTCTTGGTCTTTGATACTTGAACAGGTTTCACTCCTTTTTGAGCCGATCTTTGACATTTCGTCACTTTGTCGATCAAACCTGCAAACAAGCACAACCTGTGAGCCTTTTGGGACTATTTTGTACAAATATATGATCAAAGCATAGGCAAGTAGGGGCATAAAACATGTTAAAATCCTAACTTATCAACTCCCCCAAACTTAAACATTTGCTTGTCCTCAAGCAAACAAAGTAAGACTCACCCCTTAAAGGAAAATCCAAGTAATTCCAGCTGACCTAAAGTAACCTCAACAAGCATCAATTGGGACTAACAATTGCCGTCAATACAAATAGATCATTAACAACATTTAAACCTTGAAAACTATGGATCAAGTGTGACACAAGAGCATCAAGAATTGACTCATTACATCAAAGAACTCTCTCAATTACTTTGGTCGCTGTGGAACCCAAACTCATACATCCTCAACTCTCCCTAAGCAAACGTCGCCTTTTAAAGTATAAGCACACAAACTGAGGTTAATGGGAGTTCACTTGTCTCTCTCAAGGAAAGGTCACAAGTCCGGCTCTAAGTACCATATGCTTGACCCTCATGTAAGTATCCACTAATGCGAGCGTCATCCGACTCAAGATCATATAGGGCTTTCGTGGAGTCAACGTGAAGGCTTTTGGTTGAGGGTAGGAAAAGTTGTTGGTCTATATGGGTTCCATCTTCCCTAAAACACTTCTTTTGATTCATTTTGGCACAATTCTTTTGACTCTTTTGAGTATTTCACTTTCTTTCAAGGGGTTAGAGAGACGCATTGTCACTCTTTCTTATGCAATTCAAAACATTTCTCCTTTTTCTACTTTTTCCACACCTTTTTCACTTTTGTTTTTCCTTGAGTCCCTTTTTATTCTTGTTCACATTGGGCTTTCTTTTTGTCTTTTTCTTTTCTTTCTTTTTCATTGCCTTTCGTTTTCTTCATTTTTGTGCCCCATACCACTTTGTTGTTATCCTCGTCTCTCCCCCAAACTTATGTTTTTTGCCATGTGCTCAAGGTAAAGATCGGGTGCCAAGAGAGGGTATCTTTTAGAACGGGTATAGGCTTGTAACATGGTTTTTGAAAGAAAAAGGTCTAAGGCTCAAAAGGGTTAACTAGGGATCATATCATTGGTAGGCTATGGAATTTGTTCAACTATCATTTGGATCAAGGAGAGCCTATAATCACTTC
>NC_031995.1:99679308-99682037 GCF_001879085.1 Nicotiana attenuata | reverse complement strand
CAAGGAGATTTGGGTGCCAAGATAGGGTAGAATTTAGAACGGGTATAGGCTTGTAACTTTGGTTCTTGAAAGAAAAAGGTTTAAGGCTCAAAAGGGTTAGCTAGGGATTATCTCTTTGCTAGGCTATGGAATTGTTCAACTTATCATTTGGATCAAGGAGAGCCTATAATCACTTCTCAAGTCGAATTTCACTCAAAATTTTGCCTCAACAAACATTCAGAGCAAGTTCTAGTCCATTGGCTCGGGACTTGGACTCAAAATTCGATTTCTTACCACACACACTCAAGGATTGCTAAAGACTTAGAGTCGAGGGCCCACAACAACCTTAGACACGATTGAGCACACAATAGTCCCGAAAGACCACATGATGTTTCTTTGGTCAACACAAGAGTCTCAAGGTCACTACTTTCACCATCCTAAACACAACCACTTGTCTTTGACCATGGGATCAAAGGCAAATGTGCTAGGCCCAAGTGAAGCTTTGCTTGAGGTACCCTTAACTACAACTACCAAAAACAAAAACAAAAACGGACTCAAACCCTTAAGAAGGTTGTAACGCCATCTATCATTGGGAAGAGCCACCCGGTTCACACAAAACTCCACCTTTGGAAAGAACCGTGGCATTAAGAAAACCAAAGGCTTATTAAAAATGTCCAAAATTAAACAAAAGGCTACGAGCCTATATAAGAAGCTAAAAACGAATTTTTTTTGTGAAAATAGAAAATAGAATGAATATTTACAATAGGGGATTAGAATATACAACGGGGATGAATATATACAATAATGTAACTTTATATACAGACCAAAAGACAGATCAAAAGTACGATAAAAGTAACTAAATGCAGGATTATATACAGACCAAGTGAAAATCAAAGAAAGCATAAACTAAGTCAATCTATATACAATCATCCATGGATAAAAGTAGGACACACCCCCTCAAATAAAAGCTGGTATTGTCCCCAATGCCAACTAAAGCAAAAATAAGCACCAAAAAGTAGTGAAAGGATATGAAGACTCCCTAAGCCTCGTCCGTCTGCATAGGAACATGAGTGGTCCCCGAGTCCTCGGTATGCTCGGGAACCTTAGACTGGTTCCTGGTCTCCTGCTGCTCAACTGTTGGGACCTGGGACTGGACCTGGACTGGCTGTGGATCTGGTACATCCTGTGGCTGACTGGAGGAAGCCTCCAGAGGGTCTGCCAACAGGATAATGGCATCATCTGCTCTCGGGATAATCCTCTTCCTCTTAAGAGGCCTCTGTGACTGCTCCGGAACTATGGCTGCTGCTGGGACTACTGCTGAAGCTGGGTCCTCAAATAATAAATCTAAAGGCAGCTGGTCTGCCTTCAGTCTCTTTACATCCGCCCTGAGCTCCTTCACGGACTCCCTGGAAGCCCGTGTCTTGCGCAGCTTCTTGTGCTCCTTGGCAAGCTCTTTGAGAGCCTTGCCATGTGATGCCACTGCCTTCACCAACTCGGCCTGGGTGTTGAGGATCTTCTCCTGGTTATCAAGCAACTTCTTCAAAGCAACCTCTATAGACTGTGGGACCTAAACTGGCGGAGGAGCCGACTGAGCTGCAATGGTGGAGGTCAAAGTGGACAACTTGGATGAAGCAGTATACATCCAGTTGTTCAGACTCTGAAGTGTCTGGTGCAGTCTGTGGGCAGTGATAGGATGGGCCCGGGAAGATGGAATCTCCGGGCCAGCTGAGGTGGAAGGACCAGGAGGCAAATCTGCTGTAGTGGACGATCCGGGAGGCATAACAGCAGCTGTGGAGGCAGGCTCAATGGAGGCCTCTACCTCAACTGGCTCTTCAGACTGGCCAGTTGGGGCAGAAGTCGGGGGCTTGTAGTTCTTGTCCTTGGGGTTGTTTGGCCCCCTCAAACTGTACCAGGAGAATGGAGCAACCGGTTTGGCCTTGACATCATACGACTTCTTTTCCACCTCCAAGTCATGGAAATACATAGAGAGAGTGTTGGGGAAAGGGTAGTTTCGGTTAGCTTCCGCACCCACAAGAGAGATGATGCGGGACATCACATTCCCCATGTTGATGGGGTAACCCGCAATGATTGATGCAACCAACACAGCCTGGGAGATAGGAAGAGTCTGGTCATGTGTGGTAGGGTCTAGCCTGCTGCAAACGAAAGTCTCCCAACCCTTAGCTTCGATGTTCAGGGTCCCCCTCAAAATTTTGACGCCCGCAGTCAACCACTCAGGAACGGTACCTGGGATTGCCAAGTACTGTGCTAACCATGGACGGAACCCCTCGCCCATCTCTAACTTTGCCAAGTATAGAGTCTCGTCCTCTTCATTGAAGCCCAGATATTCATTCAGAGAATGCCCGTCGAACAACACCTTTTTGTTTCGAACCTTGGTCACTTTGGAACCCTTGACGATGTGGGCCACATTACAATAGAATTCCCTGACCATATGTTCATTTGCATCAATACACTTCTCCATGAAAAACTCCCAGCCCACTCTAGTTCTAAACTCCCTTTGCACGTTCGGGTTATGGGGAAGTAGATCTTTGTCAATAAAGCTCCTCTGCGGTATCAAATGTCTTACCGGCCACCACTCTCTAAACTTATGATATGCAACTTGGCTCACAAATCTATCCTCCCACTCCTCAGGTTTTCTAGTTCTAGCAACGCCTCCGACTTGAGGCTCACCACCCTCAGCACCCCTGTACCCTCCTCCTCATTTCCGCCTGCACTCTCCCAAATAACTGAAC
>NC_031995.1:99617842-99677929 GCF_001879085.1 Nicotiana attenuata | reverse complement strand
TACCCACTCACACACCTCTCGGTAGAGAGAGTGATTTTGACCCAATTGACTCTCTCGAGACCAAATGGGTAGGCAAATTAGACCAAGCAACTAGGGTTCAAGTAGGGTGATTACTCTCTCGAGATTTAACCCGTTAATTGGGACTATCATTTCTCATGAGTCCATCCCAATTCCTTGTTGGGTCAATTTTGGAGACTTAGACTCTCTTTCTCAAGAAGAGTCAAATCCACAAAGCACAAATCACTGTTTGCAACCACCAATTTATAGATTAAAACATAAAATCAACCCAAATAGCAAACACCCATAGTCAATCTAACCCTAAATGGCAACACCCATCAATTACCCACACTAGGGTTGAGCCACAACCCTAGCTAAAGGGTTTAGCTACTCATGCTTGAAAGAGAAAATGAAGAAATAGATGAAGAACAAGACATATTAATTAAATACTAAATTAAAGTACAAAAATCTATCGTTAAATTGAAGCTAAGATGCCAAAAATGGCTACACAAGTTGTTCTCACGAGCGCAGCCCTATTCTGAAATTAACTGATAACCTAAAAATGGTAAAATGTCTTATTTATACTAGGCTGGAAAAACTAGNGCCCATAGAGCATCATCTAACTTTTTGGACCAATCGGTCCTTTTTGCATTGACAGTTTTGGACAGGATGCTCTTGATTTCTCTATTTGATACTTCAACTTGGCCACTTGATTGCGGATGGTAAGGTGTAGAGACTTTATGGTTGACACCATACTTGGAGAGTAAGGTGTCAATAGCCCTATTATAAAAGCACGATCCTCCATCACTAATGATTGCCTGGGGTGTACCAAACCTTGTGAAGATACTCTTTTTAAGAAATGCCACCACACTCCTAGCTTCATTATTAGGCAAGGCCACGGCCTCAACCCATTTTGACACGTAATCCACTGCTACTAGAATGTAAGTGTTCCCACACGAGCTAACAAAAGGACCCATAAAATCAATACCCTAAACATCGAAGATATCAACTTCAAGAATTGTGTTAAGAGGCATCTCGTCTTTCTTGGAAATCCCTCCCGCTCGTTGGCATTGATCACATCTTTTTACCAAATCACTAGCATCCTTGAACAAAGTCGGCCAATAGAAACCGCAACTCAAAACCTTCGAAGCCGTCCTCACCCCTCCATGATGGCCACCATAGGGGGAGGAGTTACAAGCCTCCAAAATACTCAATTGTTCACCTTCCGGGATACACCTTCTAATTACCCCATCCGTGCGAATCTTAAACAAGTACGGATCATCCCAATAAAAATCCAAACTATCCCGTTTGAGTTTCTTCCTTTGGTTGGAAGAGAGCTCACATGGAACAATTCCAGTCACAATGAAATTGGCAATGTCTGCGAACCATGGCATGTCACACATTGACACGGAAAGAAGTTGCTCGTCGGGGAATGTATGATTTATCTCAAGGCCGTCACATGGCCTCCCTTCTTCCTCCAAGCGAGACAAATGGTCCGCAACTTGGTTCTCACTTCCCTTCCAGTCCACTATTTCTAAGTCAAATTCTTGAAGAAGTAACACCCATCTCATCAATCTTGCCTTGGAATCCTTCTTGGTCATCAAATACCTAAGGGCGGCATGGTCCGTGTGCACAATCACCTTGGCCCCCATAAGATATGGCCTAAATTTCTCCATGGCAAATACAATGGCCAATAACTCCTTCTCCGTCACCGTGTAATTCCGTTGAACTTCATTCATAGTCTTACTTGCATAATACATGGGATGGAACATTTTGTTAACCCGTTGACCCAACACCGCCCCCACCGCAACGTCACTTGCATCACACATTAGTTCAAAGGAAAAACTCCAATTAGGTGTGGTAATGATAGGGGTAGTGGTCAACTTGTGCTTTAAAAGTTCAAAAGCCTCCATGCATTTTTCATCAAAAACAAACTTAGCATCTTTCTCTATCAACTTGCAAAGGGGATTCACAACCTTCGAGAAATCTTTGATATACCGCCGGTAGAACCCGGCGTGCCCAAGGAAACTTCTCACCTATTTGGCAGAAGTGGAGGGCGGGAGCCTTGAAATCACCTCGATCTTAGCCTTGTCTACCTCAATCCCATGCTTAGAAATCTTGTGACCCAACACTATACCTTCTTCAACCATAAAATGACATTTTTCCCAATTGAGAACAAGATTAGTTTCTTCACATCGGGCCAAGACTCTATCCAAGTTTACTAACCACTCTTCAAAGGAATCACCAACCACACTAAAATCATCCATAAAGACCTCCAATATGTCTTCCACCATGTCGGTGAAGATAGCCATCATGCAACGTTGGAAGGTCGCCGGAGCATTGCACAACCCGAATGGCATCCGGGAGAAAGCAAATGTACCATATGGGCATGTAAAAGTTGTCTTCTCTTGGTCTTCCGGGGCAATTAAAATTTGATTATATCCCGAATACCCTTCAAAAAACAATAGAAGGCTCGCCCTGCAAGGCGATCAAGCATTTGATCGAGGAATGGCAAGGGAAAACGATCCTTGCGGGTCACTTTGTTAAGCTTCCGTTAGTCCATGCAAACTCTCCACCCGGTAATGGTTCGAGTGGGAATAAGCTCATTATTGTCATTTGTTACCACCGTCATCCCGCCTTTCTTCGGTACACATTGCACCGGGGAAGTCCATGAGCTATCGGAGATTGGATACACCACACCCGCATCAAGACATTTGATCACTTCTTTCTTCACCACCTCTTGCATTGCTTCATTTAGCCTCCGTTGATGTTCTAAGGAAGGTCTTGCATCATCTCCAAGATAATTTTATGCATGCAAAATGCGGGGCTTATTCCCAGAATGTCCGCCAGAGTCCATCCAATTGCCCTTTTTCGCCTTTGAAACACCTCCAAAGTGGGCTCAACCTACAAGTTAGTAAGGCAAGAAGAAAGAATAACTGGAAGAGTTGAATTAGAGCCCAAAAATTCATACCTGAGGTGTGGAGGAAATGGCTTCAACTCCAACACTGGTGGCTCCTCAATTGATGGTTTGGTTGGTAGAGTTTTCCGATTTTCAAGATGCAAAGACAATTTTCTCGGCTCATAAGAATAAGAGCCCATCCCATGTAGAGCATTGACACACTCCACTCTGCTTGCATCATCATCGACATCAAGATTTAATAGCACGGCCTCAAGAGGATCCTCCACGTTGATCATAGAACTTGTGTCATCCACTGTCACAGCTGTGACAATGTCCACAAAAGAGCACACCTCGGTGCTATTGGGATACTTCATGGATTTGCAAACATGGAAGACGACCTTCTCATCACCTACCCTGAAAGTTAGTTCACCCGCTTCAGCATCAACCAATGCCTTCCCCGTTGCAAGGAAAGGTCTCCCTAGAATAATTGGGACCTCATAGTCCACCTCACAGTCCAAAATCACAAAGTCTGCTGGCAAGATAAATTTGTCCAGCCGGACAAGTACATCATCAACTATACCCAAAGGACGCTTCATTGATCTATCTGCCATCTGTAATCTCATGGAAGTTGGCCTTGGAGTCCCAATACCTAGAGTCTTGAAAACTGATAAGGGCATTAAATTGATGCTTGCCCCAAGATCACATAAATCTTTGGCAAAGTCTGCACTACCAATGGTGCAAGGGATAGTGAAAGCACCAGGATCCTCTAATTTCGGGGCCATGGAGTGTACTATCGCACTGACTTGGTGAGTCATCTTTATTGTTTCACAATCCATGGAACGCTTCTTTGTAACCAAATCCTTCATGAATTTTGCATACCCAGGCATTTGCTCTAAAGCCTCCACCAAAGGCACGTTGATGGATAAGCTCTTCATCATGTCAATGAACTTGCGGAATTAGTTGTCACTTTTCTGCTTGGCTAGCCTTTGAGGATAAGGCGGAGGTGGTCTGGGCAAAGGTGCCTTGGCTTTTGGCACCACCGGCTCCGGCATGTCAATTATGTGCTCCCTAGACGGGTTCACGGCCTCTTGAGTTTCCACCTCGGCCTCATCAATGTCAATCCTCACATCATTGTTCACATCATTCTCTACCACATCTTCAACTACCAAAGGAATATCATCTTCTTGCAACTCAACATCATCATCCACAACTTGCTTATCTTTCGAGGCATGCACATCATCGCCTCTCCCACTTCTTGTTGTAACCGCCATCACATGATTGTTCCTACCCTTAGGGTTCACTACCGTATCACTTGGTAGAGCACCCTTTGGGCGAGTATTCAACGATTGAGAGATTTGGCCTAATTGCACCTCTAAATTCCGAATGGAGGTACTGTGGAAAGCCAATTGAGCATCGGAATCTTGGTTCTTCTTCATCATTTGTTCGAACATCATTTCTATTCTTCCCATATCATTACCCGAAGAACTAGATCCTTGAGAAGGGAACGGGGGTGGATTGTTCGGTTGTTGGTACATAGGGGGCCTTTGAAAGCCTTGCCCCCGATTGCCTTGGTTTCCATTGTTGTTCCAATTGCCTTGACCATTGTTATTCCAATTGTTGCATTCCAATTTCCTTGGTTGCCCGAATTGTTGTTCCCCCAATTTCCGCCTTGGTTGTTGTTGTTCCAATTACCACCACCTTGTTGATTGCCCCAATTTCCTTGGGGTCGCCATTGTTGATTTGAAGAGTTGCCTCGATTGCCTTGATAGTCATTGACACATTGAACTTATTCGCTTTGCTCATCATAACACTCATTTGAAAAACCACCACCATCATCATATTGATCACAATTTCCTTGAGGTTGTTGCCCTTTTTGCCTTCTCTTAAGCATATTCACTCCTTCCATGGCATTGACTTGGCGAGGATTTTGGACTTGTTGTAATTGCGCCTTAGCCAATTGATTCATAGTAGTAGTAAGCTCCGCAATAGCTTGACCATGGTCATGCAACTCCTTGTGCAAATGGATCACCGTAGGGTCGCCTTGAGGAACATTGGCCCTACTTTGCCAAGCCGAAGAAGTGTCGGCCATCTCGTCAAGAATATCACAAGCTTCATTGTAAGGAAGCTTCATAAAGTTGCCTCCGGCCAATTGGTTCACAATGCATTGATTAGTGGTGTTGATGCCCCGATAAAAGGTTTGTTGAATCATTGCCTCGGTCATATCGTTGTTTGGGCATTCTTTCACCATTGTTCTAAATCTCTCCCATATTTCATGCAAGGGTTCCGTTGGCTCTTGCTTGAAGGCCAAAATTTCATCACGAAGTGCCGCCATGTGACTCGGTGAAAAGAACTTGGAAATAAACTTGTCCGCCAATTCATCCCACGTAGTGATGGAATGATTGGGGAGCCTTTCTAACCAATCCAACGCTTTACCCCGAAGAGAAAACGGGAAAAGCCTCAATCTCAACGCATCCTCGGACACGTTTGTTGTCTTGCTACCCCAGCATGTATCTACGAACCCCTTCAAGTGCTTGTAGGCATTTTGATCGGAGGCACCCGTAAAATATCCTCGTTGCTCGAGCAAGGTCAACATGACATTTGTGATTTGAAAGTTCCCCGCCCGGATTCGGGGAGGAACGATGGCACTCGCATATCCTTGATTTGGTATCACCCGAGGAACCGCTCTTGGAGGTGGCGGAGGAGGATCTGGAACGTTGTCATTAGCAATAGCCTGGCAGCCGCGTCCACGTCCGGGAGGTACAAGAGGCACCTCATCGTCTCCAATTTCATCTACCTCCTCCCCCGCAAGCACGTTTCCAAGAGGGTCATTCACGTCTAAAGCCATTTGTTACCTGTAGTAATTACGCACACAAATTAGTAAATAAGAAGGAAAGAAGAACAACACACGAAACTAACTAAATAGATAGCCAAAACCGTTAGCTCCCCAGCAACGGTGCCAAAAAGGGATCACTGCCAACTCCACACTACTATAAAGTAGGAAGAGAGGGTCGCAATAGCTTTTGCCCGATTTGAGGGTCGGGATCGAATTCCTCAGAGAGCTAGAATTTGGATCTGGGTATCTATCTAGACTAGAGTCGTGTAATTGTTCTAAATGTCACTCTAACATTTTTGGGTTTTTCAATTATAAACTACTAATTGAAACTAGATTATGCTACAAGATAATTGCTAAAGTTGTATCTAATGGGAAGAAGGGCACTAGGGTCATGACCTCACCTAGGTGGCTAATTGACGGGTAGATGTTACTAAGGTTCGATTGACATAATTGGGGCTTATGCTATAACCGTTGCACAATTTTACCCACTCTCACACCTCTCGGTAGAGAGAGTGATTTTGCCCAATTTACTCTCTCGAGACCAAATGGGTAGGCAAATTAGACCAAGCAACTAGGGTTCAAGTAGGGTGATTACTCTCTCGAGATTTAACCCGTTAATTGGGACTATCATTTCTCATGAGTCCATCCCAATTCCTTGTTGGGTCAATTTTGGAGACTTAGACTCTCTTTCTCAAGAAGAGTCAAATCCACAAAGCACAAATCAGTGTTTGCAACCACCAATTTATAGATTAAAACATAAGTTCAACCCAAATAGCAAACACCCATAGTCAATCAAACCCTAAATGGCAACACCCATCAATTACCCATACTAGGGTTGAGCCACAACCCTAGCTAAAGGGTTTAGCTACTCATGCTTGAAGGAGAAAATGAAGAAATAGATGAAGAACAAGACATATTAATTAAATACTAAATTAAAGTACAAGAATCTATCGTTAAATTGAAGCTAAGATGCCAAAAATGGCTACACAAGTTGTTCTCACGAGCGCAGCCCAATTCTGAAATTAACTGATAACCTAAAAATGGTAAAATGTCCTATTTATACTAGGCTGGAAAAACTGGACAAAAATACCCCTGCGGGGTCAGTGCGGGCTGCACAAAATGGACCGCGGCCGCACAAGGCTCTTGGATTTCAAAACTTGGCTCTCTGAAGTTGGACTCCGCGGATCGTGTAGAATGAACCGCGGCCGCGGAGGGAGTTGGCGCGGTCCGCACAATAACGACCGCTGACCGCATGGCATTGTCTTGGCAAAATTGTAGTTCTCTGAATCTCTTGACCGCGGACCGCACAAAAGAGTAGTGCGGACCGCGGACCGCGAGATATGGACCGTGGCCGCATTGCCCTTGAGCCCAGTTTGCCAACTCTCTGAATCTCCTAGTGCGGCCGCATACCAATTTGCGGTCCGCACTAGGCCTTCTTCCCTTAGATTTCTTGGTCTTTGATACTTGGACAGGTTTCACTCCTTTCTGAGCGATCTTTGACATTTTGTCACTTTGTCGATCAAACCTGCAAACAAGCACAACCTGTGAGCCTTTTGGGACTATTTTGTACAAATATATGATCAAAGCATAGGCAAGTAGGGGCATAAAATATGTTAAAATCCTAACTTATCACTTCCGAGACTAAGCACTGTCTCCATCTGCATTTTCTGCATTGCATAAGGCTACCATTCTGCCTTTCGAGACTAAACACTGTCTCCATATGCATTTTCTGTATTGCATAAGGCTACCATTCTGCCTTCCGAGACTAAGCACTGTCTCCATCTGCATTTTCTGCATTGCATAAGGCTACCATTCTGCCTTCCGAGACTAAGCACTGTCTCCATCTGCATTTTCTGCATTGCATAAGGCTACCATTCTGCCTTCTGAGACTAAGCACTGTCTCCATCTGCATTTTCTGCATTGCATAAGACTACCATTCTACCTTCCGAGGCTAAACACTGTCTTCATCTACATGTGCATGGCTGAAAGATCGCCACTTTAATTACATTTGCATGGCTGAAAGATCTCCACTTTATTTACATTTGCATGGCTGAATGATTGCCACTTTATTTACATTTGCATGGCTGAAAGATCGCCGCTTCATTTACTTTTGCATGGCTGAAAGATCGCCACCTATCGCATATCATGGGCTGAAATATCGCCAAATATTGCATTTCATGGGCTGAAAGATCGCCAAATTATCTGAGGGCATCATTGTTCGGAGGCACCATCTACATAGCCCGAGAACACCATGTCATGGCCTGAAGATCCCTTTAATTTTTCGCACATCATTATTCGAAGGCATCATGGTTCGAAGGCATCATTCTCATAGCCCGAGAGCATCATTTCATAGCCTGCGAATCCTTTATTATATGCCTCATGGCCCAGGACATCATGGTCTAAGGACGTCATCCTAACCGTCCAAAGACAACATTCATGGTCCGACGGGAACTTGCATCATGTTTAAATTTATGCACAATATGTGCTTGTATTGTTTATTTGCAGGTAAACTGGCGAGCAACGGCCATCCCAGCAGGAGCGATTCTGCTCCAGTTCCCGCAGCCCTATTAGACCTTAGCCATTCATCCCAACCTGAATATTGTGTCCGTTCTTGAAAGGTCTCCACCAGCATATTCCGCCGACGGATCCCGAACTACATAAGGCCTGATTCCTGTAAGACCAGGGATATGTAGGCAGCTCATAAGCCAGGGCACGGCCAAATTTTCTTCAAAACATTTCGTTCGGTCAAAATTGGTCATCATGTCTTTACCCGACAACTCTTTCATCCTTCCCGGGTAAAGAGGGGCAGCTGTTGATACCCAATTTTTCCCTGTCTATTTTTCATATGCAAAATATCTTCAAAAATAGCATATATGCATGTATAAGTATGTCCAAGCATTTTATTATTTTTCCCATAATTTTTAAGGTTTTAAACAGATTTATTTTCCCTTTTCATCCATAAAAGCCCAATGATTATTTTCAAAATTATTGTTTTTTTAGTAATTTAGTTATTGGAATTTTTATATTTATACTAAAATGTAGCTAACATAATTTTCGTATATTTTTTACAAATCTATTTAGTGTTTTTAAAGCTAAATTGCATATAATTGCAACATTAGCCTATTTTAAGATTTAGTTGCTTTTTTTATACTTACAAAATTGATTCTAGTATTTTGATTTAATATTTATAAGTTATAAATCATTTTTAGTAATTTCAATTTATTTCCAGAATTTAATTTGCTATTTTTATAAAATAAATGGGAAAAATGGCTATTTAAAATCTAGCCAGATTTCATTTCAATTGTAGCCTAAATTTTACCCCAATTAAACCCAATTGAACCCCAGCCCATTTCCTAAAATTACCCGACCCATAGCCCGTTTAAAAAACCCACCCGGCCCCCCTTTAAATCCCAGCCGTTGATCTAACAGATCAACGGCTCACGTTCCCCTTTCCTTAATTAATTCCAAATGACCCCAAACCCTTCTAATTTTCCACCTACCAGCCGCCTCTAAACCCTCCATTCTCTCAAACTCTCTCGAAGCTTCTCAAACCCTATCCACCACTTCCGCCCTGAAAGCTACCGAAATCCATGGCTTCCAAGGTTATGGAAGCCCTACACCGGCATCCTATGACTCCCACGCGCCTGATCTTTGAAGATTCAAAGCCTGACCACGACGAGGTTTGGTCCAGGCTTCATTCGATTCGAGTTCCACGACCATCTCCGGTTTTACTCCGGCGTACCATGGTTGCTCGAGCCTGATTTGGACTTCACCGACTTAGATCGGTGAACTTTCAAAGCCTTTCTCACTACTAGGGTTCTTTTGAAACCCTAACCCTTCGAGGTTTTTCTGATTCCTTTAGATCCGTTGTGTATCAATTTTTCCATTATGTTTCCTATCAGTTTCTTCTACTTTATTTTCTTTGAATTCTTCTACTATGTTCTGCATGTTACTTGCTATCATTGTTTTCTCATGAGTTGCTGCTGCTGAAAGAAACATGCAAGAGGTTTCAGTTCTTCTCTGAGACCTCTGTGCCTGTTTTGATCACTTGCCTTCTCATCTCTGTACTCGATTAATGGTGGAAACCCTAGAATTTGGGGGTTCTTCCAAGTTTGGCCATGTGATTTGCTTGAACTAGGGTTTTATTTCAAAACCCCTAACTCTTTCAGACCAACTTCGAGTCTCCGAACTGAGTTTGGACATCCTTATTTTCATATGATTCTGACTTTTTGCTAATCTCTTCTACACTGGATTTTTCTACTGATTTTTACAATGACACGACAATCTTCTTTCATGTTTAACATGTTCGTATGCTCCTTACAAATGATGAACTTCCCTCTAAAGTGGCTTTCAAATTTGTGATTAGTTCATATTCCCTCTCAATATGGTCTGATTGATTTCTTTCCATTGTTTGCTGATTTTCTCTGTGACTCGATCTAAGTTAAAACCCTTCTCAAATTTTGCAACTTGGTTCATTCATGGGTCAGTAATTACAAGATCCCCAATTCTTTGATTTACTGGTTGTCAATTAATTTTCTTACCTTATTTGTACAACCGTGTACTTCAAAACCCTGTCCTTAAATAACATTTTATGTATTCGCCCCTAATTGCATGTTGTGTACAAAGTGCTTATTCAAATTCTTTCCTTAAATTGTTTTTACCCGTTTGAATCTGAATCCCTTAATTCAGGGAAGTCTTGTGTAATTGATGCTTAATTGATACTCAGTTCCTTAACTATTTTCTTACCTTATTTCTGCCTGGTTTTCAACACTATAAATGCACGACTCTTTAACACACAGCACACAATTCAGAATCCTTCTGAACTCATACTCACACACAATAATATTCTCTTCTTGTCTGCACCGTGGCCCGTTCACATGACCTACTGCTTTTTCTTTGTTTGTTTCTCTGAAACTGGTATGTCCGGATTTAATTTTTAGCACTACAACAATGTGTATTTACTGCTTATGTGTCCATATTTGCTTGCTATTTCTGTATATCTCAGCACTTAAATTGGCATGCTGATTTCCTTTTGTTTGTTTGTTATGAACCCCCATTCCCCTATCACCCCTATGTGTTTTGAGTTATGACTTAAAGAATGGCAATGTAAGTTGTTGTCCATGAATTAAGTTTGATCCATGGGGGTCTTAACCTCTAAAAAAAATGTTCTAACAGGCCTAAGGGTGTACCAACATCCCCCATTGTTGGGTATGCCCATCAGCCTGCCTTTTTGCCTCTTGCAACTCCCCCATTCCCCTATACCCTTATGTGTACTGATTTAAGTTGTTTCCCTTTTCCCGTTCCCCTTTCCCCTTTCAGAATTCTGCTTCTGCACTTGCACTCTCTTTTAGTCCTTAAGTTCTGCCCCCCTCTTGTGAGCCTTGCCTTGGGACCTTGAGTTCCCTCTGAACTTGGACACCTGAGGGTTGGCCCTTCCACACTGCACTATATCTTAATCTGGTGATACATTTGGGTGTAAGCACTGCCCGGAGTTCATATGAGACTCTTAGGGAACTTTGACACACCCCAAATGGGAGAAAGGCTTTGAAATATGGTCTCTTGGAGTTGGTTTACTTCATACTTCAGACAGGAAGTCTGAATCAGGCTCTCCTTGGTTGTACTTTTTTTTTATTTCTGATGTATTTTCTTTACTTTACTTCTTTTTCTGGGCTGTAATAACTTTGTAATAAAACTCTCGGGGATGGATAGTGAAAAGGGAGGGGTAACCATGTATGCAAAGGGGTAGATAACTTGCCTGTAGGAGTTTCTGAATTTCTGCACCCTCATGTAGATATCCTGCCTATAGGAGTTTCTGAATTTCTGCATTCTCATGTAGATAACTTGCCTATAGGAGTCTCTGAATTTCTGCATTCTCATATAGATAACTTGCCAATAGGAGTCTCTGAATCTCTGCATTTTCATATAGATAACTTGCCTATAGGAGTTTCTAAATTTCTGCACTCTCATATAGATAACTTGCATATAGGTGTATTTCTAAATTTCTGCATGCATATAGAAAATATGCCTATAGGTCATTCTGAATCTTGCATACACATTCTTCATCAGGCAATCATGTTTATAGGTCTTAATCAATCAATTGCAAGTAGATATCATGTTCATAGGCTTTAAATGAAATTCAGCACCTAGATATCATGCTTATAGGTTTTCTGCATTTTACCATGTCTGTTAAAAGGGGTTTAAAATCAACACGCATAGAAAGCATGTCTATAGGAGTCATTAATCAAGTCGGAATCGCTTCACTCGCTTATAAGTCTAAAACCAGTAATAATGACGACCATCAGTTGCAGAACTTATGATCTCTTGCTAAAACTTGCTTTTTTTAATAACTGACGACTTTCTTAAATCAGTATGTATTCAGTTTATTTCATCGTTTCTGAAATCAGTAGATATCATGCCTATAGGGTCCTCGTCCAACACCTAGGCAAGCCTTAGGGCTAAAATTATAAACTGAATCAGATTTTATTAGCTACAACCAGCAGGCAGGCCTGATTCGGGTTTCTTATCTGAACTATGAAACAAATCAGTCTGCCTCAACCTTTAAGTTTTAATTAGACCTTAAGCAGTATGTGTAAGTCATGCTAAATTATGTGCTTTCTTTGGTTTAAAGGAGGTCTATCTGAGCCCTTCACTTGTTTATGTGCTTTCCCCCAACTTGCTATACGTGTTTTTGTATGTCGCCTTAGAGTTTTGCCTTTGAAACTATAAACAAGCCTAATATCCCTTCCCTTTAGGATTAGTAGTCCTAAATGCCTCCGGAACTGATAGGATTGGGGCGGGTAATAGCATGCAATAAGTAAACGAGACCATTCTGCGCTTTAATACCTTAACGGAGTGGGAAAGGGTAGATATGGATATGATGACCACGCGATAACATCACGTGCAGCCCCTTACTGAGGAGTGATTACTGGATGTTGTGTAGGGTGATCCATATTATTTATAAACCTAGGACCCCCCTTTCCTTTGTTTCTTTGATTCTTTGCTTTTTTTTTTTTAACTATTTCTCTAAGGAAAAATCAGTATCCCCTTTCGCTCTTTCTAACTTTGCTTATTTGTAACCGTTATGTGAAAATCCCCTCTTACTTGAAGTTTTATTTGCCTATGTGTTATTTGTACTTAAGTCACAACAATAGTTTGGCCGGGAACCACACTAGTGGATCCTGAGGGGTGCCTAACACCTTCCCCTTAGGATAATTTCAAGCCCTTACCCAATCTCTAGTTATTCAAATCAAACCCTCCTTTGTGTCCTAATGCACTTAAATCATTAGGTGGCGACTCTTCAATTCAAACCCAACTCCCAGAAAGGAACGAGTTGTCTTCCCGAATGTCATAAACCCGATTTCGCAAGAAAAAGGGGGTGCGACAGGACTGATGTGCATAATCGATACCAATCAAAGATCACGGTCAAATACGAGTAATTTGAGGCTCCTACCGGGTCCGTTTATCCAATCAGATCGGTCGATAGAATCAAGAGGGATATTGACCAAGAACCGAGGTTGAATAAAGAAAGATACCAGCCGTATAATGGAGATCGTAGGAGCAGTGGATCTGGGTGAAATTCTACAAGAAATGAAAGGAGAAGTGATCGAGGCTAGAGCTCTCGTGGGATCATGAACAAGAACGGCTTGGAAAGACCTATCGGACCTAAAGAAGAACCAGGATTATCAGAGTACAACTTTAATGTTGATGCAGCTGCCATCGTATCGGCTATCGGAAGCATCAAAGATACCAAGTGCGGCCTTTACAAAACGATCCAGCCCAAAGGGACCCCAACCAAATATGAAAATAGCATGGCACTCATGTCCACAGAACAGAGGATTGTCAATAATTGAGAGAAGAAGTAGCCCGGTTATTCAACAACGAGCACCTTCGGGAATTTCTGAACGATCGAGCCAAGAATTATTTCAGAAACAGGGATTCCAATACACAAAACGAGCAAGACGAACCTGAACACGTCATTCATATGATCTTTGAAGGGGTTGATGTTCTCAAGGTCCGATGTTAAAGAGCACTAAAGTATCAATCACAAGGTAAAAACGAACCCGAGATTACATACCAGAAGGAACTTTATTTTTCAATGACGAGGATGCAGAAGGAATCGTGCAACCCCATAATGATGCATTGGTAATTTCTGTACTCATGAATAAAACTTGAGTTAAACGTGTGTTAATTGATCCAGGTAGCTCATCAACATCATTCAATCGAGGGTCGTAGAGCAACTCGGCCTACAGGATCAAATCGTGCCTGCGGCCCGAGTGCTAAATGAATTAAACATGGCTTGCGAAACTACTAAGGGAGAAATAATGTTACCGGTAAATGTAGCCGGAACCACCCAAGAGACCAAGTTTTATGTGATCAAAGGGGACATGAGGTACAACACCCTGTTCGGGAGGCATGGATCCACAACATGAGGGCTATGCCCTCGACCCTTTACTAGGTATTAAAATTTCCAACACCAAAAGGGATCAAGACGGTCTACAGGGAGCAACCCGCTGCAATGGATATGTTTTCCGTCGATGAAGTAATTCCAATATAAACACTCTCATCGACAAATGATCCAGGTCCGAAAGCAGAACAGGAAGCCAAATAGCAATCAAAGATGCCAGCCTCGACCCAACCGGACAAGCAGGGGACTGACGAAGACGATGATTACGGGGTTCCTCGATCCTTTATAGCTCCGGATGATTCCAACGCTACCAAATCAACGGTCGAAGAGCTGGAGCAGGTCATGATGATCGAACATCTGCCCGATCAAAAGGTATACCTGGGCACGGGGTTAACTCTTGAGCTCAGGAAAAAGCTCATTCAATTTCTTATAGCTAACATGGATTGTTTTGCTTGGTCCCATCTCGATATGACAGGGATCCCACCGGAGATCACTACTCACAAGCTGAGCCTGGACCCGAAATTCCATCCGACGAAGCAGAAAACAAGACACCAGTCCCAGATCAAACTTGCCTTCATCAAGGACGGGGTAACTAAACTCCTTAAAATAGGGTCCATCCGGGAGGTCAAATACCTAGAATGGTTAGCAAACATAGTAGTAGTCCCTAAAAAAGGGAACAAACTGAGAATGTGTGTGGATTATAAAGATTTAAATAAGGCATGCCCCAAAGACTCTTTCCCTTGGCCTAACATCGATCGCATAATCGATGCCACGGTCAGCCATGAGATCCTCAATTTTTTCAATGCCTACTTTGAGTACAACCAAATATGGATGAAATTGGATGATCAAGAAAAGACCTCATTCTTCACTAAGTATGGCACATATTGCTACAACGTAATGCCATTTGGATTAAAAAATACCGGTGCAACTTACCAACGTATAGTAAACCGAATGCTCAAAGAACAAATAGGGAAATCCATGGAAGTTTACATTGACAATATGTTAGTTAAGCCCTTGCGAGCAGATGATCATTTAAAGCATTTGGAGGAAACCTGTTGTATATTGAAGAAGTACAACATGAAGCTGAATCCAGAAAAGTGAGCGTTTAGAGTCGGGTCAGGTAAATTTCTTAGGTTCATGGTGTCCAACCGAGGAATCGAGATCAACCCAGACAAGATCAAAGCTGTCGAGGATATCACAGTAGTGGATAATATGAAGGTCGTACAAAGGCTAACCGGGCGCATTTCCGCCCTGGGGATATTCATCTCGAGGTCCTAGGATAAGAGCCATCAATTTTTCTCGTTACTGAAAAAGAAAAACAACGTCACATGGACCTGGAATGAAATGGACCTTAGGAGAACTTAAGCGATATCTATCGAGCCCGCCATAGCTTCACACACCGAGGGTAGACGAACAACTATACTTGTATTTGGCAGTATCAGAAATAGCGGTAAGTGGAGTCCTAGTTCGAGAAGAACAAGGTAAGCAATTTCAAATTTATTATATTAGCAGGACCTTAGGTGAGGCCAAAACTAGATATTCTCACATAGAAAAATTGGTACTCGGTTTGCTAAGTGCCTCTAGGAAACTGAGACCATATTTTCAGTGCCATCTTATATGTGTTGTGACAACCTACCCATTACGAAATATAATGCATAAACCCAAACTCTCGGGATGATTGGCCAAATGGGCCGTAGAAATCAACGGGTATGATATCAAATATCAACCCCGGATAGCCATTAAATCTCAAATTTTGGCAGATTTCGTGGTCGACTTTACATCGGCCCTAATACTCAAAGTCGAAAGACAGTTTTTGGTAAACTCAGGGACGTCTTCGGGAATCTGGACCCTCTTTACGGACGGTGCCTCGAACTCAAAGGGGCCAGGACTTGGCATCGTACTGTAGCCACCCACAGGCAATATAGTTATACAATCCATTAGAGCTGTGAAATTGACTAACAACGAGGCCGAATATGAGGCCATGATTGCAGGTCTCGAACTGGCCAAAAGCTTGGGGGCAAAGGTGATCGAAGCTAAGTATGACTCCCTCCTTGTGGGGAACCAAGTTAACGGAACTTTCGTAGTCAGAGAAGAATGAATGCAAAGGTACCTAGATAAGTTACAGGTAACATTACATCGATTCAAAGACTGGACTTTGCAGCACGTGCCTCGAGATCAAAACAGTGAGGTCGATGCCCTTGCGAACTTACGGTCGTCAGTCGAAGACGACGAGCTCAACTCGAGGGTAGTCATACAACTCATGAGGTCGGTAGTAGAAGAAGGTCACACCAAAATAAACTCCACAAGATTAACCTGGGATTGGAGAAATAAATACGTAGAGTATTTGAACATTGGGAAACTTCCCTCAGATCCAAAAGAATCAAGGGCCCTGCGCACAAAGGCAGCCCGATTCAGCTTGTTCGAGAATGGAACCTTCTTTAGAAGAATGTTCGATGGCCCACTAGAAATATTTCTGGGACCAAGAGATACTGAGTTCTGAGGGAAGTTCATGAGTGCACCTGCGGAAATCATTCAGGCACCGAATCATTGGTTCAAAAGGTCATCAGAGCCGGCTATTACTGGATCGACATGGAAAAGGATGCGAAAGAGTTTGTACGAAAATGTGACAAGTGCCAAAGATTTGCTCCAATGATTCACCAACCTGGGGAACTGTTGCATTCGGTCTTGTCGCCATAGCCATTCATGAAGTGGGAAATGGACATCGTCGGCCTTGTTCCATGGGCACCGGGTAAGGATCAATATATCTTATTTACGATTGACTATTGTTCTAAGTGGGTTGAAGCACAGGCATACGAGAAGGTTAGGGAGAAGGAATTCATCGACTTCATTTGGGACCACATCATATGTCTGTTCGAGATTCCATCCGAAATTGTATGTGATAACGGGAAACAGTTTATCGGCAGCAAAGTGACCAAGTTTCTCGAAGATCATAAGATCAAAAGGATCTTATCGACACCTTACACCCTAGTCAGAACGGGCAAGCCGAATCAACCAACAAAACCATAATCCAAAATCTTAAGAGAAGTGTCACGACCCAAATCGATGGGCTGTGACGGGCACCTGGTACCTTACTTAACCGAGTACCTACGTAACGTATCTTTCGTATCATACTATCATAGGTGAATGAGCCAGAGAGGCTATCGTGAGATAAGTAGAATAAAACATGTAGAAATACTCGACATTGGATGATCCAACATGTAATCAAAATTTATACATATGACGTACGGGCCTATAAGGCCGGCATTATCCTTTATATACTCAAATCATAGGCCGACAAGGCCATACAAGAATCCGTATACATGACATCTGTCTACAAGCCACTAAGAATACATAATATCGTAAAGGTCGGGACAGGGCCTCGCCAAACCAATCAATGCATGTACTAACCATACTGACCAGATAAGCAACCCCAGAGCAAATAGAGCGTACCAACATCTTTCGCTGAGCTGATAGCCTACTTGGAGGACTCTCGACCTGTCTATAGGGACTTGTGGGCATAAAACACAGCGTCCCCAGGCAAAAGGGACGTCATTACGAATAATGTACCGAGTATATAAGGCACCTAAATAAGCACATAACAGACACGAAAGAAATATAGAGTAAATGACTCAACCTGTAAGTCGAGATAACTCTGTAATCATGAAATAATTATAGTGTCATGCATGCGTATGAATGTCTTGTCGTGCATAGGTACATATTTCATAACATCATCAGGCCTTTGAGGGCATCCCATCATATCATCTCAGTCACTTAGGGCAAAATCATCAACGTATACCAGCTGATCAGGTGGTGGTGCGTGTATAATGCCGTAACCTTTTCCCATATCCCATATATATATATATATATATATACGCGTATATAACGCCATATGATCATGGGTCAATGTAAATGAATGCAATGCATGAGAAGTACGTCACTAAAATCTCTTGGAGTGTCATAAGACCATTATACCTCTGATTAATATCATGAAACAAACTTTATCAACTTACGTATTCTCTGAGACCCATGAACAAACGATAGAACATAGACATCTCTAATACTTCTATGAATAGAGTCATTTATGGAATTTGTGCATTTGCTCGTTTCTTTCGTGTCGTATAGATCATGCCAAAAAAGAAAGACGGGATAGCCTTAACATACCTGAGTCGATTCTCTTAAGAAAGATTACATCGTACTCCCTTAATATTGCAAAATCTCATGTAAATTCAAATTTTTGAAATCTTGGGCATAGCTCATGTGATATGCAATATGCATTTGCATATTAGAAATGTTTAACGTGCTTTCTTTGTAAGGAAGCTTGCTGGACTATTAATCTTGAAAGCAAAATTTTCCTAAAGCTTGATGAATCCTTTTCAAAAGAGATGTGTAGGGAATGATTTTAATTTTTTGAGATTGTTATTCTTATTTTAGGTGGGCCCCTCATTGAAAGCTTGGTGTCACTTTAAGGTGTGACACCTTATACATCTTTATTATTAGTCATCTAGAGAGTCAGGAAAGCTTGCCACGTTTGGGGGGGGGGAGAATCTTAATCATTATCCACTAAATTTATTAGTTAACTACGTATTGTCCCGTTACCCGATAATTAACCAATTACCTGCATAATTAATAATTATATCAAATTACTTAAAATACTACTCATTTTTAATATACCTTATACATCATACTATAACGGTCATATGGTACCTTGTACGGTACTAGTCCATAAACATTGAGTATTATAGCTCGGACCGTATTTTATCCCAAATCGACAACCTTCAACGAAACTCATTTTCTTTGATTCGTGTACCCTTTATCCTTCATGGCACTTACTTATCGCTTGTTATAAATAGCATAAATACGTTAACCTCAAAATAATCTTATCCCCGAGTCTACGTCGATTAACTGAAAACGAAACACTAACATATGAAAATGCGGGATATAACATCATTCCCCCCTTTCGCACATTCGTCCTCGAATGTTGACTGATGCACTTATCATTCTCATAACCCATAGCTCTTACAAATACTTTAGTGCTCCTCTTGCCATCTAGGCAACTATTCTGTGAACAAGTCCCAAGGCTAGGGCATTCCTCCCTTTAGTCCTCTTCCTCATGTCACGACTTGTGGTCAGGATCTTTTCAATCTCGTAACTGTTGCTACTTTCTATTATGCAGCCTGTAGGACTTTGACCTTGTAAGTGCGCTTATGCGACTCTTCTCCCCTTTTTCCTCTAGCTTCTAGCCAATCTCTAGGCTTCACTTTGCAAACATATACAGAGCTTTATGAAATTTCCCTCGGGGCATTTGTAGGTATACTAAAGTTCTTTGCTCTGTATTTTGTTGAAATTACAATTATTGCAACATTTTGTTTCATAGAACCGGTTATTTAACCGCGTGATTTTGATTTTTTTTTTACCGTATCTAGGTAGATCATACTATACCATAACTCTTACTTCGATTTATCGTTACTGAGGTCTGCTACCAAATTCCAGGTTACTCTTTCGCTGCTTATATGTATAGATCTGAGTCCTTTAATGCTTCCTCATTACTATTCATCTTAAGAATGACAGCTTATTCTCATCTTATATTTTGTAACTCTTTATCCATCCATTGTCGATTTACCTCAATATTGATCTACACTCTACCACTGATAACTTGAAACCTCTTACATAGTCACTAGGGCTCACGTTGCATCAAGGATCATTTGAAGCGATTAAACTGATCCACCTGGGGCGATACCATGCTTCCATAACTGTATCTCCCAGCATCCCAATGTGATTCACCTTGTGTGGATATTTTAATCATGTCCAATTCATGATATCCCTTTCTTTTCTTTGTTAGATCATTACTCAATCGAAGGCTCAAACGTCATCCTTTATCTATCACAATTATATCCTTATTCTATTACCAGGGCAGCATTCCATTTCTTCTAAATGTTATTAGTCTTAAATTCCTTTGAGTTCATTCAGGCAATATTGAGCTTTCTATAACTTAGAGGAACCATTAGCTCCTTTGTTTTTACAGGCTTAATCCCGATGACTTATCCATTTTCATCACCTTCTCACTTGCCTTCTTCTTATCCTTACTCTTATATTTGTAAAACCTTGTCGTTCTATCAAACTTTAGCGTGCGATCAATTCCCATGCATTTTCTGGAACACCAAGCGAGACACTGCATCGCCTCTAACTCTTCTTTTACTCTCTAATTAGACCTTTCGGTACTTAGAAAACATAGGCTGGGAAGTATTCCACTGACGACGCTGCTATTATTCCTGGATACTGAATCCCAGCGCTTCTAGTCCTTTACCTGAAGTATGGACCACTCTCATCCTTCTATACTTGAGTATTTTGTATGTTGTTCACCTTTACCTTACCTACTTTAAAATATCACTTTACACTCTTCTATCTTTCTTTCATAACCTCCCTCCCACATAGATATAAATCACATCCACCATTTGAAGCTCTATTATAATACTTACACCTCTGGTGCCTATACAATCCAGTGGGAGCTCCATACTGACTTCTTATGAGGCTGGTATTTCTTCTAACTGGCTTTATTGTAGAGCCGTTATAGGATATGGTTGTTGTAATATCTCCCTTGTACCTTTGATATTAAGAGTAATTCTATAATATTCTCAATCACGATTTCTATAATGTTTGGGTCCAATAATTGGTTTCCTTATTCACTTCATTGATGTAACTCTTTAGTTTCCTCCTTCTTCTGATCGGCCTTTATGTCGGCTTAAATTATCTCCCGCTCTGAGGTTCATGGTATTAGTTATTCTGTTTAGCCGTTCATGGGCGCTGAGGAATATGCATGATACAATCCTTTAACAATTTAATCCTTCGTTTATGACCTGGGCTCAATTCTTTCTTTTAACGTATACCAGAATCTTGTACGGCTGTATATGCTACATGTATAAAACTCCAAACCCTTAAGGGCGTTCATAACGTAACCAACTCTGGATTATTGATCGAATAATTTCTTTCGTTCCATCTTAGCTTTCTTTCAAGGTAAGCTGTTACTTTTCCTGGTCTTTCTGCCCCCTGTGTTGCGTCCATACTTAGCTTATCTTAGTGCCCACACATGCCAGAGTTTTCGTGCAACTCATATGATCTCGAATATTACTTTAAATTTTACTTCCCGTTCATTAGCCACGGTAGGTGCCACTTTCCTTTAGAGTGCTTCCAATGTTGTTGTGAGACTATTGTTACACGACCATTTCCTCTTTAGGTCGTTGTGCTTAGGTTGAAGCCTTCCTTATTTCCTCAGCTAGTCTTTCGTTGTAGTACTTAGGGAGAACACTTGACTCTCGTAAAGATGTGAGCTTATTACGGACCTTTTGATGTCCTTCCTTGCCTATAATCATCCGTAGTTGCCTACCTCCGTGCCCTTGTGCTTGTAGGGTTGCTTCTGAACTGATATTTTGACTGCCTTCCCAGTGGTACTTTCTTTTATCCCCGTAACACTCATACGGTACCTTTAACTACCCCGACTCTTATTTGAATATATCTCAAGTATTATAATGACATTACTGTGAGGATGAATTCTCCATGTTGGGGTTTACTACATTTATCTTGCACGATCTGCTGATCTGTATGTAACGTCTTGTCTAGTCATGACTAGGCTCTTCAAGAATCAACTACTAACTACTCGTCGACCCATTCTCATATCCATATTCCGCGTAATCTCTCTTGGTTTATTTCCTTTGTCTAACTTACCTCTTGCACTGGCTCCTTATTTATCAATAACCTTTCGGGCAGGAACCCTTACTTCCTTTTTCTGACGTCGTGCTTACATAACGTTTTGGAATCATAGCATATCTATAGGATTCGGATAAGTGCAATCTCATCCCTTTCTCATTTTATCGCATTCTTCCTTTATCATTCCATATTCTCCCCTTTAGGGGAGTACTAAGAGTTGGAGCTACGACGACCTGCCTATAGATGTTTTTCCTCTCCATCTTTGGTGTCCTTTCGCATCATCAATGACCCTTACTCGCCTTGCGGTAATCCTTATGTACCAAGGATAACAAAATTCCTCACTCATAATGGTGGCACTTAGTGTAACTGGCACATATAGTCCCTTAAGCTTAACTTCGCTCATATTACTTGCTTTAGGAAGCATATTCCTGAATGACCATCCTCTGAATTCGTCATGGATCTTCTTCTGCTGTCCATTCTATTACTGCCGGAACGCAATCTGAAATTCTCATGAAGCTGACTATTATCAAATCACTCGGTTCCTAATTCATGTTTAGTTTATCTTGTTCACTAGTCCAAATTGATTTCTATTACTCGGGGGTCTAACTTTCCCTTCTGTTAATCACGTTAGAGTCGCGAACCTATTTCTCGAAATGAGGACGTGACTGTATGGCCTATATTTTTGTTGTCTTAAGGCCCATCACCCCTCGTCTCTTTCTTCATTTGACTATAGATTCTGTAATACTGTCATCTTTTTGACCTACCGTTGTCATCCATGTATCACATCTTACTCTTAATGCTTCATTAGATCTCTTCTTATTTCTTGCTAACATATATGTCTATCACTTTATTCTGAAACTTTCAACAAGATATTTTTTCGCTTTTAGCTCTCCTTGCTTCATTCATCGGCTCTTCGGGTTGCTCAACCCCCTCGCTTTACTAGGGACAAGAGTCACACTAAGGTAATATTTATCCTTCTAGGCTTTCAGTGCCTATCTTCGGAATTTTTTGATCATGCTAGTATTCTCATCTAATTGTAATATTCTAGAATGCACCACCTGGGTGTCTCACAAGGAGATCTATTAGCACCTTTGTAATATCCTTCAGAAATGTCAACTAACGCAAACCATCCGTTCATCATTTTGGGTTACTCTAACCCCAGCGGATCCTACTATCCTGTCCTTCTCTTAAACCATATCCATTAGCTCCCATAGGGCATCAATGAGATAGGTGTGGCCGATGGTACGTACATCTATTACTGTTGAAAATAATTCAAAATGCTTATATCTCCTTCCTGAATGGTAATAATGATCATCTTTATTAATTGGGTACCTTATACCCTTCTTCACCTTGCTTCTTTTACTTGCTGCAACTTGTGTCTAACTTCCGATTCCGTTATTCCTTTTTACCGTAGGAGTGGACAAGTATTCTTTCCTAAAAGCTCTTTATCAAGAACCTTTCACCTTTTAGTGCACGTATGATCTGCTGAAGACCTGGCATTTACTCATCATAAGCAAGACGCAAAATCGAGTTCCTCTAATTCAATGCTTCCACAACTATATCTCTTATTGATCATCTTTCTGAACGTAGGCATCGTCTTATTACGAATAAAATAGAAGTTCAGAATTTGAATTCTCATAAGTGAGCACACGATCTAGAGTAAGAAGAAAGAGTGACAGTCCTAAATGCCTTGTAGCCTCCTGCTTATAAGTGTGGTGCACGACACACCCATAAACAAGACTCTACTAGACACTGCTTGTAGACTCCCTAGGACAGAACTTCTCTGATACCACTTTTGTCATGACCCAAACCGATGGGCCGCGATGGTCACCCGCTACCTTACTCAACCGAGTACCTACATAACTGTCACGACCCGGATTCCCCACCCTCGGGGGTCGTGATGGCGCCTACTAGTGAAAGCTAGGCAAGCCAACCAATCGATTTATTTACCTTGTTTTCATTTTAATCCATTAACAATTAAGAACTAGCATTTAATAAACAATAGAATTTAATAAGCGGAAGACTGAAATGAAATGTTTTAATAATACTACCAATACCAATCCGTAACAAAACTACCCAAGACTGGTGTCACAATTTCACAGACTATCTAGAAGTACTACAAATAAAGGTCTGAAAAAGTAATACAACACTATCTCCGAGAATACATGAAAGAAACAGGATAAAAAGATAGAAGGAGACGCCAAGGCCTGCGGACGCCTGCAGGACTACCTCGGGTCGCCTGATGAACAAGAATTAGCAATCTCACTGCGGTCCGAAAGCTATAGCACCGGGATCTGTACAAAAGAGTGCAGAGTGTAGTATCAGCACAACCGACCCCATGTGCTGGTAAGTGCCTAGCCTAACCTCGGCAAAGTAGTGACGAGGCTAGGACCAGACTACCAAATAAACCTGTGCAGTTAAATAATATACAGCAGAAAATAAAAGCAGGAATGTACAGTTAAGGAGGGGAGGGGAAATCATGTTGCGGGAAAACATCAAATGATAACAAAAGAACAACAGGTAAACATAAGGAACACCATAATTCAATTATCAACAAGAATCAGAAATCAAACAAGTGCACGGCATCACCCTTCATGCTTTTACTCTCATCCTCACCATAAGAATCAACATAATCTGCACGGCATCACCCTTCGTGCTTTTACTCTCATCCTCACCATAAAATCAATATAATCGGCACGGAATTGTACATCGTGCGGCACGGCATCACCCTTCGTGCTTTACACTCTTCCTCACAAAAATCATACACGGCATCACCCTTCGTGCTTTAACACTCTCTCACCAAAACAATGGACGGCATCACCCTTCATGCTTTAACACTCTTCCTCACCCAAACAACAATCACAAACAATAAGGGAAAGGAAAATAAATGAAATCACAATAAAATCACAATGAAAATCCCGGCAGGGGAACAATATCAAAAGTAACAACATCCCGGCAAGGGAACAATATGAAAAGCAACAACATCCCGGCAGGGGAACAATTTCATAATCCTCTTCTCTTTTTTCACATTTACTTCACAACTCAATTTACTACTTGAGCCAACGCTCTACTATGCTCAATTACCAATGATACTTTCACAATTCGATTCACGACTTGAGTCAACGCTCTACAATGTTCAAATACCAATGATACTTTCACAAATCAATTCACAACTTGAGCAAACGCTCTTAAATGTTCAAATACCAATGATTCTTTCACAAACCTTGTTCAACAACAGGAATATCACATAAGGCATGAACAATACAAAACGAAATCACATAAGTCATAGTATAAGACTCACGGGCATGCTTAACACCAACGTATAGATACTCGTCACCATGCCTATACGTCGTACTAAACAATTAACACATAGCAAATAGGACACGACTCCTAATCCCTCAAGCTAAGGTTAGACCAAACACTTACCTCGATGCCACGAACACAATTCAAGCCCCAACTATCGCTTTACCTCTTGATTCCACCACCAATTCGCTCGTATCTAGCCACAAGTTACTTAACTATATCAATAAATGCTAAATGAATCAATTCCAATGCATGAAAATAGGTTTTCTAAAGTTTTTCCCAAAAAGTCAAAAATCGCCCCCGGGCCCACATGGTCAAAACCCGAGGTTCAAACCAAAACCCGATTACCCATTCACCCACGAACCCAAATATATAATTTATTTTGAAATAGGACCTCAAATCGAGGTCCAAATCTCCAAAATTTGAATAAACCTAGATTCTACCCAAAACACCCAATTTCCCCCATGAAAACCTTTGATTTTGAGTTGAAATCATGAGAAAAGATGTTAAAGGTTAATGAAAACGAGTTAGAAATGACTTACAATCGATTTGGAAGAGTACTTGTCCTTGGAAAATCGCCCAAGAGGGTTTATGTTTTGAAAGAGTTTGAAAAATTAAAGATTTTCGGCTAAGTTATGAGTTTGCAGGTTGCAGATGTCGCAATTGCGACCAGGGTTCACAATTGCGAACCCTTTAGAAGACTGCTATCATCGCATTTGCGACTAATGTTCGCAATTGCGAACTCGCTTTTGCGATGGGATTGTCGCATTTGCGACACTGAAGGATTCCAGGCCACTTCGCAAATGCGATCGGCCCTTCGCATTTGCTATATCGCTTTTGCGATGACTACGTCGCATTTGCGACCCAAAGGCAGACCAAGTCTTTTTTGCATTTGCAATAAACGTTCGCATCTGCGGGCTCGTAAGCCTGCAGACCTACATTACTCCAGCAATTCCCAAGTGCAAATTTCACTCCATGGCCTATCCAATACTCACCCGAGCCCTCGGGGCTCCAAACCAAACATGCACACTAACCCAAAAACATCATACGGACTTGCTCGTGCATTCAAAGCACCAAAACAACATCAACAATTATGGATTTAGTATCAAAATCAAAGAAAATCTCAAGAACTTTAAGTTTCAAATTTTTCAACTAAGGTTCCGAATCACGTCATATGACCTCCGTTTCTTACCAAACTTTACAGACTCAACTTAAATCACATATTAGACCTGTGCCGGGCTCCGGAACCAAAATACTGGCCCGATATCATCAAATTTCAAACACATTTCATTTCCAAAAACTCATATATATTCCAGAAAATAATTTTCTTTAAAAATTCATTTCTCGGGCTTTGGACCTCGGAATTCGATTCCAGGCATACGCCCAAGTCCCATATTTTCCTGCGGACCCTCCAGGACCGTCAAATCACGGATCCGGGTCCGTTTACCCAAAATGTTGACCAAAGCCAACCTAAATTTATTTTTAAAAAGCAAAATTCATCATTTTTCACAAATGTTTCACATAATGGCTTTCCGGATACACGCCCGGACTGCGCACGCAAATCGAGGTGAGACAAAAAGGAGGTTTTAAGGCCTCGGAACAAAGAATTTATTTCTAAAACAAGTGATGACCTTTTGGGCCATCACATCCTCCACCTCTAAAACTAGTGTTCGTCCTCGAACGGTAATAAGAAAGAAGTACCTGAGTTTGAGAAAAGATGGGGGTATCGGCTCCGCAAATCGGACTCGGACTCCCAAGTCGATGCCTCAGCAAGCTGACCTCTACAGTGAACACGAACACAAGGGAAGCTCTTCGATCTCAGCTGACGAACCTGCCGGTCTAGAATAGCTACCTGCTCCTCCTCATAGGACAAGTCCTTGTCCAACTGGACAGTGCTGAAATCTAACACGTGGGATGGATCGCCGTGATACTTCCGAAGCATGGACACATGAAACACTGGATGCACGGCTGATAAGCTCGGCGGCAACGCAAGTCTGTAAGCCACCTCTCCCACTCGATCAAGAATCTCAAGCGGGCCAATGAACCTAGGGCTAAGCTTTCCCCTCTTCCCAAATCTCATCACGCCCTTCATAGGCGACACCCGAAGCAATACCCGCTCATCGACCATGAATGCCAAATCACGAACCTTACGATCGGCTTAACTCTTTTGCCTAGACTGAGTTGTACGAAGCCAATCCTGAATGATCCTGACCTTGTCCAAGGCATCCTGCACTAGATCTGTACCCAACAATCGAGCCTCCCCCGGCTCAAACCACCCAACCGGCGACCGACACCGCCTACCATATAAAGCCTCACAAGGAGCCATCTGAATGCTCGACTGGTAGCTGTTGTAGTAGGCAAACGCCGCTAAAGGCAAAAACTGATCCCACGAGCCTCCAAAGTCAATAACACAAGCTCGGAGCATATCCTCCAAAATCTGAATAGTACGCTCGGACTGCCCGTCCGTTTGAGGATGAAATGCTGTGCTCAACTCGACCCGTGTGCCCAACTCACGCTGAACTGCTCGCCAAAAATGCGAGGTAAACTGCGTACCTCGGTCCGAAATGATAGACACGGGAACACCATGAAGACGAACAATCTCCCAGATATAGATCTCAACCAACCTCTCAGAAAAATAGGAAACTGCCATAGGAATTAAATGCGCTGGCTTGGTCAGCCTATCAACAATAACCCATACTGCGTCAAACTTCTCCTGAGTCCGTGAGAGTCCAACAACAAAGTCCATAGTGATACGCTCCCACTTCCACTCAGGAATCTCAATCTTCTAGAATAAACCACCAGGTCTCTGATGCTCGTACTTTACCTGCTAACAATTCAAACACCGAGCTACATAGGCAACAATGCCCTTCTTCATCCTCCTCCACCAATAATGCTTCCACAAATCCCGATACATCTTAGCCGCGCCCGAATGAATAGGGTACCGGGAACTATGGGCCTCCTCTAGAATCAACTCTCGAAGCCCATCCACATTAGGCACACAAATACGACCCTGCATCCTCAAAACTCCATCATCTCCAACTATAACCTGCTTGGCACCACCGTGCTGCATCGTGTCCTTTAGGACACACAAATGGGGATCATCATACTGTCGATCTCGGATGCGCTCAAATAAAGAAGAACGAGCAACTGTGCAAGATAATACACGGCTAGGCTCAGAAACATCCAACCTCACGAACTGATTGGCCAAAACTTGAACATCCAAAGCAAGCGGTCTCTCACCGACTGGAATATACGCAAGATTGCCCATACTGGCTGACTTTCCACTCAAAGCATCGGCCACCACATTAGCCTTCCCTGGATGATATAAGATGGTGAATTCATAGTCTTTCAACAGCTCCAACCACCTCCTCTGCCTCAAATTTAGCTCCTTCTGCTTGAACAAATACTGCAAACTCTTGTGATCCGTGAACACCTCACATGACACGCCATATAAATAGTGCCTCCAAATCTTCAGCGCGTGAACAATGGCTGCTAACTCCAAATCATGAACTGGATAATTCTTCTCATGAATCTTCAACTGACGCGAAGCATAAGCAATGACCTTGCCATCCTGCATCAACACCACACCAAGTCCAATACGAGATGCATCATAATAAACTGTATATGGCCCTGAACCTGTGGGCAAAACCAACACCGGCACCGTAGTCAAAGCTGTCTTGAGCTTCTGAAAGCTCGCCTTACACTCGTCCGACCACCTGAACTGGGCACCCTTCTGAGTCAACCTAGTCATCGGGGCTGCAATAGATGAAAACCCCTCCATAAACCGACAGTAATAACCTACCAAACCCAAGAAACTCCGAATCTCTGTAGCTGACGTGGGTCGAGGCCAGTTCTTGACTGCCTCTATCTTCTTCGGATCAACCTGAATACCCTCTGCTGAAACAACGTGACCCAAGAATGCAACTGAACTCAACCAGAACTCACACTTCGAAAACTTAGCATACAACTGACTATCTCTCAGAGTCTGAAGAACCACTCTCAGATGTTGCTCGTGCTCCTCCCGGCTGCGGGAATAAATCAAAATATCATCAATGAAGATGATCACGAAGGAATCCAAATAAGGCCTGAACACTCGGTTTATCAAATCCATGAAAGTTGCTGGGGCATTTGTCAATCCGAATGACATCACCAAGAACTCATAACGCCCGTACCGAGTGCGGAAAGATGTCTTAGGGACATCAGATGCCCTAATCCTCAACTGATGGTAGCCCGATCTCTTAGAAAACACTTGGGCACCCTGAAGCTGGTCAAACAAATCATCAATCCTCGGCAATGGGTACTTATTCTTTATTGTGACCTTGTTCAATTGATGAACCGAGTCAATACACACTCTCATCTATACACACTCTCATTGATCCGTCCTTCTTCTTAACAAACAACACCGACGCACTCCAAGGCGAGACAATAGGTCTAATGAAGCCTTTATCAAGCAAGTCTTGCAACTGCTCCTTCAATTCTTCAACTCAGGCGGGGCCATACGATACGGCGGAATAGAAATGGGCTGGGTGTCCGGAGCCAAATCAATGCAGAAGTCAATATCCCTGTCGGGTGGCATACCCGGCAGGTCTGAAGGAAATACCTCAGGGAACTCACGAACAACAGGCACATAATCAATAGAAGGAACCTCGGCACTAGAATCACGAACATATGCCAAATAGGCCAAACATCCCTTATCAACCATACGCCGAGCCTTCATATATGAGATAACCCTACGAGTAGAATGACCAGGAGTCCCTCCCCACTCAAGACGAGGTAAACCTGGTAAGGCTAAGGTCACAGTCTTGGCATGACAGTCCAAGATAGCGTGGTAAGGTGATAACTAGTCCATCCCCAGTATGACATCAAATTCAACCATATCTAAAAGTAAAAAATCTACACGAGTCTCAAGACCCACAATCACAACTATACAAGAACGATGAACATGATCTACCACCATAGAATCACCTACCGGTGTAGACACATAAATAGGAGCACTCAAAGAATCACTAGGCATGACCAGATACAGCGCAAAATAAGATGACACATAAGAGTATGTAGACCCTGGATAAAATAGCACTGAAGCATCCCTACTCAAACCAGAACCGTACCTGTGATAACTGCATCGGAAGCCTCAACCTCAGGCCTGGCTGGAAGAGCATAACATCGGGGCTAGGCCCCAACACCCTGGACTACATCTATGGGATGGCCTGCTGGCTGGCTGGCCTCCACCTCTAGCGGCCTGACCTCCACCTCTAATACCTCTACCTCCACCTCTAGCACCTCTAGCTCCACCTCTGGCTGGCTGAGCGGGTTGTGGATCACTCGATGTCTGAACCATGGCATGGGAACCCTGATGCTGGGAGTTGCTCGATGCTCGAGGGCAAAATCTAGCAATATGACCCGTATCGCCACAAGTATAATAAGCCCTCGGCTGCTGAGACTGCTGACCCTGATGACCTAAATGACCACCTCGAAAACTCTGGAGCGGCGGTGCACTGATAGGAGCTGGTGGTGCACTGTAGGACTGCTTATCAGAATACTGCATATGAGAACCACGGCCACCTGAGCAAAGAAGGAGGCGGAATGGAGAAAGGAAAGGGACAAGGGCGGTCTTGCATGGCGCGAAGGCTGCTGGTTCGGGGGTAGAGTACAATACTAAAGGTCCTCGTGAAAGGATTTTTTTAGCATTTTTCCACTTTATCCAAGGAATCGGCCACCTGAAGCACCGTGCGAAACCTGAAGTGCTGACTGAAAAGGCCTAGGAGGATGGCCTCTACCAAAAGAATCCCTGCCTCCAGACGAGGCACCACTGAATCTGCCTGAATGACGAGGCCTCTTGTCAGACCCCTGACCACCCCCTTGCGATAGAACCATCTCAACTCTCCTGGCCACATTGGCCGCCTCTTGAAAAGAAATCTCACTCCCCGTCTCCTTAGCCATCTGAAGTCGAATAGGCTGAATGGGTCCCTCAATGAACCTCTTCACTCTCTCTCTCTCTCTCTCTCAGTGGGAAGTATAAGAAGAGCATGACGGGCTAAATCAATAAACCTGGTCTCGTACTGAGTAACAGTCATAGAACCCTGCTGGAGACGCTCAAACTGCCTCCTATAGATCTCTCTCTGAGTGACAGGAAGAAACTTCTCCAGAAATAGCTGAGAAAACTGATCCCAAGTCAAAGCTGGTGACCCAGCTGGTCTAGCCAAACAATAATCTCTCCACCTAGTCTTGGCGGAACTAGACAAACAAAAAGTAGCAAAGTCGACCCCATTGGTCTCCATTATCCCCATGTTCCTAAGAACCTCATGGCAGCTGTCTAAATAATCCTGGGGATCCTCAGAAGATGCACCGCTGAAAGTGGTAGTGAAGAGCTTGGTGAACCTGTCCAATCTCCACAAGGCATCGGTAGACATAGCTGCTCCGTCACCGGTCTAAGATACCACACCCGGCTGAACTGCTCTAACTGGCTGAGCTGTTGGAGTCTGAAGTTGGGGAGCCATTTGCTCCGGAGTGCGGGTAGCAGGAGCCTGGGCTCCTCCTCCAGCCTGAGAGATGGCTGGTGCTACAGGAAGCAAGCCTGCTCGGGTGACACTCTCCATAAGGCCCACTAGACGGACCAGAGCATCTTGGAGTACGGGGGTAGCAATGAACCCCTCTGGGACCTGAGATGGTCCTCCTGGAACTGCCTGGGCTAGAACCTCCTCGTCAAACTCAACCTGAGGCTCCGCCAGTGGCGCTGCTGCTCTAGGCTGAGCTCTGCCCCTACCTCGGCCTCTAGCACGGCCTCAGCCTCACCCTCTACCCCTCGTGGGAGCTGCTGCTAGGGGCTCGGGATGCTGATCAGTCGATGAGGAAGCTCGTGTTCTCGGCATCTGCGAAAGAACGGAGTAGAAATTCAATTAGCATTGAGAAACCAAGCCGCACGATAGGAAAGAATAGATGTGAAGTTTTTTCCTAACTCTGTAGCCTCTGGGGATAAATACAGACGTCTCCGTATCGATCCCTCAGACTCTACTAAGCTTGTCCGTGAATTGTGAGACCTAAGTAACCTAGAGCTCTGATACCAACTTGTCACGACCCGGATTTCCCACCCTCGGGGGTCATGATGGCGCCTACTAGTGAAAGCTAGGCAAGCCAACTAATCGATTTATTTACCTTGTTTCCATTTTAATTCGTTAACAATTAAGAACTAGCATTTAATAAACAACAGAATTTAATAAGCGAAAGACTGAAATGAAATGCTTTAATAATACTACCAATACCAATCCGTAACAAAACTACCCAAGACTGGTGTCACAATTTCACAGACTGTCTAGGAGTACTACAAATAAAAGTCTGAAAAAGTAATACAACACTGTCTCCGGTTTTACATGAAAGAAACAGGATAAAAAGATAGAAGGAGACGCTAAGGCCTATGGACGCCTGCAGGACTACCTCGGGTCGCCTGATGAACAAGAAGCAGTAATCTCACTGCGGTCCAAAAGCTATAGCACCGAATCTGCATAAAAGAGTACAGAGTGTAGTATCAGCACAGCCGACCCCATGTGATGGTAAACGCCTAGCCTAACCTCGACGAAGTAGTGACGAGGCTAGGACCAGACTACCAAATAAACCTGTGCAGTTAAATCATATAAAGCAGAAAATAAAAGCAGGAATGTATAGTTAAGGAGGGGAGGGGAAATCATGCTGCGAGGAAATATCAAATGATAACAGAAGAACAACAGGTAAACATAAGGAACACCATAACTCAATTATCAACAACAATCAGAAATCAAACAAGTGCACGGCATCACCCTTCGTGCTTTTACTCTCGTCCTCACCATAAGAATCAACATAATTTGCACGGCATCACCCTTCGTGCTTTTACTCTCGTTCTCACCATAAAATCAATATAATCGGCGCGGAATTGTACATCGTGCGGCACGACATCACCCTTCGTGCTTTACACTCTTCCTCACAAAAATCATACACAGCATCACCCTTCGTGCTTTAACACTGTCTCACCAAAACAATGCACAGCATCACCCTTCGTGCTTTAACACTCTTCCTCACCCAAACAACAATCACAAACAATAAGGGCAAGGAAAATAAATGAAATCACAATAAAATCACAATGAAAATCCCGGCAAGGGAAAAATAACAAAAGTAACAACATCCCGGCAAGGGAACAATATGAAAAGCAACAACATCCCAGCAAGGGAACAATATCATAATCCTCTTCTCTATTTTTTTCACATTTACTTCACAACTCAATTTACAACTTGAGCCAACGCTCTACCATGCTCAATTACCAATGATACTTTCACAATTCGATTCACGACTTGAGTCAATGCTCTACAATGTTCAAATACCAATGATACTTTCACAAATTAATTCACAACTTGAGCCAACGCTCTTAAATGTTCAAATTCCAATGATAAGTTCACAAACCTTGTTCAACAATAGGAATATCACATAAGGCATGAACAATACAAAACGGAGCCACATAAGTCATAGTATAAGACTCACGGGCATGCTTGACACCAACGTATAGATACTCGTCACCATGCCTATACGCCATACTCAACAATTAACACATAGCAAATAGGACACGACTCCTGATCCCTCAAGCTAAGGTTACACCAGACACTTACCTCGATGCCACGAACACAATTCAAGCCCAACTATCGCTTTACCTCTTGATTCCACCACCAACTCGCTCGTATCTAGCCACAAGTTACTTAACTATATAAACAAATGCTAAATGAATCAATTCCAATGCATGAAAATAGGTTTTCTAAAGTTTTTCCCAAAAAGTCAAAAATCGCCCCGGGCCCACATGGTCAAAACCCGAGGTTCGGACCAAAACCCGATTACCCATTCACCCACAAACCCAAATATATAATTTGTCTTGAAATCGGACCTCAAATCAAGGTCCAAATCCTCAAAATTTGAAAAAACCTAGGTTCTACCCAAAACACCCAATTTCCCCCATAAAAACCTTTGATTTTGAGTTGAAATCATGAGAAAAGATGTTAAAGGTTAATGAAAAGGAGTTAGAAATGACTTATAATCGATTTGGAAGAGTACTTGTCTTTGGAAAATCGCCCAAGAGGGTTTATGTTTTGAAAGAGTTTGAAAAATGAAAGATTTCGGCTAAGTTATGAGTTTGCAGGTTGCAGATGTCGAGATTGCGACTAGGGTTTGCAATTGCGAACCCTTCAGAAGACTGCTTTCGTCCTCGCTTTTGTGATGGAATTGTCGCATTTGCGACACTGAAGGATTCCAGGCCACTTCGCAAATGCGATGGGCCCTTCGCATTTGCAATATCGCTTTTGTGATGACTACGTCGCATTTGCGACCCAAAGGCAGACCTGGTCTTTTTTGCATTTGCGATAAACGTTCACATTTACGGGCTCGCATTTGCGAGCCAGGCTTAGCAAATGCGAAGCTTGCAGACCTGCAACACACCAGCAATTCCTAAGTGTAAATTTCACTCTGTGGCCTATCCAAAACTCACCCGAGCCCTCGGGGCTCCAAACCAAACATGCACACTAACCCAAAAACATCATACGAACTTGCTCGTGCATTCAAATCACCAAAATAACATCAAAAACTATGAATTTAGCATCAAAATCAAAGAAAATCTCAAGAACTTTCAAAGTTTCACAATTTTCAACTAAGGTTCCGAATCACGTCATATGACCTCCGTTTTTTACCAAACTTTACAGGCTCAACTTAAATCACATATAAGACCTGTACTGGGCTCCGGAACCAAAATACGGGCCCGATACCATCAAATTTCAAACACATTTCATTTCCAAAAACTCATATATATTCCAACAAATAATTTTCTTTAAAAATTCATTTCTTGGGCTTGGAACCTCGGAATTCGATTACGGGCATACGCCCAAGTCCCATATTTTCCTACGGACCCTCCGGGACCGTCAAATCACGGGTCCGAGTCCGTTTACCCAAAATGTTGACCGAAGTCAACCTAAATTCATTTTAAAAGCAAAATTCATCATTTTTCACAAATTTTTCACATAATGGCTTTCCGGATACACGTCCGGACAGCGCACGCAAATTGAGGTGAGACAAAAAGGAGGTTTTAAGGCCTCGGAACATAGAATTTATTTCTAAAGCAAGTGATGACCTTTTGGGTCATCACAGTAACGTATCTTTCGTATCATACTATCATATGTCACGACCCCAGTTCGCCCTCCGTGAACATGTCGTGATGGTACCTAGTTCCTATAACTAGGTAAGCCGAACAAAGCAGAAAATAACATAGCTTGCGGAATAATTAATTAAAACTGAACAACTAAAAGAAAACTGCATAAAAGATGCCGCTCGGAATATATTACTCAATAACGCGGAAGTCTACAATATCACCCCAAAACCCGGAAACTCACGGGAACACAAGCTAACGGAAGGTAATATACGGCTCTAACTTCAGAATGTCTAAAACAAAAGTATGAAAGAAGACTAAATACTACAGATAGAGTAAAGAAGGAGACTCTTCGGTCTGCGGACGCTGCAGATGTACCTCGAAGTCTTCGTAGCCCTCCCTGCCTCAAGGATAGTGCACCTGAGATGAAGTACCTGGATCTGCACATGAAAAACATGCGCAGGAAGGGCATGTGTACACCACAGCGGTACTCAGTAAGTGCCAAGCCTAACCTCGGTTGGGTAGTGACGAGGAAAGGTTAGGGCCCTACTGAGATATAACATAATATATCATATGATGAGGAAAAAGATAGAATAAATAAAGTCTACAGCGAGAATCTAAACAGGATAAATAAAGAAACCGTAATAGAAAGCAGAAACAGGACAATACCAGTAAATACTTTTCACAACAGGAAGAACAACCGGGGATCTCTTGGTATCCCGAGGATCTCTTGGTATCCTCATCATATACACGAGGGATCTCTTGGTATCCCGAGGATCTCTTGGTATCCTCATCATATACACGAGGGATCTCTTGGTATCCCGAGGATCTCTTGGTATCCTCAAAACTTGTAATAACATGTGCCAGGGATCTCTTGGTATCCCGCACCTTCAGTCCAGAACATATCAAGTGCGGGGGGATCTCCCGGGATGCCTTCCCGTAGTCCCAATTTATAAACACACAATAACAGCCCAAACATAAGGATAGATGCTAAACTCAGAACAAGTAATAGAAAATCCTAGCCTAACATACTACACGGAGTATAAACAAGACAGTTTAAGCACTTATACAAATAAGTCAAATAAACATGTTCCTCTAGACTAGCATAGGATAAACTCGCAATTTAAAAATAAACAGATAAGCAAGAAAACTCAATTTAAATACTTCAAGTAAAAACGGATTTCCAACAATCAGCTCAAGTACGTGCTCGTCACCTCACGTACGAGGCATTCAAATATCAAATATCATGTCCTAAGGGGAAGAAGTCCCCCACACAAGATTAGACAAGCCACTTACCTCAAACCGGCTCCAAATTCAACTTGAAACCACACTTTTGCCATGAGTATCTGACTCCAAATGGCCCAAATCTATTCATTTCAATTACATCTCGTAAATAACATCTCAAGCAACTGATTCCACTATTTAATTTAAAGCTAAGACGCGAATATAGGTAAAATGACCAAAACGCCCCTTAGGCCAACGTGGTCAAAGCCGAAAGGGAAATAAAGCCTCATATATATTTATCCAACAATCTTTTTATAAAGGCCAGAATGGCCCAATAAAAATCTACAACGGCCTAAACGACCTCCAAAAGATGCAAAAAAGCAAAAAATAAAAACATATAAAGGCCTAAATGGCCTGGTCCCCATTGGCGGCAGCATCTTCATCCTCGGGATCTTTCCCATCTTCAGACTCGCTTAAGCTCTCGGAATCTTCCTCAAGAAAGGCAAGCTTTTGGGCCCTGGCTTTTTCTACTTTGGCACTCTCAAGTTTAGCCAGTACGTCGAAGTTCTGAGCATGAACTCCTTCGAGGGCTTCCCTTCAGCTTGCCACTTGGTATGTTCCACCATACTTTTAGCCTGCGCTTGAATCGCCTCGATGTCAACCTTGAACTGGGCCACTTTAGCGTCAGCCTCGGTCTTGGCCTTAACCACCTCTGATTTGGGCACCTCGAGTTCCTTGGCCAGATTCTCTTTACCAAAACTAGCCGAGTCCAACTGAGATCGGAGCTCCTCGATCCTCTTGGCTTGAACGGCGGATTTCTCTTTCGTAAACCGGAGTTGGGCCTCGGTCGACTCCAGTTGTGCTTGGACAACTTCCTTTATCGAGGCTACGAGGTTCATATTTTTCATGAACTCCTCAGCCTCAGCTTTTATCGTATCTACATGTGCCTGGAGCAGCCCGATCTGTTCAAGCCTTTGTCGGACCTGCAGGATTAGATCGTTAGCCTCTATGTCCAATTCATCTTCACTATTGTGGAGTACTCGATTTACCTGCTCGGCCATCTCGGCATGCTCCCTCCGAGCCGTTTCTAACTTGACTTGAAGTTTCTCACTAAGAAGCTTGTAGGTGTCCCTCTTCTCAGTGAGATCTCGAACCTCGGCCTCATGATGGTTTAACTCCTCCCAGTATCGGAGGAAAGTCTCATGGTGCAATACCGAAGCCTGCAAGCATAAAGGAAGGTGCTATGATTATTTACAACTTTATGCTTAAAATACATAATAAATTAGACACTCGAAGTTACCCGATTCAACGCTTGTTGAGCTTCACTGATTAGGCACAGCGTTTCCACCTTGTCCATCACTGCCTGATCCTCTTCGATCACCAAACACCGAAGGTAGCTAGCGACCACCACGGGGGCAGAGAAAACCCGGGCATCCTTCGGGATAGAGAAAACTATTGACCATTTTCGGTCAGGGTCAACACTTGGGGCCGGGAACCGGTTCACTAACTCTGGGCTCGAGCAAGACCGACTAGCTCCTAGCGATGGAATTAAGCTAATGATGTGCGAAATTAAGCTAAGTATAAATGCTTGTAAGGTTTTCTAAATGGTTAACGAGGCACTAGGGAAGTGACTTTCTCCTAGGTGGATACTCATCGAGTTCTAAAGCCTAAGGCAAAGTTATTATGTTAGGGATTGCGATATAGCCAATGCACGAAGCTACTCACTCTATACCTCTCGGTAGCTTGAGTGACTTTGCGCTAATTGACTTTCTCAAGACCAATTGGGTGTCAAAATTGTGTAAGTAATATAGGCTCAAGTCGGGTATTACTATCTCTAGGTTTAACCCTTTAATTGGCGCTATCAATCTCTTGAATACACCCCAATTCCTTGTTGGACTGATTTTCCTTGACTCAAGCTCTCTTTCTCAAGAAGAGCCCAAATCAAAAAGGCACAAATTAGTGTTTGCAACCACTAATTCAACATGGAAAACACAAATCAGTCCAAATATCAACCACCCATAAACATCTAAGCCTTAAAACAAAAGACCCATCAAATACTCACACTAGGGTTGAGCCACAACCCTAGCTAATGCGTCTAGCTACTCATAATAATAGAAGAAATCAGATATTTAGATGAAGAATAACCCATATAATATAATTACAAGCTAAGATTTAAAGATTCAATGTTGAACTAGCTACAAAATTACTCAAAATATGTCCAAAACAGCCTTCATGTGCTCAGCTATAGATAAGATACCCTAAAAATCTAAAAAAGAAGTATTTATACAAGGCTGAATTTTCTGGACAAAAATACCCCTAACGGAGGAACCGCGGACCGTGGAAAATGCACCGCGGTCGCAGTGAGGCTTTTTGGCTTCACTTCTAAGTCTCTAAATCTGGCCACTGCGGACAGCATAAAATGCACCGCGGCCGCGATGGCTTCACCGCGGACCGTAACAAATGGACGCGGAATGCGGTGTCTTGAAATTCCGAAATCCTATCTCTCTGAATCCCCTCTCCGCGGACCGCAAGAAATGGACTACGGCCGCGATGAGGCTACAACGGCCGCGAAGAATCTACCGCGGACCGCAATGCTTAGAACTCCAGGATTGCATCTCTCTGATCTTATCCACCGCGGACCGCACTAAATGGACCGCGGCCGCGGTGGGCCTGTTGCAGCCGCAGTGGATTTTATGTTGTAGCGGTGCTTTGACTTTCTCTTGGCACTTGTGCAGGTTTCACTCCTTTTTTAGCTGGTTTTGACTTCTTGTCACTTTTTTGACCAAACACTGCAGACAAGCACAACATGTAAGCTTTCGGGATTATTTGTATACATTTTTAATCCAAAACTCAAGCAAAAAGGAGTATAAAATAAGCTAGAATCCCTAGTTATCAACTCCCCCAAACTTAAGCTTTTGCTTGTCCTCAAGCAAACAAAATAAGTCCCATCTCCTTAAGAATAAAACCAAGAAAATTCAGCTGACCTAAAGTGACCTCATCTAGCATCAATTGGGGCTAATAATTGCCCTCAATTCAAATGAATCATTAACACATTCAACCTTCTAAACACCATGGTTTTAGTGCGACACGAAAGCATCAAGAATTGACTCAACTCATCAAGGAAACTCTTTCTACTACTTTGGTCATTGTGGAACCCAAACTCATACTCCTCACTCTTCCTTAAGTAAGACCTCACTTTTAGATTGTAGCACTCAGAACGAGGATTGTGGAAAACACACCCATCTCTCTCAAAGAAAGGTCACAAGTCCGGCTCTAACTACCATAAGCTTGCCCCTTATATGAGTCACCACTAATGTAAGCTTCATTCAACTCAAGATCATATAGGGCTTTTGTGGGGATGCAATGAAGGCTTTTGGTTCAGGGTAGGAAATATTTGGTCAAGTAGGTTTCATCTTCCCTTAAGCACTTCATTTGCCTCATTTTGGCACACATTCTCTTGACTTTTTGAGTCATTACTTCTTTCTTAGAGGTAAGAGAGACACACTGTAACTCTTTCTTGTTCATTTCAAACCTTTTTCTCCTTTATAAACTTTCCACACCTTTCATCTCTTTACTTTTATTGAATCCCTTCATTTCTTCTATATTGTTCATTCTTTTTGACTTTTTGATTTTCTTTCTTTTTCTTTCTGCCTTTCCTTTGTTGCATTCCTCGTCTCTCCCCCCAAACTTATGCTTTTGCCTTGTGCTAAGGAAAGATCGGGTGCCAAGAGAGGGTCTTTTTAGAACGGGTAAAGGCTTGTATCATGGTCTTTGAAAGAAAAAGGCTACGGCTCAAAGGGGTTGACTAGGGATATTATCATTGTTAGGATATGAATGTTTTCAAGATATCATTCGGATCAAGGAGAGCCTATAATCACTTCTACAGTCAAACTACACTTAGGATTTCGCGTAGACAAACATTCAGGGCAAGTTCTAGACCCAATGGCACGGGACTTGGACTTGCAATTCAAATTCTCACCACACAAGCTATAGGATTGCTAAAAAGACAGAGTCGGGGTCCCACAACAACCTTAGCTAAGATTTGAGCAACACAAATGGTCTCGAAAAATCACTTGATGATTATCGGCCAACACAATAGTCTCAAGTTCACAACTGTCACCATCCTATACATACATTTATTTTTTACCATAAGATCAAAGGCAAATGTGTTAGGCCCAAGTGAAGCTTTGCTTGAGGCACTATTACTCACAAGCTACTATTTACACAAAAACAAAAAGAAAAACAAACTCAAACCCTTAAGAAGGTTCTCATGCCATCCATTATCGGGAAGAGCCACCCGGTTCACACAAATTTCACCTTTGAAAAGAACCGTGGCATTAAGAAAACCAAACGCTTATTGAACGGAAAACTCAAAATAAGAAGCTACGAAAATGAAGTAAGAAGCTATGAAAGAAAATGCAGAAAGTAAACTGAATATGTACAATAGGGGATTTAAACAAATATACGTAAGAGGGAATAAATATATACATCAGAAAGTAACTTTTTGTACAGACTAAGGTTGCAAAATACGAAAAGTGAAATAAACTGGTAAAATTATATACATACCAAAAGTGAAAAAGCATAATAAAAGCGAAAATAATATCGTATTTACAATCCAACATCATCAAAATAGGGCTACCCCCTCAAATGAAAGCTAGCATTGTCCTCAATGCTAACTAGCCAAAAATAAGCTCAAAAAACAAAAGCAGGTAGCGAGTAAAGAAAACTCCCTATGGGTCCTCCGTCTGCATGGGGTAATAAGCCTGGGTCCCTGGGTCCTGTGACTGCTCGGGAACCTGTGACTAGATCCCTGTAACCTATGCCTGCACTGGGACCTGAGGCTGCTCTGGGATCTGAGGCTGGCTAGAGGAACCTCCTGGCGGGTCCTCCAACTCAATCACTGCATCATCTGCCTCGGGGATCACTCTCCTCCTCTTTGGTGCACTCTCCAACTCCTACTCCGGCTCAGTCTGAGCTGCTGGAGGCGGGTCATGCAACAGAAGCTCCAATGGCAAATGATCAGCAGCCTTCATCTTCTCCCCTTCTACCCTCAACTCCTTCACAGACTCCTTTGAGGCTTGAGTCTTTCTCAGCTTCTTTGTCTCCTTGGTCAGCTCCTTCAGCGACTTTCCATGAGCACCTATAGCAATTTTTTTTGGCACCGTCAAGTCTCCGAGTCCAGTGACATCCTCTGATGCAGAAGACTCTAGCGCATCTAAGAAATTGTGGGCATCTGTAGCCCCTGAGGCCCCTCGTAAGAACAACCTTCTAACATACCGGCTTCATGGATCATGGAATCTGAGAACTGAGGAGACCCGATAATGTCAACCACCCCAAGCTCATCTTTTGAGGCACTTTCCTCTACTCGAGAAGCATCAACCCCGGTTTCCTTTTCGACTCCTCTAGCTCGAGGCGGAGTTGCCTCACCCCCCTATGGTTTGGGAGCTTCAGCTAAAGTTCTCCCATCGACCTCCTCTAGAAGAGGCAGTTCAATCTCAACATCTGCTGGTTTAGAGGCCTCTCGTATCAAGATGTCTTCCTGCACGCGGGCCACAAGCATGGATTTATTTCTTATTTTTCTTCTTCTTCTTCGGACTCATCCCTTAGCCGGTGGACTGAGTCCGAGGATAGAGCGTTGGTGCTTCCCTTGGGTTTACGCGCGGGCCTCCTCTTTGGTTTTTTCTTTTTCAAGTTTGGAGAACTCAGAGCCCTTTTCCTCTTCTTCTCATCAACCTGTCTCAAAGCAGGGGACTCGAGAGGCACATCCTCATCACCGGATGGAGGCCTCATAGATATGTCGTTGGGGATACCTACAAATGAAAACAGAATGATAAGAATTCGACACCGCAAGGAGGAAATCAAACTTTATTAAATCGGAAAAGAAAACTTACCATGATTACGGGCCTCTCACTGACCCTTTGACAATTCGTGCCATGCGCGCTCGGAATATGGTCTCTGTGACACCAGGACCTCAACCCACTCTTTGAGTTGAGGAACTGCATCAGGCATCCGAGCCACAGATGCACCATAAAAACACCGATAAGAAGGAATGAAGGAAACAAAAAATAAAATCTTTAAGGAGAAGTTATACTTACTATTCACGTTGCATTTCTCGGGAAATGGCATATCCTTAGCAGGGATCAAGTCTGAAGTCCTCGCTCGAACAAATCGGCCCATCCAGCTTCTATCCCGATCCTCATGTATACTCGAGAACGGGGCCCTACTGGCCCGGCGAGCAAGTTTGACTAATCCCCCTCGAAAGATTCGGGGACTATACAGGCTCATAAGATGGTCGAGGGTGAAGGGACACCCCTCGATTTGGTTTACGAAAAAACAAATAAAAATCAGTATCCTCTAGAAGGAGGGGTGAATTTGATCGAGGTTAACTTCGTACCTTTTGCAGAAGGCAATAATGATCGGGTCAAAGGGACCCAACGTGAAGGGGTAAGTGTAAACACTTAAAAAACCCTCGACGTGGGTAGTAATTGATTCCTCAGGCGAGGGCACCACCACGTGTTTATCGGCCCAGTTACAATCCTCTCTGACCTTGGAGAGGAGATCATCGGTGATCGAACATATATATCTCTAGATCGGCTCGCATCAACCCGATACCGAGGAAGTTTTTTCGATCTTGAAATCAGCACCGATTGGGCACCTTCCTGGAATAAACTCTTCAGGTTGTGGCTCCGCCACAGCCCCATCGCCGGTAGGCCGTGATGAAGAGGTTGTTTCTTTCTATGGAACAGTCTTAGAAGTTTTAGCCATTTTAAAGAAGAGATGAAGAAAAGGAAATTAAGAAGGTAGGCTTTAGTGGTTGCAAAAGGTTCAAGAAATATGGGCACAAAAGTTGGAGAGTGAAGAGATTCTTAAAGAAAAAGAGTAGAAGAAGCTTTTGAACATAAAGTTTGAATGAATGAAAGGTGGGATATTTATAGTTTGCTAATGACGGTTCAAAACCAGTAGTGGCCGACCAACACTGACACACATTTAATGCCTTGGAGAATGGATCGACGGGACGTTTCAGTGATCTTTTGTTTCTTACGTCATGACAAATTGAAGCGAGATTCGGAAGTTCATGTCGTTTCTCATCATCTTCTCTCCAAAACATGAAGGGACTATCTGTATACGGTTGAAACCAGGTTCGTCCATTGTTTGACCAATCGATGCTGAAACAAGCCAGGTCAAAGCTCGAGTTCGGGTAATATCAAACTAAAGCGCAAAATTAGATTGTCTAGCTCGTGGCCTAGAGACCGAGCAAGATTGATACCGAGCATGATCGAGGGAAACTTGCCGAGCCAAAATAACGGAAAGCCAAAATATCCGCAATCGGTCGAGGATCACGACGAAAATTTCGGCACATATCGAGAAGAGGCCAATTAATTAGAAAATCATGAGATTTTTTACTTTGTATAGAATTATACCAAGAGTAGAACACCCCTACTATATAAAGGGGGATTCTGATCATTTGTAGGACACATAGTAACACGCACAAAGAAAGCAATATACTGAATATTTGTAGTTCTTATCATCTTGTTGTTTAGTTTTAACACTAGTTGAGGCATTTCTTGGCTTGAGGGTGATCAAACTCAGGGGCTAAGGCTGTTCAATTTTGTGGTTTGTATTTATTTTGTTATCGTTAATTTCAATATTAATCTGTCTTCTTAATTTGTATCAAGTTATATCACATATCCTTAAAATCGCGTACACATTTAATTGTTATCCAATTTTAAGGGTAAACAGTAGTCTCAATCCCTAAATTAAAAATGATGGGACTTCTTTGACCAGTGTATGATAACCATTTATTTACTAGTCTAAGGGATGAATAATTCGGGACTCTCCTGAACTTGACAACTTTTGTTTTGTTTTTCCTTAAATTTCACGTAGTCTTTAATACCCCCTAAACTTGGCAAGTTCATAGCCTCGACCCCCCCTTAACGCTGACAATCCATGGGAGTGTGACACACGCACTGGCACATGAATTTTTTTCTCCATGTGGCTTTTTTATAATAATAATAATAATATATATATATATATATATATATATATGTATATATATGTTAATCTTTTTAAGTACTCCAACTATTTAAATCAATTTTGCGTCAAAATCTGGATAAAAAAAACTTGAAACAACATTGTTTGACTATAATTTTTATTTGGCTAAAGATAATAATATTTTAATCAAGTTACTTTTACATATTTGGTCAAGAAAAGAAGGAACACACAGTTGTAATATATTATCATTGCATCTAAAGAATATAAAAAATAAAAACATTGTTGGAACTCCATATATTGGCTAAATAAAATTTTTAGCCAAGAATAGTAAAATTCTGAACAAATATTTTCGCATTCGGCTAAAAAAAGCATAGTTTAAATAAATAGTAATTGCATGAAAATAAAAATGAAAATACACAATGTTTTTATTTTTTATTTTTGTAGAAAATATATCATTTGAACTTCATTACTTTAGCTAAATTTTTTTATTTGGCTAAAATAAATGAAGTTTCAACTAACTTTTGTTGGTTTGTGTCACGATCCAATTTCTCCTATAGGTCGTGATGGCGCCCAACACTACCGCTAGGCAAGCCGACAGTGAACTAACCACATGATTTTCTATTTTAGTATTTTCAAAATAGTTGGTTTTTCATTTAATGCATAAATAGAAGATAAAGACTTAATAAGGTGAGAGAATACAAATTTTTAAGGGTAAATGAGATAAGTAAAATAACCCAAAACCATCAAGCGTCTACTAGCATAAATTCCAAGACCTGGTATCACAAGTGTATGAGCTACTAGTAGAATATACAAAAGAATACTACACTACTGTCTGAAGTGAAATAGATAGAAAATAGAAGCAAAAGAAAGACTTCGGCTGCTGGAGAACGGCTCAGAAGGTAGCTCACCGTAGAGTCTCGTGGAAGGATGCGCGCCGAACTGATGTCCAGATGCACCTGCCTCAGATCCTGCATATTTAGTGCAAAAGTGTAGCATGAGTACATAAACAATATGTACCCTGTAAGTATCCAGTCTAAACTCAAAAGAGTAGTAACTAGCGGTCGACTTTGACACTTACTATGGGCTAACAATAAAATACCAAAATTATAATTAAGCATGGATTACATAAGTATAGCTGAAAACTCAATAACTGGAAATAATAAACAATTCTTTCACTAATAGTAAATCCCATTTAATTTACATCATTTAACAAATTAATCTCTCCAACCAATGAAACAATATCAATTATAATTGGGCTCCAAGAATTTATTACGAAAGAATTATGCCGAGGTCGTACGATCCGATCCAACATAAAAATATATATATTGTACACTGCCGAAGTCGAACAACACGAACCATAGATGCATTTATCTGCTACCGAGGCATTCGGCCCGCTCCACGAGTAGAGAAAAATACTTTATAAACAGCCAATTCAAGATTTATTAAGAGGCTAATATTCAAAGAAACACCAATTCTCAATAAGACTCAAGTGTGTGAGCACCTAATTTTTGCCCTACATGAAAATAACTCCTAAAAGTAGACCAAAATAATTTTAATTAATTTTTAGGAGTTTTTCTTTATTTAGTTGCATTGCATACATTTTTAATACTTTTAAAATCATAGAAAAATCATAAAAATTATCACATTTTAATTTCATGCCATCTTATGTTCAATTTGCATTTAGGAATTAATTACATTGAGGTAATTGCATTATTAATAAAAAAATCACAAAAATAGTCATCTTTACATATTAAGCTTTTAGTCTTTAGAAAGTAGTATTTTTATTTAGTTTTAAGTTAATTAGTTGTTTTAATAAATAAACAATTTTAACTTTTACAAATTAGATTGATTTAGGATTAATTTAGGATTTTATTAGATTTTAAAATCAAGGAAAAAGAAAAATGAAAAAAAAGAGAGTTTGATTTAGTCTTCCTACCCCAAAGTTAATTAGCCCAAATTCATGACCTAAATCCTTTCAAGCCCAAAACATTGAGCCAATACTTATTCATCATTTGACCTAATCTAATTCCTAACCCGATAAAGTAATACCTAACTCTAAAAATAAAAAGGACTAAAGCTAAAAACGGCAACACCCCAAGAGATCTAGGATCTCTCTTTCCCATTCTGAGAAGAAACCCAGCAGCCCCATCTCAGTAGAAAAAACCAAAAACTTCTTCCTCAAAATCAATCAACCCAGACATGGACACCACCTAAGCCTCAAACTCAAGCCTCAAAGACTCCAATTGAACCAGCCAAGTAAAGCTCCAAAATTGCAGAAATTTTCAGCCAAAAAAACAGCACCAACCCATGAACCCACCCTAAAAACGCCCTGAAAGCTGTCCAAAAATCACTCCAAAACCCGGTAAAAACCAGCTGAAACTCGCTGCCGAAATCGCTCAAAAAACAATCAAAAATCTGGCCAAAAAGCAGTCGAAACTGAGCGAGAAACAGCTATACAATTCGCCGCAAAAGCAGTAGCTTACCCGTAAAGCATTCGAGGTTCCGGCGCCGATGCGTTTCTGATCGGATTCTGGCGGGTTTTCTCTGTTGAAGTCCATTCGGCTTTGATTTCAGTTGTTGTAATTTCACTGGAGGTGCTGCAAATAAAGGAAAGATTTTTTGTATTAAAGGTTCGATCATTTACCTTAAGTCTTCCTTATTTACATATTTGTCTGTGGTTTTTCTTAGATATGGATTTGAATTCATTTCGATAAAATTGTTGCCCCAAGAATCCTGCTGCGTATTTGTTGCTCTGTGTACCTATGCTTTGTTTAGTATAATTAATCATCCATTTATTAGTTATGGGAAGAGAAGCATGATAATTTTAGGGGTAAATGTATAATTGCACCTTTATCTTTAATCAATTGGGTCGTCAGTTCTTTTAAGAATACTTGGGCCTTAAGGCTATTATTTGGACATGAATCTCTAGGTAAAAGACTAGTTTAAGACCGAGCTTTTTGCATTTATTTGAATCCCATCAATATCCATTAGCAATTTTATTCACTATGTGGTTTAATTTGTAATTTCTCGGGCAAAGGTAAAGAAAGAATGTTAGCAATTAATTAAGTTGTAACATAACTGTTCTTGTTAATAATTTTTTTAGTTAAAACATACATTTCTTCCACAATGTCATTCCATAATTCATGACCTTGCACTAATCTCAAATGTAGAAGAAAATAATTAATAAATATTCGTAGAAATGCTTTAGGTGCGACTTAATCTATCATCGTGATTGTGTACACGTTCGCGTGACATATTTACGATTTTCAAAATAAATTGAGGTATGCGTTCGCGCAACTTCGGCCAAACTTTCTTAATAAATAATAAAGTGTGCTTAATTGTGGACACGTATGCGTGACATGATTCTTGACGCGCCAAATGAAATGAGTACACGTACGCGTGACTCCTTTTAAGATAATTTCGAAATTAGGAATAATCAAGCAACTAAAACGGTTAAAGGGATAAATGCACATAGGTCCTAAAATGAGTAGATACAATTTAAGCCAAGTATAAATCGCTAAGCGACCGTGCTAGAACTACGGAACCCGGGAATGCCTAACACCTTCTCCCGGGTTAACAGAATTCCTTATCTAGAATTTCTGGTTCGCAGACTTTTAAATAAAGTCGAAAACTTCCTCGATTTGGGATTTAAAATAAACCGGTGACTTAGGACACCAATTAAACTATTCCAAGTGGCGATTCTGATAAACTAATTAATCCCATCTCGATTAATATCACTTTAATTGGAAAAACTCCCATATACCCCTCGGGGTGTAAAAAAGGAGGTGTGACAGCTCTGTCGACTCTGCTGGGGATAAGAACCAAGAACTTCCGGTTCAGGGTTCAAGAATTCGAGCTTGTTAAATGTGATTTTATTTGGCTTTATTGTTGATATTACTGTATTTTGTGGGCTTAATGTGCTAATTGCCATTTATTTACCGCTTTGATATTGCTTGAATTGTATTTAAATGTCTTCTTACGCCTCCCTCCTGAGTCTTCTGAATAACGGAGCTCAGGTTCGCGTGACCCACTTTTCTGTTAGAGTTATACCAAATAGAACGGGGCTGGGCAAGCAACAAGGCCGGGCAGACTTTCGTGCTCCCGGTACGTTGCCCCCTCCTCGACTGAGTTTGTTCGCTCGGGTAAGCCAGGTTTAGAACACAACCCCAGGTTTAAACTTAGAATAACATAACCTCATGCCGGATCCCTAGTAGGAACGTTTATTTGCATCACGTGCATTCGACCTTGGGGACTCAACACAGGGGTTGGGTCCGTCTAGGACAGGTGTACCCAAAATAAAAGACCATCCCGATGCATCCTACGTGCTTATGAATATTTATTTGTTTCGGCTTGCATGTTGACCGGCTATGGAAAGGAAATCAAGAGAAAAACCAAGAGTGAGGTAGGATAGAGAATTCACCCGATTTTGAAAATCTCGGTATTTGAAATGTCTCAAAACTCTGCCAACATTTTTGAAAAAAAAGGGGAAAAAGAAAAAGAAAGTGTATTTCCAAAAAAAAAAAAAAAGGTGAGTCAAATATCATGGTTTTTTTTTCAAAATTGACCGAACTACGCGGGTCTGATTCTCATCGGATGTGAGATACGTAGGCAAACCTCATCGGTTCCGACCCCAATTTTTAAAAAATTCAAAAATATTTTCTTTTAGTTCCTTCTTTAGAAATCTTTCCTTAGAAAATTCAAAAAAAAAAAAGAAATTTTTTAAACTCAAAAATAGTTTCCTTCTTTCTGAAGTCTTTCATATGGAAAAAGAAATAAAAGAAAAATCAAAAAGAATAAAAATCCAAAATATGCGTTTCCTTTATTTTGAAGTGTTTTTTCAAAAATTTTAAAATAAACCAAAAAAAAAAAAGAGAATCCAAAAAAGGGAAATATTTGTTTTTCCTTCTTTAAAAGTATTTCTTTCATAAATGTCAACAAATTTTTTTTTGAAAAATTGAAGTCCAAAAATATTTTTGCTTTTCTTTAGAAGTACTTTTGTAAATAAATAAAAAGCTCAGAAATTTAAAACATTTTCTTAAAAGTCCCTCTTTCGAAAATTAAGAGGCAACATCCAAAATCCAAAAAAATAATATATTTTTCTTTCTTCTTTAGAAAAAGAGAAAATAAATGAAAATTCAAACAAAAATATTTTCCTTTTACTTTGAAATTCTCAAAGTTCAAATAAAAAGAAAAGAAATTTTTAGAAATCTTTCTTTCAAAAAATAAAAATAAAATCAAAATAAAAAATCCGAAAAAAAATATTTCCTTTCTTCTTTTAAAGCATTTCTTTGGAAAATTTCAAAAAAAAAAAAATCAAATCAAAAATGTTTTTCTTTTTCTTAAAGTTTATATGGTCGTTTTAGAAAAGTAAACGAACAAAAAAAAAAAGAGTTGGTTTATTTCCTCCGTTCCCAATCTTCCCGAACTACGCAAGATCTGATTCATGCGGAGTCATGATACATTGGCAATTTTCATTGGATTCGATCATAGTCGTAAAATAAATATAGTGAAAAATAAACTGAAAAAAAAGAAAAAGAGAAAAATTGAGTGAAAAAAAAGCGAAAAAAAAGAGTGAAAAAAAAATAAAAGAGAGCGACAAGAAATAAAAGAGTGACAAACAAAAAGAGAAAAAGAGAGTGCCAAAAATAAAAGAGCGGCAAAAACGAAATAAAAAAAATCAAGAGTGATTAAAGAGAGGCAAAAAATAAAAGAAAAGAGGTACATACTGAGAGAGTTAGTTGAGGCCGGGATGAAACATGCAACCGTTCAAACACATGGTAAAAACATTTAACTGTTTAGGTGCATTACATCCAAACGTGCAATTTCCTATCTGTTAAGTGTCTCAAAACTAACAAGGTTGTTGCGTGTGCAAAATAGCCAGGTTTTGGTGGTTGGTTTTGTTGGTAGTCTAGCCTCCCCTCCTTCACAAGATCCAAAGGCACAGATGGCCTCCGCAAGCAATCTACCAGTCATCGGTCTTGAGGATAGCCCGACATCGACTGTTCTGCAGCTAGAATCAGCAGCTGCTAAAAAGAATAAGATGATGCGTCTCCACATATTGGAAATGTGGGACGCCTGGTCTAATGGTAGGGAACTGCCAAGTGCAATCCCTGGGTTCCCTGAGTTGATCCCTAGGTCAGGTGAGGTTACCAACGCCCCTGTGCCCAACCCCCTCATCCCGTGCGGGCACCCTCCAATGCTGTCCAATGTTCCTGGCATACCTTCTGTGGTTCGCCCCCAGGCGCCAGTTTCCAGGGCACCTTCAATATTGTTCTCTGCATCACGAGTCTGCACCAGAGCACAACCAACTTTACCACGGTCATATGTTGAGCCTCCAATATTCACCTTTCACGGTCCACAGCTTCAATAATAAATAACATATGTGACCCCGTACTCTTTAACTCAACCTCCAATATTGTTCTCTGCAGCACCAGTCTGCACCATAGCACAACCATCTTTACCACGGTCATATGTTGAGCCTCCAATGTTCACCTTTCACGGTCCACAGCTTCAATCAGAAATAACATATGTGACCCCGTACTCTTTAACTCAACCTCCGCAATATGATCTCTCAGTGGAGCAAGAAAAGGTTGTTAAAAATCCCGAGCAAGAGGAAATGGCTCGGAAGATGAAGAGCCTGGAACAAAGCTTGAAAAACATGCAAGGTCTGAGTGGTCAAAAGAGTGTCTCATACTCTGATCTCTGTATGTTTCCCCACGTCCACTTGCCTGCTGGCTTCAAGATGCCAAAATTTGAAAAGTACGACGGGCACGGAGACCCGATCGCTCATCTGAAACGATATTGTAACCAGTTGAGGGGCGCTGGTGGAAAAGAGGAGCTGCTAATGGCCTATTTTTGGGGAAAGCCTCTCCGGAATTGCTTCTGAGTGGTATACGGATCAAGAAATTACCTATTGGCATGTGTGGGACGATATGGCTCGAGATTTTGTCCGCCAGTTCCAATATAATGTGGACATCGCTCCCGACAGAAACTCTTTGTCCAATTTGAAAAAGAAAATCACGAAAAGCTTCCGCGAATATGCCGTCAAATGGCGTGAGTAAGTTGCTAGGATAAAGCCACCAATGGACGAAATTGAAATGGTCACGGTCTTTCTGCAGGCCCAGGAGGCTGTCTACTTCCAAAATACGATGCCCGCTATGGGAAAGCTGTTTGTTGAGGCTATCAAAATTGGGGAGATGGTAGAATGTGGGCTAAAAACGAGTCGAATCTTGAGTCATGCTGCTGTTAAAGCCACATCACCAGATGTTCAAAATGGTTCAGAGGGTTTGATAAATGGAAACGGGAGAAAAGAAGGAGCCATGATGGCTTCAAGCTCGAGGGGGGCCCGCAGGTCATTCAGCTAATCATATGTGCCTTTTGAGGTCCCTCAACATTATTATCCCCTTCAAGATGCTGCTTACGCCGTGGCACCGCCTCACTATACGGTGATGAACGCGCAACCTTACCCGCGGCCACAATATCATACACAAAACCGAGCTCCACCTCCCAGAAATGCCCATCCTTACCAAGCTCCATATAGTCCTCAACCAAATGATCCCAAATACTATCCTCGCCCAAGAGAGCCTTTCAGTAAGAATCAGTCCACCCCTATTGGTGAATCGTATTAAAGCTTGTTCCAAAAGCTAATTAGGCTAAATCTATTGCAGGCAGTGGCCCCGAACCGGCCAAACTCCGAGTCCTCCTCGCACCGAGCTGATGCTAGATGTAAATACCACTCTGGGGCAGTAGGACACAGTACGAAGGACTGTTGGACCCTTAAAAGGGCAGTTGAAGACTTGATTGAAGCTGAAAGAATCGTTTTTCAGGATGAAGAAGCTCCCGATGTGATGAACAATCTGTTGCCTGCTCAGAACACTGGGCCAATAGTCGGTACGATTTGTGAAGATGAGAAATTTGATCCGGCATTGAAGGTTATTGAAGCCATTGTCGAGACAGAAGAAAAGCCAAAAAACGGTCGCCAAGCATGAAAGTTCTCTATCAGACGGGAACCTCAGTAGCCAGTCTTGCTATCCTTTCTGCATCCGGATCATCTCAGGGTGTGATCCGGATGTTTTACTTTATTGTCTTACTTTCCGATGTAAACCCTTCTATCTTTAAAATTCAAAAAAAAATCATCCTAAAAAAAATAATCAAATGAAATTCTTCCAAGGATGTCTCTTTTCTTAATTTTGTCATCTTTTCTTATCCTCTTTTCAGTTCTGTTAAATGCAGATTTTAATAACATGACATGCTTGCGGACTTCATGCCCAGATCGTGAAACGCTGTCAGACCTCGAAATAATGAATCAAGAATTAGATTGCAATGAAGATAAGTTTAAAGAAATAAAACAAAGAGTTGGAACAGTTGAAGGAAAATTGATTCCAGATTGGAAAGGTACATACGTGGCAACAAGAGTACTGCCAAAAGAGAGCGTTGTACTTGGGACACATCGAAGAAATGTCCCTGAAACAACTATCAATGCAAATGCAATCAAAAGGTACTATGTTGGATCCTTTATATAAAATTAATGTTCTCTGATTGAGATGAAAAAGGCTTTCTTTCTCACTATCCAAACACTATCAACCCTTTGCAAACCCTTTGAGTCGGTTACTCTTCTTTGATTATCCTCTTTGGAACCTGAAAGTGTTTTTGAAAAAAAAAATGAAATGAAAGATGAAAAAAAATGATGAAAAAAGGAGAAGAAAAAGAAAGATACGAAAAAAGGGGAAGAAAAGACAGAAAAAAATGAAAAAAAAAGAGAAGAGGAAAAGGAAAGGAAAAAGAAAGAGAAACAAAAAAACAAAAAAAAATCAAAATCAAAAACAAAGTTTCCCTGAACTACGTTCGACTTGATTCCGAAAGGATACGTAGGCAGCCTCTCTCTGGGGTTCCGTCACACCAAAATAAAAATCCAAATCCCCCAAAAGTGAAACTGGGGCAGATGTAACAATGGTTCAGCGATGGTTTCGCCTGAAAGGTTCCAAAGTTGTAATTCAATCCAAATTCTTGTTACCCCAAAATCCCGTTCAAGTCCTTCCGATCAATCGGTGAGAATGTTCAAGAATCGGAGAATGCAGCTATTTGGATCTGATGCAATCAAAATGAGAGAGATAAAATGAGAGAGTCTTATTGGTGAAAACCCACACGGGCACCATGGGGCGATGGTATGCAGAGAAATGAGAAATGAGAGAGGTCAGCTCGTGAAAAATCGCAAAGGGCACCCCAGATCGAAAAGAGGATCCTCACAGCCATCGGCATCGACAGAGTCTTGGCAAGGTTTCTCGATTTTGAGGCAAAAGTTGTGATGAATTTCTGAGAGTCGGACGGTTTACACATATCAGACATCCAGTCCAAAAGGCATGTCATGTTCATTGAAGTCCGCATGTACTCCAGATAAGTCCTTCTTTCCTTTCCCCGAAAGGGACACTTCTTGTTTTAAACTCATTCTTGATTCCATTGTTTGTTTTCTTTGAATCACTTTCGGTCTAACTTTGTTCCGAAACTAAGACAAAGAAAGGATAGTAAGACTGATTTACAGGGTTCTCATTTGATACAAGCCAATATGCAAAAAGGCACCCAGCCTCGTTAGGGGGCATCAAGTCGGCTTCGACCGACCATAGTGGCTGATGTTTTGAAATTGAAAACTCTTGGAAGTTGAAAAGGTTGAGTCCCACGTGGCCAACCGTCTCGGCAAAAATTTGAGAAAAAACCAAGGTGCCTCAAATGCTCTGAAATTGAAGTTGGAAGAAAGAAGCCAAAAATGAAAGGCCTACGAAGCGAAATAAAGTTGGAAAAGGTTAAGTCCCACGCGACTAGCCGTTGCGACAAAGTTTGAGGAGCAAAAGTTCCCCAATGCTCCGAAGTTAAAAAAAAAAGAGAAGAGAAAAAGGTAGAAAAAAAGAGAAAAAGGCAACAAGTCAGAAGGGAAAGGCCCACAAAGGCGAAATAAAGTTAAAAGCCTAAGTCCCACGTGACCAACCGTCATGGCAAAGTCTGAAAAAACCAGAGGTTCTCCGGGGCCAGAAATGAAATCGGTCTTCAAGAAACAACTAGTTGTAGATGAAAGGGGCCGAGATCAAGTGGTTGAAATAATCAAGGCCACAAAACCAACCACCGTTTCAAACTGACAAATTGTTCTTTGTTTGAAAAAACAGGAAACAAGTGTAAATCAAAACCTTGCAAGAAGCAGGTGCAACCAAAAAGAAACTACGCAAGGGCTAGAAACAGCTTTGCAGCAACAATCCAAAAAAAGGAAAGTCTCTTCCAAAATTCTTTCCCGCATTCACTCATTCCACGAAATAAATAATTAAAAACAGAAAAAAAAGAAGAAGAAGAAGAGAAGAAAAATTCAAAATCATGGTAGTCTAGGGTCCCCAATCTCTAGCTACGTTTTTTCCAACATAGGGTCTCCACTCCCTAGTTGATTTTGTTTTAGACATAGGGTCTCCACTCCCTAGTCTGCTTTTTCAATATAGGGTCTCCACGTCCTAGTTGAATTTATTTTAGACAAGGGTCTCCACTCCCTAGTCTGCTTTTCCAACATAAGGTCTCCACTCCCTAGTTGAATTTATTTTAGACATAGGGTCTCCACTCCCTAGTCGCATTTCCAACATAGGGTCTCCATTCCCTAGTTGAATTTACTTTAGACATAGGGTCTCCACTCCCTAGTTGAATTTATTTTAGACATAGGGTCTCCACTCCCTAGTCGCGTTTCCAACATAGGGTCTCCACTCCCTAGTTGAATTTATTTTAGACATAGGGCCTCCACTCCCTAGTCGCTTTGCCAACATAGGGTCTCCACTCCCTAGTTGAATTTATTTTAGACATAGGGTCTCCACTCCCTAGTCTGCTTTTCCAACATAGGGTCTCCACTCCCTAGTTGAATTTACTTTAGACATAGGGTCTCCACACCCTAGTCTGCTTTTCCAACATAGGGTCTTCACTCCCTAGTTGAATTTACTTTAGACATAGGGTCGCCACTCCCTAGTTGATTTTGTTTTAGACATAGGGTCTCCACTCCCTAGTCGCTTTTCGACATAGGGTCTCCACTCCTTAGTTAATTTTATTTTAGACATAGGGTCTCCACTCCCTAGTCTACTTTTCCAACATAGGGTCTCCACTCCCTAATTGAATTTATTTTAGACATAGGGTCTCCACTCCCTAGTCACTTTTTCAACATAGGGTCTCCACTCCCTAGTTGAATTTATTTTAGACATAGGGTCTCCACTCCCTAGTCGCTTTGCCAACATTGGGTCCCCACTCCATAGTTGAAGTTATTTTAGACATAGTGTCTTCACTCCTTAGTTGGTTCGCCAACATAGGGTCTCCACTCCCTAGTTGAATTTACTTTAGACATAGGGTCTCCACTCTCTAGTCTGCTTTTCCAACATAGGGTCTCCACTCCCTAGTCTGCTTTTCCAACATAGGGTCACCACTCCCTAGTTGAATTTATTTTAGACATAGGGTCTCCACTCCCTAGTCTGCTTTTCCAACATAGGGTCTCCACTCCCTAGTTGAATTTGCTTTAGACATAGGGTCTCCACTCCCTAGTCGCATTTCCATCATAGGGTCTCCATTCCCTAGTTGAATTTATTTTAGACATAGGGTCTCCACTCCCTAATTGAATTTATTTTAGACATAGGGTCTCCACTCCCTAGTCTGCTTTTCCAACATAGGGTCTCTACTCCCTAGTTGAAGTTATTTTAGACATAGGGTCTCCACTCCCTAGTCGCATTTCCAACATAGGGTCTCCACTCCCTAGTTGAGTTTATTTTTATACATAGGGTCTCCACTCCCTAGTCGCCTTTCTAACATAGGGTCTCTAATCCCTAGTTGACTTTATTTTTAGGCATAGGGTCTCCACTCCCTAGTCGCCTCTCCAACATAGGGTCTCCACTCCCTAGTTGAGTTTATTTTTAGACATAGATTCTCCACTCTCTAGTAGCCTTTCCAACATAGGGTCTCCACTCCCTTGTTGAATTTATTTTTCGACATAGGGTCTCCACTCCTTAGTCGCTTTTCCAACATAGGGTCTCTACTCCCTAGTTGAAGTTATTTTAGACATAGGGTCTCCACTCCCTAATTGATTTGCCAACATAGGGTCCTCACTCCCTAGTTGAAGTTATTTTAAACATAGGATCTCCACTCCCTAGTCTGCTTTTGCAACATAGGGTCTCCACTCCCTAGTTGATTTTATTTTAGGCATAGGGTCTCTACTCCCTAGTCTGCTTTTCCAACATAGGGTCTCCACTCCCTAGTTGGAGTTATTTTAGGCATAGGGTCTCCACTCCCTAGTCTGCTTTTCCAACATAAGGTCTCCACTCCCTAGTTGAAGTTATTTTAGACATAGGGCCTCCACTCCCTAGTCACTTTTCCAACATAGGGTTTCCACTCCCTAGTTGATTTTATTTTAGACATAGGGTCTACTCCCTAGTCTGCTTTTCCAACATAGGGTCTCCATTCCCTAGTTTATTTTATTTTAGACATAGGTTCTCCTCTCCCTAGTTGCTTTTTCAACATAGGGTCTCCACTTCCTAGTTGATTTTATTTTCGACATAGGGTCTGCACTCCCTAGTCGCTTTTCCAACATAGGGTCTCCACTCCCTAGTTGATTTTATTTTAGGCATAGGATCTCCACTCCCTAGTCTGCTTTTCCAACATAAGGTCTCCACTCCCTAGTTGATTTTATTTTAGACAAACGGTCTCCACTCCCTAGTCGCTTTTCCAACATGGGGTCTCCACTCCCTAGTTGAAGTTATTTTAGACATAGCGGTCTCCACTCCCTAGTCGCTTTTCCAACATGGGGTCTCCACTCCCTAGTTGAAGTTATTTTAGACATAAGGGTCTCCACTCCCTAGTCACTTTTTCAAGATAGGGTCTCCACTCCCTAGTTGATTTTATTTTAGGCATCGGGTCTCCACTCCCAAGTCTGCTTTTCCAACATAGGGTCTCCACTCCCTAGTTGAAGTTATTTTAGGCATAGGGTCTCCACTCCCTAGTCTGCTTTTCCAACATAAGGTCTCCACTCCCTAGTTGATTTTATTTTAGACATAGGGTCTCCACTCCCTAGTCTGCTTTTCCAACATAGGGTCTCCACTCCCTAGTTGAAGTTATTTTAGACATAGGGTCTCCACTCCCTTGTCACTTTTTCAACATAGGGTCTCCATTCCCTAGTTGAATTTATTTTAGACATAGAGTCTCCATTCCCAAGTCTCTTTTCCAACATAGGGTCTCCACTCCCTAGTCGCTTTTCCAACATAGGGTCTCCACTCCCTAGTTGAATTTATTTTAGACATAGGGTCACTCCCTAGTAACTTTTCCAACGTAGGGTCTCCACGCCCTAATTGATTTTAGTTTTGATATAGGATCTCCACTCCCTAGTCTCTTTTTCAACATAGGGTCTCCACTCCCTAGTTGATTTCATTATAGATATAGGGCTCCACTCCCTAATCTCTTTCTCCAAGGATACACAATCCTGATTTTAATTGCTTTCAATAAAGAAATAGTTTAGATTTTTGTTACAATAACTCACGAAATTTTCCTAGTGAAAACTGGGGCATAAAATTTCGTTTGTTTGTTTTATTTGGTGCCTGAACAAGTTTTTACCGTGAGGCACAAGGTTTGAGATGACCAAAAGAAGAAGTCTCAACCCAAGTAAAAGAAAAGTAAAACAAGAAAAGAAGTTGAACTCTAAGTGCAGAAGCGGAGAAAAAGATGCGGACTGCCCAAGATATGATTGAAGTCACAAGCTTTGCATGTCCAGCCTTGATCCGAAGAGCTGAAGAAAAATGAACCAGCATTCACAGCTAACGAGCATCAAGATTCAGATCAGAGTCTCCAGGAAGAACCATCCAAGACTCAAGATCAAGCTTTAGAAGATTTATAGATAAGAATCTTGTAACTCGTAGCTGATAGGTTTAGTTAGTCTTTTCATTTTGATTTTGATATAATAACAGGACCGCGGACTGGAGCCTCGACGAAACCTCACTCGACTCTCGAACTCATCACTCCATCATCCTTCCAGAACTATACCGACCTGATTCCTTTATAGCCAAGGATATGTAGGCAACCTCAGAAGCAAGGTTCGGTCAAACTTTTTCAAAATGCTTCCAAATGGAGTTTCAAACGGGCAAAAATTGCTCGTAATTGCTCACTTTATCTTTGCCCGAAAACTCTTCATGTTTCCGAACAAAGAGGGGCAGCTGTGAGCACCTAATTTTTGCCCCACATGAAAATAACTCCTAAAAATAGACCAAAATAATTTTAATTAATTTTAGGAGTTTTTCTTTATTTAGTTGCATTTCATGCATTTTTAATATTTTTAAAATCATAGAAAAATCATAAAAATTATCACATTTTAAATTTCATGCCATCTTAGGTTCAATTTGCATTTAGGAATTAATTACATTGAGGTAATTGCATTATTAAGGAAAAAATCACAAAAATAGTCATTTTTACATATTTAGCTTTTAGTCTTTAGAAAGTAGTGTTTTTATTTAGTTTTAAGTTAATTAGTTGTTTTAATAAATCAACAATTTTAACTTTTACAAATTAGATTGATTTAGGATTTTATTAGATTTTAAAATCAAGGAAAAAGAAAAATGGAAAAAAAAAGAGATTTTGATTTAGTCTTCCTACCCCAAAGTTAATTAGCCCTAATTCATGACCCAAATCCCTTCAAGATCAAAACATTGAGCGCATACCCATTCCCCATTTGACCTAACCTAATTCATACCCCTATAAAATAAGGAATTTTTACATTCCTATGCCACATAGATAAGGCTGTATGTGGGCCCGGGCCCGGGCCTAAATGGGCTAAACGGGCCGGGCTAAACGGGCCCGGGCTTAGCGGTCCCGGGCTCTGGCGGTCCCGGGCTTCGCGGTCCCGGGCTTCGTGGGCTCAACGGGTAGGACAAGCCCGTGACGGGCCTAAGCCCATATGGTCTTGGGCTAAATGGGCCGGGCTCGTGGGCTTAGCGGGCCTAACGGGCTTTTTTTATTTTCGGGCTTTTTTTTTTAATTTTTTTTATTTAGGGCAATTTCTTGTAAACCGTATGTGTATGTATATATATAAATTGCTCTTATGCATGGCTATATAAATATATGTGGTATATATAATATAGAAATCTAATTATTAAAGTGTTTGACGAAAATGTAAAATAACAAATCAATAGTAAAACTAAATTGGCATGCATAATAAATTAATAACAAAGTACAACATGAAGCATAAATACGTCTAATAATTTTAAAATAACACAAATTGTTGAAAAATCTTAAAGACGAATTTGCGGATAAATACCCTCAACACAATACTTTATAATGCCTCCTTAAAATGCCTGTGGTACACCCTGAACGAAAATTTAAGACTCTTCCACAGTTCTTGCACTTTAATATTTGGCCTTCTTCATTTTCTTCAAGCACTTCATAGTATTGCGACACAAATAAGCGCACTCTTTCCGAACGAGGCATGATTTAACTTGAAAATTGAGATTGAGACTTGAAGTCTTGAAAATTGGAGATTGAGAGATTGAGAGAAATTTAGATTGAGAAATGAGTATTGAGTATTGAAATGAAGAAGAGGGAGGGGG
>NC_031995.1:99568038-99615539 GCF_001879085.1 Nicotiana attenuata | reverse complement strand
TTACTTATATGTTAGAGAAGGTTAGTTTTGCGTAGAATTTAAAAAAAAAACGGTAGTTTGTGCAATTAATATTACTGTTGGTGGTCATGGGGGTGGGCCCTCATTGAAAATCTTGTTTGTAGTAATAGTATAGTACTAGCGGGGCATCAGTTGGGTTATTAACAGGACTAGTAGGTGAATCATCTAAATCCGGTTGGGTTTCATCTACATCCTCATTTTCCTCATCATTTTCTAAGATAGTTTGATTTAGGATAAAGAGCATTCATAACTTCTTCATTTAATGTTCAACTTGTGCAACATTATGGCAAAATTCACTATCGGAAAATTGAAAACAAGGGTTATCACTATCAAGAATAATAGGAGCAGCAGGACGGGTAATAGGTCTGGGTCGGGGAGCCGGGGGAAGGGTAGTAGGTTGGAGACTACTTTCACCAATTTTAGCTTTTCCCTTACCACCAAACATTTTTTTCAAAGAAAATGCCATATTAATTACAATTATGCAAACTAAACACACAAAAATATATTCTTAAAAGTTAAGAGTTGGAACGAGTTTACCGAATTGCCGAACAACTTCTTGAAAATTGAAAATCGTTGAAGACTTGAAGACTTGAATACTTCAATTCACCAACTTCACAATTTTTCACGAAATTGCAATAATAAAATAAGCAATTATAGAAGAGAAATTAGATATAGATTGAGAGAGATTGAGATAGATTGATGAATTGGTGAGTAAAAATGAAAGAATGAGGGGGTATTTATAGTTGAGAATTGGGGAAAAGTATAATTATATAAAGTTTGGGGTTAAAATAAAGTTTGGGGGCCAAATGGCTATTTTTTAAAATTCCAAACGGTTGAAAATTAAAGGCCAACGGCTAGATTTTAAAATCTGACCGTTGGCTATTTTTTAAAAAAAAAAATTTTTTTTTTTAAAAATTAGCCGTTGGAGCCCGTTAGGACCGCTAGGCCCGGTTGAACCGGCCCAGGACCGCCTGCCGGTCCCGGGCTTAGCGGTCCCGGTCTCGTGGGCTACACGAGCAAGACCGGCCCGTCACGGGCTTCTTACCCATTAAGGGACCGGCCCACCAGGACCGGCCCGCCGGGACCGTTTAGCCCGTTAGGACCGCGGGCCCGGTCCGGTCCCGGTCCCAGACCGGCCCACCAACAGCCTTACACATAGAAAACCTTATTACCCTCAATGTTTAAGGTTTGACTTAATTACACTTAGTATATCAAATTATCAATTCTACACCATAGTGTATTTTAACCTAAAAAGCTAGCATCTTTACCTTGAGCAGTTTTTGTTAACATATTAAGTTATGCTGGCCGTCATTATTTTGAACCAATATCCAAAACTTAGTCTCGCTTGAAAATATACATTGATGTTAGGAGATAGAACTAGATAAATTTTTTTTAGAATAAGTAAATGTTAATTTGTCTTTCCTTAGTAGATAAACAATTATATCTTCTTCTGTTTTTGGTTACTATCCATTTTTTTAATTACCAAGTAAAAATTTACTAATCAATTTAACTGTCTCAGTCAACTCTATCTTTGCAGTTAATCACATAAACAAATTAAATCTACTCCGGTTATCAGAAACTTAAAGCACACATCTTAGGAAGGGTTTCTTCATGTTTCCTTCCTGCACTTACTATGTATATTAAGAACTCCTATATCAGCTAGCTTTGATCAGATAAAACGATATTATTGTAACAATCTTAACTGCTCCTTCTACTCTTGCATTAAAAAGACATGTTATTTCTCTTTCTGTCTGTTCCATTTGTCTCTCTTTCTTCTCAAAGACTCACCATTGGGCTACGTACAACCATGTGATGGAGAGTACTAATTTTGTAAAATCTGAACCTCCTTATTATCAACTACATCTTCTTGTCAACAATTGAAGAATGTAAAAATTCTTATGTGGCATAGGAATATAAAAATGCATCTACAATTGAAAACAATGCATCTACAATCAGAATACAAATAATCTGCAATTCATCTACAAAATATCTACAAACTGGGTATATTGAATTTTAATATCCTAATTCCCATTCGATTGTAGTTTAATTGGGATTTTCGACATAATTGCGTTTTTTTGTAGAAGATTTGTAGAAGTATTATTCATTTTTTATTTGTGAAAACAGAAAACAAAGCATCTACAATTAGAATACAAATAATCTACAATTTATCTACAAAATATCTACAAACTAGGTACATTGAATTTTTATATCCCAATTCCCATTCAATTGTAGCATAATTGGGATTTTTGACATAATTGCGTTTTTTCAAAAGATTTGTAGAAGTTTTAGCCGTTTTTTATTTGTGAAAACAGAAAATAAATCATCTATAATTAGAATACAAATAATCTACAATTTATCTACAATTTATGCAATATGTCTTCTTCTTCTTCGAGTTTCAATCTGAAATTCAGTCAAAATCAAGTCTAATCTTCACCAAAACCCCTCAAAATTGAGATATAAACTCCAAACTATATTCCCGATTATTTTCAACAACACCCAATCCAAACAAATAATGATTTTTGAAAATCCAAATTTGAATTCAAAGCTTTCAAGCTTTTTAATGGCTGTCAATGGTGGAATTGCTGCTCTCTTTTCATTTGCTTTGTATTACTGAAATTTGCGATTGAGAAATAGAGAGAAGTCGGATATATATATATATATATATATATATATATATATATTTGGATAATTTTCTATATTAATGATCTGGAAAATTACTAATGATTTCGTGGATTTTCTAAATTACTTTTACAAATGATGAAGATATAAATAAAGTTAACTGTTCTGAGATGTTGATTGTAATTGGACAGTCTGCTGATAAATATTATAATGCAGATATATTAATCTTCAACACCGGCCACGGGTGGACTCATGAGAAGACTGTTGGGTTTTGGATGTATTTAATTAATATATTAAATACTTAAAATAGGGTGAATGGGAAATGGAGGGAAATGAAATTTTTGAGTGAAATTTTAAGTCCCCTCCCCCCCCCCCCCCTGGCAAATGGGCATTGTCCCATATTGGAAGAGGAAGAGGTTTTTTATGGGTATATAAGCAATTGCTCTTCTTCTAGCTCTTAAAGAGTTGAGAAGAAGGCAAGCCTCGCGCCGTCGTCGTCGTCGCTCGCTCGGCTCGGCTTCGGCTTCGGCTACGGCTTCGGATTTGGATTTGGTCAAATGATCGATTGATTGATTAACTTTTTGGACCAAATTTCTTTGTTAATAGTAAAATATTAACAGAAATGTTATTAAATATTTATTTTAATAACAAAATATTAATATTAAGTATTAATATTAAATCTAATCCGTTTTTCTGTTTTGGTAACAGAAAAGTAACTACCCTCTTCAATTTTCCCTCTTTATTGTTGAGTAAATGGCCATTTATGTAATGGCATTTATGTTGTGGGCGTTTTGCATAAACAGCCATTCTGAAGAGTTGCACCTCTTCAGATTTCAGCCGAACTTTGGCTATAAATACAACGCTATTCTGCTCAGAATTTCACTACGATTTTCGGAGTTTCTTCTCCTTCTTCTGCATACTTTTAGCATCAAACAAAGCAAAAAGTAAGTGTGATTTGCTACCGAACTTTGTGTTCGCTGAAAAGCTGGGGTTTGAAGTACCACTACACCAGTGTGTAATTCGTTCTATCCTGGGAGGAAATAATCCATAACCTTGGGTACTAGGAGGGAATTAAATTCCTTAAGGAAACACTGTGAATTCAGTGGGCTCGAATTGGTTTTATGTCATTTCTGTTTATGTTCATTTCTGTTTATATTCATTTATATTTCCAGAATTATTTTACAAATACAGTCTACTAACAAGCTTAAGGAATTTAATTTATTTTCTGTATTTGTACTTACTGTTTCTGGAAGAGTAAAACCTTTGTGGTTTTGTACTCTATTAAAATCTACGTGATTTTAACGTTTGTGTCATTCTTTTACAGAAATGACTAATGAGAATGAGAACCAAGCTGTTTTAATGGTGACTGCCAATGCCTCAACAAGCCGAACGACACCGGCAGCATTGGCACCGGCGGAGAAACCCGGAAAATTTTCCGGGATTGATTTCAAGCACTGGCAGCAAAAGATGTTCTTCTATTTGACTACTCTAAGTCTCCAGAAGTTCATCAAGGAAGATGTTCCTGTGCTGTCCGACGAAACTCCAGAAACTGAACGCTTTCTCGTGATTGAGGCGTGGAAGCATTCAGATTTTTTGTGCAAGAATTATATTCTAAGCGGGCTGGAGGATGCTTTGTATAACGTCTACAGTGGCGTGGAAACGTCAAAGGAACTGTGGACTGCGCTTGAAAAGAAATACAAAAACCGAAGATGCGGGGTTGAAAAAGTTTGTTGCTGCAAAGTTTTTGGACTACAAAATGGTAGATAGCAAGTCTGTTATTACCCAAGTCCAGGAATTGCAAGTGATTATTCACGATCTCCTTGCTAAAGGTATAACTCAATTTAATATTGATGTTGAAAGTAGTAATCTTAGTATTTTTACTAATAGAAATTTCATTGAAGGTCTTGTTATCAATGAAGCATTTCAAGTAGCAGCGATGATTGAGAAGTTGCCTCCTTTGTGGAAGGACTTCAAAAACTACTTGAAACACAAACGCAAGGAGATGTCCCTTGAAGATCTCATTGTTCGGTTGAGAATCGAAGAGGACAACAAAGCTGCTGAAAAGAGAGGCCGTGGAAACTCAACAATAATGGGAGCAAATATTGTTGAAGAGAATAAAAAGAGGAAGAAGGCTTCTGGACCGAAATACAACCCAAGCAAGAAGCGGTTCAGTGGAAACTGCTACAACTGTGGAAAAACTGGACACAAATCTACGGAGTGTCGTGCTCCAAAGAAAGACAAGAAGAAGGGTCAAGCAAACATGGTTGAAAAGCATGATGATGTTGATGATTTATGTGCCATGCTTTCCGAATGCAACTTGGTGGGCAATCCTAAAGAGTGGTGGATTGATTCTGGAGCCACTCGCCATGTTTGTGCTGTTAGAGAAGCTTTTGCTTCTTATGCTCCTGTTGGACCCGATGAGACGATTTCTATGGGAAATGCTTCAAAGGCGAAGATTGAAGGATGTGGGAAGATATTTCTCAAAATGACTTCCGGCAAAGTGGTGACTTTGAACAACGTCCTTCATGTTCCCGAGATTAGGAAGAATTTAGTCTCTACTGGACTTCTTGTTAAGAATGGTTTTAAATGTGTTTTTGTTTCCGATAAGGTTGTAATAAGTAAGAATGAAATGTTTGTAGGAAAAGGTTACCTCACTGAGGGCCTTTTCAAGCTGAATGTAATGGTTGTTGAAAATAATAATAAAATTTCAGCTTCGTCTTACTTACTTGAGTCAAATGAATTATGGCATATACGTTTGGGTCATGTCAATTATAAAACCTTACGGAAAATGATTAATTTGGAAGTATTGCCCAAGTTTGAATGTGACAAATCAAAATGTCAAGTATGTGTGGAATCTAAGTATGTTAAACATCCTTATAAGTCGGTTGAAAGGAATTCAAATCCTTTAGACTTAATTCACACAGATATTTGTGACATGAAGTCAATACCATCTCGCGGTGGAAAAAAGTATTTCATAACTTTTATTGACGATAGTACTCGATATTGCTATGTTTACTTACTTAATAGTAAAGATGAAGCAATAGACGCATTCAAGCAATACAAAAATGAAGTTGAAACGCAACTTAATAAGAAAATCAAAATGATAAGAAGTGATAGGGGTGGTGAATATGAATCTCCTTTTGAACAAATATGTTTAGAATATGGAATTATTCATCAAACAACGGCCCCTTACACGCCCCAATCCAATGGGATTGCAGAAAGAAAGAATCGTTCATTAAAGGAGATGATGAACGCATTATTGATAAGTTCTGGTTTGCCACAGAACTTGTGGGGGGAAGCCATTCTTACGGCTAGCCGAATACTAAATCGAGTACCCCATAGCAAAACACAATCCATTCCATATGAAAAATGGAAAGGAAGGAAGCCCAACTTGAATTATTTTAAAGTGTGGGGGTGTTTGGCAAAAGTGCAAGTTCCTAAACCCAAAAGGGTAAAAATAGGACCGAAAACCGTTGATTGTGTTTTCATAGGATATGCGACTAATAGTAAAGCATATCGATTTCTGGTTCATAAATCAGAAAATCCCGACATTCATAATAATACGGTTATAGAATCAGATAATGCTGAGTTCTTTGAAAATATATATCCGTATAAAAAGGAATGTGAGTCGATTGGTGAAGGATCTAAACGACCCCGGGAAGAAACAAAAGAAAGTACACTTAACCAAGAGGATCCAAGACGTAGTAAACGTCAAAGAACGTCTACTTCATTTGGACCAGATTTTGTGACTTTCTTATTGGAAAATGAGCCTCAAACATTTAAAGAAGCTATGTCTTCTTCGGAATCATTGTTATGGAAAGAGGCGGTCAATAGTGAAATAGAATCCATACTGAACAACCATACATGGGAATTGGTTGATCTTCCTCCTGGAAATAAACCGTTGGGTTCTAAATGGATCTTTAAGAGGAAAATGAAAGATGATGGCACTATTGACAAGTATAAGGCAAGACTTGTGGTCAAAGGGTATAGACAACGAGAAGGTCTTGACTATTTTGATACATACTCTCCAGTTACAAGAATTACATCCATACGAACGTTAGTAGCGTTAGCTGCAGTTTATGGTCTTGAAATTCATCAAATGGATGTTAAGACGGCCTTCTTAAATGGAGAGTTGGAGGAAGAAATTTACATGGAACAACCTGAAGGGTTTGTGGTTCCAGGTAAAGAAAAGAAGGTCTGTAGACTTGTTAAGTCCCTTTACGGATTAAAACAAGCACCCAAACAATGGCATGCTAAATTTGACCAAACAATGTTGTCAAATGGATTTAAGATAAATGAATGTGATAAATGTGTGTACATTAAAAATGTTCCAAATCACATAGTCATTGTTTGCTTATATGTGGATGATATGCTCATAATGAGTAATGACATTGCCAACATAAATGCTACTAAGCGTATGCTAACTAGCAAGTTTGATATGAAAGACTTGGGAGTTGCTGATTTAATTCTGGGAATTAAGATCCATAAGACTTCTCAAGGTCTAGCATTGTCACAATCTCATTATATTAAGACAGTACTTGAAAAATTCAAGCACTTGGGCTTTAAAGTTGCAAAGACTCCAATTGATGTGAATCTTGCATTAGCAAAGAACAAAGGCCAGAGCATATCACAATTGGATTATGCTCGTGTGTTGGGTTGCTTAATGTACATCATGAATTGTACACGACCAGATATAGCTTGTGCTATAAGTAAATTGAGTCGATATACGAGCAATCCAGGCCAATCTCATTGGATGGCCATGAAACGAGTTTTGGGGTATTTAGTACATACCCAGGACTTTGCTTTGCACTACAATAAATATCCTGCGGTCATTGAGGGATACTGTGATGCAAATTGGATCACCGGATCAACTGATTCCAAGTCCACAAGTGGATATGTATTCACTATTGGTGGAGGAGCGGTATCTTGGAAGTCATCCAAACAAACTTGTATTGCCCGCTCTACAATGGAGGCTGAGTTCATAGCCTTGGATAAAGCCGGTGAAGAAGCTGAATGGCTCCGGAATTTCTTGGAAGATATTCCATTTTGGCCCAAACCGTTGGCACCAATATGCATACATTGTGATAGTCAAGCGGCAATTGGAAGGGCTGGGAGCGTTATGTATAACGGTAAGTCTCGCCATATACGACGAAGACATAAAACCGTTAGACAATTACTCTCTAGAGGAATTATCACGATTGACTATGTAAAGTCAAGTGATAATGTGTCGGATCCACTTACAAAAGGCCTAATTAGAGAGGTAGTTGAGAAGTCATCAAGGGTAATAGGACTGTGGCCGAGAACAAGTCATAGTGGCGGTAACTCCACCTAGAAGACTGGAGATCCCAAGATCTAGGTTCAAGGAGATCAAACAAAGTCATTTATGATGGTTCAACATTGTCAACTAAACTTTTGGTCCATTCTCGTGATGAGACAATGTTCAATACCAAGGATAAAGCATTAAGGCTTTTTAATAATTTCTAAATTTGATACGGGGTATATCAAATAGTGTATCTACGGGATGACACGTTTAGGAATCACCTATGTAAGTGTGAAGTGTTAGCCGCTTCAAGGAGAACATTGTAAGGCCAGTTCTCTACGCACTTATGAAACCAGGCGGTGTTCATGGCTGAAACGAACACAACAATGAGAACCAAAGACGGTTATTGGTTGGTTGTGTGACTTATGGTTGTCTAGGTATACACTAAAGTTCGACGGTTCAAAGATATCAAATATACCGATTGATCGAGTATATCCGACATAAGTTCACTACGGAAAGTTCAAAGGGAAACCTACTTATCCAGATGCAATTAATCCTTACTTGCGAATCACACAGTTTTTCATGCATACTTCTGTGATATAGCCATTCCCTATTCATGTGGGGGATTGTTGGGTTTTGGATGTATTTAATTAATATATATTAAATACTTAAAAGAGGGTGAATGAGAAATGGAGGGAAATGAAATTTTTGAGTGAAATTTTAAGTTCCCCCCCCCCCCCTCCTGGCAAATGGGCATTGTCCCATATTGGAAGAGGAAGAGGTTTTTTATGGGTATATAAGCAATTGCTCTTCTTCTAGCTCTTAAAGAGTTGAGAAGAAGGCAAGCCTCGCGCCGTCGTCGTCGTCGCTCGCTCGGCTCGGCTTCGGCTTCGGCTTCGGCTACGGCTTCGGCTTCGGCTTCGGATTCGGATTCGGATTCGGATTCGGATTCGGATTTGGATTTGGATTTGGATTTGGATTTGGTCAAATGATCGATTGATTGATTAACTTTTTGGACCAAATTTATTTATTAAATTTATTTTCCCTCTTTATTGTTGAGTAAATGGCCATTTATGTAATGGCATTTATGTTGTGGGCGTTTTGCATAAACATCCATTCTGAAGAGTTGCACCTCTTCAGATTTCAGCCCAACTTTGGCTATAAATACAACGCTATTCTGCTCAGAATTTCACTACGATTTTCGGAGTTTCTTCTCCTTTTTCTGCATACTTTTAGCATCAAACAAAGCAAAAAGTAAGTGTGATTTGCTACCGAACTTTGTGTTCGCTGAAACGTTGGGGTTTGAAGTACCACTACACCAGTGTGTAATTCGTTCTATCCTGGGAGGAAATAATCCATAACCTTGGGTACTAGGAGGGGATTAAATTCCTTAAGGAAACACTGTGAATTCAGTGGGCTCGAATTGGTTTTATGTCATTTCTGTTTATGTTCATTTCTGTTTATATTCATTTGTATTTCCAGAATTATTTTACAAATACAGTCTACTAACAAAGACTTCCTTGGGGAAGGATTAATATCAAGAAGGAAGTCACGTGTACAGCGAATTAGATGTCCTTGAGGAATTTCGAAAAGCTTTAACAACATGAGTATTTAATAAATGGTATAATAATTATAGAAAAATTGTGAACATGACGAGTAAATATAAAACTATGCATATTTTTGGTAATAAGGTTTCATATATGGTATAGATAGGAAAAAGTCTCATAAAATAATACGTAACTATAAAAATAAAAAGGAGAAGACCTAGACTAAAGCTAAAAACGGCAACACCCCAAGAGATCTAGGATCTCTCTTTCCCATTCTGAGAAGAAACCCAGCAGCCCCATCTCAGTAGAAAAAACCAAAAACTTCTTCCTCAAAATCAATCAACCCAGACATGGACACCACCTAAGCCTCAAACTCAAGCCTCAAAGACTCCAATTGAACCAGCCAAGTAAAGCTCCAAAATTGCAGAAATTTTCAGCCAAAAAAACAGCACCAACATCACCCATGAACCCACCCTAAAAACGCCCTGAAAGCTGTCCAAAAATCACTCCAAAACCCGGCAAAAACCAGCTGAAACTCGCTGCCGAAATCGCTCAAAAAACAATCAAAAATCTGGCCAAAAAGCAGTCGAAACTGAGCGAGAAACAGCTATACAATTCGCCGCAAAAGCACTAGCTTACCCGTAAAGCATTCGAGGTTCCGGCGCCGATGCGTTTCTGATCGGATTCTGGCGGGTTTTCTCTGTTGAAGTCCATTCGGCTTTGATTTTCAGTTGTTGTAACTTTCACTGGAGTGCTGCAAATAAGGAAAGATTTTTTGATTTAAAGGTTCGATCATTTACCTTAAGTCNATTTCGATAAAATTGTTGCCCCAAGAATCCTGCTGCGTATTTGTTGCTCTGTGTACCTATGCTTTGTTTAGTATAATTAATCATCCATTTATTAGTTATGGGAAGAGAAGCATGATAATTTTAGGGGTAAATGTATAATTGCACCTTTATCTTTAATCAATTGGGTCGTCAGTTCTTTTAAGAATACTTGGGCCTTAAGGCTATTATTTGGACATGAATCTCTAGGTAAAAGACTAGTTTAAGACCGAGCTTTTTGCATTTATTTGAATCCCATCAATATCCATTAGCAATTTTATTCACTATGTGGTTTAATTTGTAATTTCTCGGGCAAAGGTAAAGAAAGAATGTTAGCAATTAATTAAGTTGTAACATAACTGTTCTTGTTAATAATTTTTTTAGTTAAAACATACATTTCTTCCACAATGTCATTCCACAATTCATGACCTTGCACTAATCTCAAATGTAGAAGAAAATAATTAATAAATATTCGTAGAAATGCTTTAGGCGCGACTTAATCTATCATCGTGATTGTGTACACGTTCGCGTGACATATTTACGATTTTTAAAATAAATTGAGGTATGCGTTCGCGCAACTTCGGCCAAACTTTCTTAATAAATAATAAAGAGTGCTTAATTGTGGACACGTACGCGTGACATGATTCTTGACGCGCCAAATGAAATGAGTAGATGTACGCGTGACTCCTTTCAAGATAATTTCGAAATTAGGAATAATCAAGCAACTAAAAGCGGTTAAATGGATAAATGCACATAGGTCCTAAAATGAGTAGTTAAACAATTTAAGCCAAGTATAAATCGCTAAGCGACCGTGCTAGAACCACGGAACCCCGGAATGCCTAACACCTTCTTCCGGGTTAACAGAATTCCTTATCTAGAATTTCTGGTTCGCAGACTTTTAAATAAAGTCGAAAACTTCCTCGATTTGGGATTTAAAATAAACTGGTGTCTTGGGACACCAATTAAACTATTTCAAGTGGCAACTCTAATAAATTAATTAATTCCATCTCGATTAATGTCACTTTAATTGGAAAAACTCCCATATATCCCTCGGGGTGTAAAAAAAGGAGGTGTGACAAAGTGACCCATCCAAAACATAAGTAAATGAAATTTAACCTTTTACAATTCCTTTATCAAGTTCCAATATGATTTAAGCAATTAAATTAACAAGTAGGGTTCAAACATCGGAAGTATAACATGGTTTGGCTCTTAGATACCCGAACATACGCATAATTAGTAGCTACGTACGGACTCTCGTCACTTCGTGCGTACGTAACCCCACAAATAGAAGCAAATATTAAATCAATTCACCTATGGGGTTAATTCCCTCTTACAAGGTTAGAAAAGAGACTTACATCGTCTCAAAGCTTACTTTCCGGTCCAAAATTGTGCTTTAAACACTCAACTCGGTGCCAAACGACTCGAAACTAGTCAAATGATATATAAAATATTCAATACATGTTCAAAAGTTCATATCCTAAACTCTTAAAGTGATTTCCTAACCCTAATTGATGATTCCTAAAACTCACCCCCGGGCCCACGTGCCCGGATTCCGAAAATTTTGAAGAAAGTTGTTACCCATACCCTCATGAACTCAAATATACTATTTTCACTAAATTCCATAACTATTTTCATGGTTAAATCCCATTTTTATCAAAACCCTAGGTTTTACTCAAAAATCCCATAAATCCCACCATTTTCCATGTTAAATCTACTTATGATTCGTGCATGTAGCTAAAGAATCAATAAGGATCACTTACCTCTTGATGTTGATGGATCCCCTATCAGAAATGCTCTCGAGATCGTCCAAGACCAAGTGGGAAATAAGGGAAATAAGGCTAAGTCGCGCATTAAAAGTTGTTGCACAGGTCGCAGATGTCGCAATTGCGACACCTAGTTGGCAAATGCGAAGGTCACTAATGCGACAAAATCTTCGCAAATGCGAAGCTGAGCTCCCTCTGTCAAGGTCGCAAATGCGACCAAAAACTCGCAAATGCGAAGCCAGGCTGGTCGCAAATGCGACTGAATATCTTGCAAATGCGAGTTCTGCCCAGATCAGGCTCCTTCTCATCCATCCGAACACGTTCGAAACTCACCCGAGCCCTTGGGGCTCAACACTAAACATCCACACAAGTCTAAAAATATCATACTAACTCGTTCGTGTGATCGAAACATCAAACTAACATTAAAAATCACGAATCGGATGCCAAAATGCATGGATTAACTCATGAAACTCAAAACATCTAAAAACACATCCGCATGTCCGATTCCTATCAAATCACGTCCGATTGACCATAAATTTTGCACACAAATCCTAAATAACATTATAGACTTACTCCAACTTTTAGAATCGGAATCCGAACCCGATACCTTCCAATCCTTAGTTCATGGTGGCATCTCAAAAAGTCCACCCTCGGTTAAACTTCCCAAAAACTTCAAATTTCCAACTTTCGCCAAATGACCCCGAAACGACCTATGGACCTCAAAATCCACATCCGGACATACTCCTAAGTCCAGAGTCACCATACGGATCTATTCCCGAGCTCAGAATCCCAAACGGATGTCTATAATGTAAAAATCCACTTCAACCCAAACTTATGAAATTCACCCAAAATGCTTACGTCATTATTAGGCGCCAAAATGCTCCTGGGTTATCCAAAACCCGATTCGAACATACGCCCAAGTATGAAATCATCATACGAACCTATTGGAACCATCAAATCCCTATTCCGAGGTCGTTTACTCAAAACATTGACCAAAGTAAAACTTATCCTTTTTAGGCCAACTTAAGGAACCAAGTGTTCCGATTTCAACCCGAACTCTTCCAAATATCGAACTAACTATCCCGCAAGTCATAAAATAATAAAAGCACATACGGGAAGTCTTATTTAGGGGAATGGGGTTCTAGAAAGCAAAATGAGCGGCCGGGTCGTTACATCCTCCACCTCTTAAACAAACGTTCGTCCTCGAACAGGTCTAAAGTCATACTGGAGTGCTGAATAAGTATGGATATATGCTCCACATGTCCTACTCGGCCTCCCATGTCGCCTCCTTGACTGGTTGGCCCTTCCACTGAACCTTTACCGCAGAAATCTTCTTGGACCTCAACTAGCGAGCCTGCCTATCAACAATGGCAATTGGCTCCTCCTCATAACCCAGGCTCTCATCTAGCTGAACCATGCTGAAGTCCAACATATACGACAAGTCGGCATGATGCATCCAGAGCATAGACACGTGGAAAACTTGATGAACTCCCAATAGACTGGGAGGCAAAGCAAGCTCATAAGCAACCTCCCCAACTCGTCTCAACACCTCAAATGGACCTATAAACCTAGGGCTCAACTTGCCCTTTTTGCCGAACCTTATGATCCCCTTCATCGGCGAGACTTTCAAGAGAACCTTCTCACCCACCATAAATGATAAATCACGTGCCTTCTGATCCACGTAACTCTTTTATCGGGACTGTGCTGTGTGAAGTCGCTCCTAAATCAACTCTACCTTCTCCAAGGCATCCTTCACCAAATTAGTACCATATAACCTGGCCTCGCCAGGCTCAAACCACCCGATGGGAGAACGACATCCCCGACCATATAAAGCCTCAAATGAAGCCATCTCGATGCTGGACTGGTAACTGTTGTTGTAAGCAAACTTGGCCAAAAGCAAGAATCGATCCCACTGCCCTCCAAAGTCTATCACACATGCTTTGAGCATATCCTCTAAGATCTGAAGTGTACGCTCCGACTGTCCGTCGGTGTGTGGGTGAAAAGTTGTGCTGAGCTTTACACGTGTCCCCAACTCACTCTGTACAGCTCTCCAGAAATGTGAGGTAAACTGAGGGCCTCTATCTGATATGATGGAACAGGCACACCATGCAACCAAACTATATCCTGAATATAAATCTTGGACAACCTCTCTGATGTATACGTAGTCACAACCGGAATAAAGTGTGCCGACTTTGTCAGCCCGTCGACAATAACCCAAACTGCTTCAAACTTTCGCAAGGTCCGCGGCAACCTAACTACAAAGTCCATGGTAATGCGCTCCACTACCACTCGGGTATGGTCATCTGCTGGAGTAGGCTACCTGGCCTCTGGTGCTCATACATAACCTGCTGGCAATTTAGTTGTCACGACCCAAACCGATGGGCCGCGATGGGCACCCGGTACCTTACTCAACCGAGTACCAACATAACGTATCTTTTCATATCATGCTATCATAGGTAAACGAGGCGGAAAGGCTGTCGTAGGATAGCAAGAACCAAACATGTAATACCAACTTATACATAAGACATATGGGCCTATAAGACCAAAATGGTCACTTGTACACTAAACATAGGCCAATAAGGACATACAATATTTTACGTATATGACATATGTCTACAAGCCTCTAAGAGTAGATAAATACTATAAAGGTCGGGACAGGGCCTTGCCATACTAAAAAATACACGTCCAAATCATACTAACTAAATAAGCAACTCCAGAGCAAATAGAGCGCACCAACATCTTTCGCTGAGCTGATAGCCTACTTGGAGGAATCTCGACCTGTCTATCGGGACCTGCGGGCATGAAACGCAGCGTCCCTAGGCAAATAAGACGTCAGTACAAAAAATGTACCGAGTATGTAAGGAATGAAAATCAGTAAACAATAGACACGAGAGAAACATGGAGTAAAAGACCCAACATGTATATCTGAATAGCTCTGTGAATCATTTAATATTATAATGTCATGCATATGCGTATAAATATCATAAATATCATACCATGCATGGATATATGCGTTCATAACATCATCAATCCTCTGTGGGCATCCCATTATATCATCTCGGCCATTGTGGGAAAATGATCAGCGTATACCAGCTGCAGGTGGTGGTGTGTATATAACGCCGTAACATTATGCTATATAACGTCATCTGGTCATGGGTCAATGTAAATGAATGCAATGCATGAGAAGTACGTCAATAAAAAATTTCAGAGTGTCATAAGAACATTATGCCTTTGATTAATATCATGAAATAAACATTATTAACTTACGTGTTTTCTAAGACCCATGAACAGATGATAGAATAATATGACACATGGGGGATCAAGAACATAAGCATCTCTAGTATTTTTATTAGTAGAGTCATTTATGGAAATTGTGCATTTTCTCGTTTTGTTAGTGTCGTATAGGTCATGCCAAAAGAAAGAGGGGATAGCCTTAACATACCTGAACCGATTCTCTTGTCAATCCTTCTAACAAAATGCGTAACGGTGAGATCGAAATAGGGAACAATCCGTATAATATTCTAGAGAAAGATTGCACCATAATCCCTTAGAATCACAAATCCCACGTTGCTAAAATATTAAATGGTTTTCGTATGAAAGGTTTGAAGCAACTACGTTGCTATTACAAACCATTACCCTTGCTGAAGCTTTCTTTCCTAATGTAGTAGATGAGAATAATTTGTTTTGGATGAATTAGAAAGGATATCTTTATGCTTTTAGGTATGGGCCCCACTAGGATGACTAGAAACCACAAGTCTTTCTTAATGTGCCACCTTATCAAAATGACTTAAGAGTCATTAATTTGGGGTTGTTGGCTGCCACGTGTGTGTGTTGGGGGGGGGGGGGTAGGCTTATCAAGATTTATGATTAATTAACTAATCTTCCACCAAAAATCATTAATTACCCAATTATCCACATAATTTAGAATTATCTCAAATTACTTATAATACTACTCACTTTTAACATACTTTATACACCTTACTATCATGGTCATGTGGTACCTTGTATGGCACTAGTCCATAGATACCGGGTATTTTTAGCTCGGGCTGTATTTTATCCTAACATGTCAAACTTTGATGAAAATTCATTTTCTTTGATTTTCTTACCCTCTCACCTTCACGAATTTACTCATCACTTGTTTGTAATAGAATAATGCTTATAATCTCATTCCCGAACTTACGTCGATTAGCTTACGATGAAACTTTAATGTAAGAAAATGCGGAATGTAACATCTCATTTTCTAGCTTATGTCAATTTACTTATGGCGTACTTCCACGTACGAAAACGTGGGGTGTAACATCATTTCCCCCTTTGAAAAATTCATCCTCGAATGTTGATTGATGCACTTATCATTTTCATGACTTATGTCTTCCGAATACTTCAGTACTCTCCTTGCCATCTAGGCAACTGTTCTGTGAATAATTCCAACGGCCAGGGCATTCCCCCCTTTAGGCCTCTTTCTCACACAATGACTTATGGTTGGAATCCTTCCAAACTCGTAACTGTTGCTACCTTCTATCGTGCAGCCTGTACGACTCTGACCTTGTAAGTGCGCCTATGCGACTCTTCTCTCCTTTTTCCTCTAGCTTTTAGCCCATCTCTAGGCCTCACTTTGTAAACATATACAGAGCTTGACAAGATGTCCCTCTAGGCATGTATAGGCATACTGAAGTTTTTCGCTTGGTACTTTGTCGAACTTACGAACATTTCTATATCTTATTTTGTAGGCTCGGGTATCTATTCGCATGACTTTACTGCATCTAAGTAGGTCATAATATACCATAACTCTCACCTCGTTTTAACGTTATTGAGGTCTGCTACCAAACTCTATGTTACGTTCGTTGCTTATCCCATATGTATAAATCTATGTCCTTTAATGCTTCTTCATTACTGTTCATCTTAAGAATGACGGCCTAATCTTACCTCATACTTTGTGACTTTTGTCCATCCATTGTTGATTCACCTTAATGTTGATCTATCATCTACCACTGATAACTTGATCTCTTATGTAACACTACCGCTAGGGTTCACGTCTCATCGGGGACATCTAGAGTAATTAGATTGATCCACCTACGGTCGATACTATACTTCCATAACCGTATTTTATAGCATCCTAATATGACTCACCTTACATGGGTATTTTAATCCTTTATCTATCATAATCACACCCTCATTCCACTACCAAGCCAGCATTCTATTTCTTCAAAATGCTACTAGTCTTAGGCTCCCTTGAGTTCATTCAGGCTAAACTGAGATTTCTATTACTTAGAGAAACCATTAGCTCTCTTGTTTTCATGGGCTTAATCATGAGGGTTTATACATTTCTCGTCACCTTCTCACTCGCCCTTTCTTATCCTTACTCCTGTCATAAAACCTTGTTGCTTTACTATACTTTAGCTTACTGATAATATGTGAATTTAACTATAATCACGCCTTAAATAATCACCTTCTTGTATAGTTTTGATGATAAAAGTGATAACAAAATGCTCTTATTAGTGATTTTCATGATTTGCAGGTGATATATGATCAGGGAAGGCTAGGGAGTATTTTTGGAGTCAATAATGAAGAAAAAGAGGCCAACTGTGAAATTCCCCAAGTAAACCACGCAAAACAGGCCTGAAGATTTAGAAAACTGGTTTGACCGCGGTTCCACCGCGACCGCAGCAGAACCGCGGTGGAAGATAGCTGCGGATAAAACAAGATTCAGAGAAGGCATTTGGTCGCGGTCAAAATATTCCACGAGTTTGAGGCGCATTCGGTAGGCGATCCGGGGGAGCCTAGTTCTGAAGCTTTCCAGATGCAAGAGACGGCCCCGATTGATCCAGTTGGGGTTATTGAAGTGAGCGATTCCCCTCTGGGATCAACTTTTCCTCCGAGGGAGATACAGGATCCCAAAATAAAGAGTCTTTCGATGTGGGGGCGCGCGTCGGAGATAAAAATATGTTTAAAAAGCTTTTTGCTGCGCTTGAGGAAAATCCTGAGCTTGACGCCTCGCTTATTTTCGGCGAGATCGACGGCTCTGTGAGCAGGTAATTTTTTTTTCGTAAATTCTGATTGGTGCCCCGATCTTCATCTTGCTAACTTTTGTTTCTTTCAAGGTTCCAGGCCAATGTGCTTTATAATCAGACCTTTCCCAGGTTTCAAACCGAGCTGACTCGTTACGAGGGTGAACGCATGAAGCTCACCTCGGAAGCCGACGAGCTTAGAGCTCTTTCTATCAAGAGGGAGGAGGAACTCCGTGGGCTTCGGGATTGTTTGGAGGCGGAATCCCGAGAGAGGACTCATCTTACCGAGCAGGTTATGTAGTTCATGTTTGTTTTTTGTCCACATGCTCATCTGGATTTAGTGGTTTAACACCTTCGGGTCGATCTTTACAGCTTGAGAAGAAAGATGTCCTAATGAGGGAGGAACTTCGAGCCAGGGACTCTAAAATTCTCGAACTCAAACGGTACGTGAGTGAGATAGTCCCTGAGAGAGATACCCTCCGGGGGGAGGTGGTCTCAGTCGGACATCAACTTGATGATGCGAGGGCGGAGAGTAATAAGTGTAAGGATCTTCACACTAAGTTGGTTGCTGCGCTTTCTGAGGTTAGGGCTGAAGCCGAGGCATTCGTATCCTCGTACAAAGAGGATGCTGCTACTGCAAATGCTAAGGCAAGGAAGGTGTTCGAGGAGGCCGAGCTGCAATTGACCCGAGCCGTGAAGCATGCCCGGTTAGAATCTCGGAGGTAGGCTCTCGAGGACATATATACGGGGGGCGTCGATTTATCCACCAAGATCGAGAGGGTGAAGACCCTAGAGGAGGAGGCTGCGGCCCTGCTTTCTTCTGAAGGCGAGTCGAGCAGTGGTTCGAGGGATGATGAACATGGAGGCGGAATCCCCGAAGGGGAAGAGGCTATTGAAAACCCGGGGATCGAGGCCGGTGCTGTCGAAAGCACAACTTTTGAGGGGGCCGTTGAAGGCATAGCCCTGGTGGTAGATTAGGGTTTTATTTGCTCTCTGCCCTTGTAAGGGCTTTAGATATAGGCCTTGTAAATGTGCCCTTGTGAACCTTTCAACATATATGTAGGAGGCCTTTCATTTTTCATCGTTTCTTTTTTTTTTCCTCTGCTTTTTAGTAATAAACTGTGATGCTTGTTGACAATTGGTCTGGAATTTTGGACCTCAAATTTAAACCCTTAGGTTCGTGCTACCGTTGAGCGATTTGTAATGGTCGAAAGTTGATCGTTTGGGGCTTAGTCCCCGAGTCACTTTTCAACTCGAGTTCATTGACCTTTAGGTCTGAAGTATCGGCCCTGAGGCTACTTGAGCAGGCCTTTGAGCTCTTACGCATTCGGTCTTTGGACGTCTCATCGGCCCTGAGGCTCATATAGGCTGGCCTTTAGGCTCTTACACGTTGGGTCGGTACGACCTCTAACATAGGATGGCGCTTAGGCTCTTACGCGTTGGGTCGGTACGACCTTTAATATAGGCTGGCGCTTGGGCTCTTACGCGTTGGGTCGGTACGACCTCTAACGTAGGTGAAATCGAAGGGTCCAATTCCCCGTCATCGAGGCACCTCAGAAGATCATCTCGAAGGTTCGAGGCTACTAGGCTATGGTCGAGTCTCCTCCCTCGAGGTTCGTCGACGCTCGACCTTGGGACAATGTTGACCCCGGCTATGGTAGAAACGGGGAGTTCCCAAGACACGTGACTAGGACTGACAAAGTCTAGTGGGTTGTTCTGAACCCATATCAGGGCGTCATTCAGCTGTCACATCCCCATATCTATGTAATTAATGTATTTTGTCCTATGTTGGGATTTCCCTCATATATAAAGGGAGTCCTTGTCATTTTGTAAGGGATCTGTTGCTTCAGCTGCTCCACACGAAATATACAAGAACATTCTCTCTGCTTTCTAACATATTCTCTTGATATTATTGCTTCCATTTATTATCTTCATTATTGTTCATCATTTATTGCTTATCATTGGCCATAAAGAGCCTTCTTAGATTTTATCGTAACTGTTAGTCATACTCGATCACCTTCGATAGCTCGCAGTCGAGCCCCGGAATCGACCTCGAGGCCCCCGAATCGACAAGCTCGAGGCCTCGATTTTCAACCTATCGGTTTGGTTATCATCCCACTCCTAACTCTTATTTTATTTCTACGTCTCACACATAGCATCAACTGCTAAACAACCGGCATAAAAATAGATCACGTATTTTTAGAGTCCCATAATCAAATTTAATTGTTATTACCATTTTCACGGAAAAGAGTTTGGCGCCCACAGTGGGGCTAAAAATAATAGTGATTATTTTCTTTCTGGTTCCATTACATAACACAAGTTATCTTTCACGCTTTTTCTTGTCCAAAGATCTTTGATTTCAGGTCGGAACGTTTGATTCAGTAAACAATAACCTTGAGAACCACGGAGAGAATGGTGTGGTTGTTCCAGGTGTTGGTGAGCCACCACGAAACCTTGAGAACACACCAGGACCAATTCTGGTGGACGAAGTCTTGCGCGACGCTCAACACGTCGAAATAAGCTCCCACACTAACAGGAGCATACAACAAGGCGACCAACAAGAAGCCCAGAAAACCCCAGCTCGGGAAGAACTGGAGGTTAGCCTTCATGTTATTTTTAAAATGTTGCAGGCACAACAGCTGGTTATTGCTCAGCTGCAAAGCCACCAGAAAACTCCTAGCACAGTAGCACCGGGGACAGCTCCCCCGGCTGAACAGGTACCGGAGAGATCGAGCAATAACGGGTCGATGGCCGATCCCGTCATCGTAAAGATGCTCGAGGACCTCACCAGAAGGATCGAATCGGGCGAGAAAATGATAGAAGCCAACGATAAGAAGGTCGAGACTTACAACTCCAGGGTCGACCCAATTCCAGGAGCGCCCCCGATCTTGAAAGGTGTGGACTCAAAGAAGTTCGTACAGAAGCCGTATCCACAGGAAGCGGCCCCAAAACCCATTCCAAAGAAGTTCAGAATGCCCGACCTCCCAAGTATACGGAACGTCGGACCCCAACGAGCACGACATCGCCTACACTTGTGCAGTAAAGGGTAACGACCTAAGGGACGACGAGATCGAGTCCGCCCTGCTGAAAAAGTTCGGGGAAACACTCTCCAAAGGGGAAACGATGTGGTATCATAACCAGGCCCCAAACTCTATAGACTCATTTGCCATGTTGGCAGATTCCTTCATTAAGGCACATGCTGGTGCCATCAAAGTAGCAACAAGGAAATCCGACGTCTTCAAGATCAAGCAGCGGGATAATGAAATGTTGCGAGAGTTCGTATCTCGCTTTCAGATGGAACGAATGGAACTACCGCCGGTCTCCGATGACTGGGCAATACTGGCCTTTACTCAAGGTCTAAACGAACGAAGCTCGGTGGCTTCGAAACAGCTAAAGCAGAACCTAGTCGAGTACCCGACCGTGACTTGGTCGGATGTGCATAATCGATACCAGTCGAAAATCAGGGTCGAGGACGACCAGCTGGGGGCCCCCTCGAGCTCGGTATACCCAAGCAGGCTCCTGACAAAGGAGCCAAAGCCAAACAAAGAAAGATATCAGCCATGCATCGAAGACCAGAGAAATGCCCCAAGGCGCAACCCACCTCGAAACGATTGAAGGGTGGACCGAGGACAGAATCCTCGGGGACTCATCAACAGAGCCAGGTTCGATAGGAACGCGGGGCCAGCGGAGGCACCTCGCTTGTTAGAATACAACTTCAATGTCGATATATCGGACATCGTTTTCGCCATCAGCAAAATCAGAGATGCCAAGTGGCCCAGGCCTGTGCAATCGGATCCTTCGCAAAGGAATCATAACTTAATGTGTGAGTTTCACAACACACATGGCCACATGACCGAGGATTGCCACCAGCTTCGAGAAGAAGTAGCCAGGTTACTCAACAAAGGTCATCTCCGAGAATTCCTAAGTGACCGGGCCAAAAATCAGTTCCGGGAAAGAGAGGCAGCCAAGAAGAACGAAACGAATGAGCCACAGCATGTTATCCACATGATCTTGGGAGGCATCGATACTCCACAGGAACCCATGATGAGAAAGACAAAAATATCCATCACCCGAGAAAAGCGAATCCGGGGGTACATACCCGAAGACGCCCTCACATTCAGCGAAGAAAACACTGAGACCTTGTCTCAACCTCACAATGACGCACTGGTAATCTCTTTCTTCGTAAATACATTTCAAATAAAACGTGTACTCGTGGATCCAGGTAGGTCAACCAACATTATCAGGTCGAGGGTGGTAGAGCAGATCGGACTGCTTGACCAAATCGTACCCGCCTCTCGAGTCCTCAACGGATTCAACATGGCGAGCGAAACAATAAAAGGGGAAATCACCCTCCTAGTCAACGTGCCGGCACAACCCAAAACGCTAAGTTCCATGTCATCGAGGGAGACATGAGGTATAACGCCTTGCTCGGAAGGCCGTGGATACACTGCATGAGAGCAGTGCCATCCACCCTCCATCAAATGATGAAATTCCCGACAAAGGATGGGATTAAAACCGTCTACGGGGAACAACATGCGGCAAGAGAAATGTTTGCGGTGCACGATGTGGCCCCTACGCCGGTACCTCCGCCCTCGAAGGAGCCAAAGGATTATCAAACAGTAAAATAGCGATAGCAAGCTACGCCCTCGGCTAAGTCCGAACCAAACGAAGAAAAGGACTGTACCGCATCCTTGTGACAAACGATCGAAACATCGACGGCACATTCTACACTAAGGTATGACTGTCTCCTTTCTCTTTCAATCACATTCTACGCTGATCTGAGTGCAGGTATTCGATCAAAACGGCCAAAGCACTCTCCAACTCGAAGGCCTTAGGTTCAAAAGCGTGCGTTGCACTCTTTTCCTTCGACCGGGTTTTCATCCCAAAAAGGGTTTTATCGGCAAGGTTTTTAACGAAGCAACATCCACATGCTACCTAAGGAAGACTCAATAAGTATCCAAGGCTTCTTTTGCAATCAACCTCCAACACTGGGGGGCATCCCCCGGGAGGCCATCCACTCAAAAAAGCCAAGAAACGCCAAATGCGGTCCCAATAGGAAAATAATGTACCGGGCCAAACGGTCGAACGAACCGTGTCCGTATAGCCGGACCCCCAACGGCAAAAACATGTATACTTGTACCGAGTAATCAAAGAATACCTATTATCAGAGCATCTCACACTCCAAAAGAAACTCAGCATTTTCGCAAAAACGACTCCGCCAACGAAAACGTCCCGAACACTAGGGGACTGGCGTCGACAACTCAAAACAATGCGACCTCCGGATCGGAGCTCCTAACTCATAAGCCCTCAATGAGGCAACGCTGAGATCACAAAACACCTCCAGAGCCAAAAATGTCCCGAGCACTCGGTAACTGGCGTCAAAAACTCAAAACCACACGACCCCCGGGTTGGAGACTCCGGAATGGTAAGCCCTTAAACGAGGCAATACCAAGTTTTCAAGCAATGGCTCCCGAGCCGAGAAATCCTCGATAACTCGGGGACTGCCGTCAAATCGCCATCTCCATTGCAATGGCTCCCGAGCCAAGAAATCCTCGATAACTCGGGGACTGCCGTCAAATCGCCATCTCCATCGCAATGGCTCCCGAGCCGAGAAATCCTCGATAACTCAGGGATTGCTATCAAAATCGCCATCTCCATCGCAATGGCTCCCGAGCCAAAAAATCCTCGATAACTCGGGGACTGTCGCCAATCGCTACCAATCAAAAACCCGAGGCCATAAGACCCCGAGCGGGCAGACTCGGTCTCGTAAGACCTCAAGCAAGGCATGAACCACACTTGTACCAAGTGACAATATCTGTAAGACCTCAAGCAAGGCATGAACCATACTTGTACCAAGTATCCAAACTGTAAGACCTCAAAGGCATGTAAAACTTGTAAGACCTTACTAAAGGCATAAACCCGATCTCAAAGTTAAGGCTATATATCGAATTTGTAAGACCCCTAAAAAGGCATACCCTCGATATAGATGCCGAAACTACTTCACTCGGGATAAAAAATGGCTCCGGCAAAACACAAATGACTACGGTCACAAGGATGTACCAGCCAAACTAACGCGACTCGGGGACGCCCGACCATCTCTACAAAATCACAGGCCTTCAATTACTTCGAATCTACTTCGAAAAGAACTGGTTAAACAGGCAACCCTTAACATAGGCAAAAGAGCTTCGACCATGTCAGCCTTTAATCACTGGTTTCAAGATGCTTAGCCTCCGAGCCAAACCTCCAGAGGTGCTCGATCATCGCCGTATAATGACTCACAATCGAGGTTTTTTATTAAACTGTCGAAGAGGGAAAAATAAAGCCTACACAAAAGGTCTCATCGACCCAAGGCGTAAGAGCCATTGTCGCCAGCCCACATAAACGGTCGCACCGACGCAAACAGTAAGAGCCACTGTCGCCAGCTTAAAATACAAAAACTTGAGGGGCGAATGAGCTCGAGTCGAAACCCGACTCGGAGACTGAACCCAAAATAGTTAACTAAAAATTCCCAAGAACAAAAGCGTAAGAGCTCAAGCGCCAGCTTACACTAAAAGGTCGCTTCGACCCAAGGCGTAAGAGCCATTGTCGCCAGCCCACATAAATACAGAAACTTAAGGGTCGAATGAGCTCGAGTCGAAACCCGACTCGGAGACTGAATCCATAATAGTTAACTGAATATGCCTAAGAGCAAAGCGTAAGAGCCATTGTCGCCAGCCTAATGAGCCCCAGGGCCACGTCACGAATCTAAGGATTCCTACCAACTTAAAGGCCAATTGATCTGGCTAAAATCTCGGCAAACAAAAACCCAGAAGATACAAAATCGCGAGGTTTCCCCCTTATACACGTATGCAATGAAATACAAGCTCCATTTACAGCATATTGTGAAAGCACTATACACAAAGACAGAGAATGAAATAAACATCCCCCTTGGGGACTATGGCCCGATGGCCTCATCTTCGCTTTCTTCGGTGTCGGAAAGGAGAAACCGAGCATCACGCTCGTCCGCCCTCGCTCGCGCTAACTCTTCCGAGAGGACAAAATCCCTAGCACTGATCTCCTCGAGAACCTTTCTTCGAGACTTTCAACGAGCATACTCTTTGATCCTATCTTCGCGGTCGAGGATCCTCCTCAGCTCACCTTGAGCATCAACAGCGTCCTTTGAATAGATCGCCATCTCTTGGTCAACCTTAGTTCGGCTCACTACGACTTTAGCCCGGGCATCAACAATATCAGCCTTGACCTTCGAAAGCTCGGACTCTAGCTTCGTAATCACATCTGTTTGAACTAAAGCATTGTCACAAACTAAGCGAAGTTGAACCTCAAGGGCAGAGGCTTTGCCCAGAGCACCCTCCTCCGCCAAAGCCTGAGCGTCCGCCTGATCCTTTAACTCGTCGTACTCGCGCTTGGTTCGGTCAAATTCGCTCTGAAGACGCTCCAGGTCCTCCGTCTTCTTCTACAACTGAAATAAACAAAACATTAGCCTCAGGAGCTAGAAGAAAGAACACACGCTCGGTCTGAACAAAAACCACTTGCTCCTTCAAATAGCTCTCATAATTCAAGCTCCGACTCGCCTCATACTGTAAATATGCCAGCTCATTTTCCTTTTCTTTGCAAAAGCACCTAAGCGATTTCTCCTCGTCCAAAGCTTTCCAAAGCCTGGCCTCACGACGAAGCAGCTCGGGCTTAAGCTTAGCAAAAGCCTGCAAAGGAAAACACGATAAGGAAGGGAGGGCACGAAACTCGAAAAACTTGTGCCAAAACTCACCGCATAGTGAAGCCACCGGGCTTCCTCGAAGGTCGAGCATACATCTGCTAGCCTGGCCTCCCCGGCTCCGAAAAAATCGACCCCAGTCGAGGCACGGTCGCTCAGCACATATGACCCCGGGTTTCGAGCACCCCTCGAAGTACCTCCGATGAAAAAAGAGGACGACAGCGGAGGAGGAACCGCCTTTCCAAAGTCAGAAACCACGTGCGCAGTTGGCTCAGTCGACACTTCCACTCTGGGCCCCCGGTCCAGGTTCGCCTCACTTTGTGCACCGTCACCATGCAAAGGTATCCCTTGCTTATTGCTATCGTTTTTTAGCTCAAAAGCTAGCAACCCTTCCCCCTCTCCAAAGGAGCGCAGCTTCGCCTCGGAAGGCTCTCCGATGCCTGCAACGGCAAGATTAATACGCAGAAAAGGAAAATGCCTTTCCAAATGAAGGAAGGGAAAGGAAAAAATAGCACAACACGCACCGTGATGTTTTGCTTCCCATCTGCCCCAGGACAAATCTCGACACTTGCGCTAATCACAAGTCAAGTGGGTCGCCAGTTTCCGAACCCAATCCGGCAGATTTGGAACGTCGCCCGGTGCCCATGAAACTGCTGCAGAAAAAGAAAAAAAGGCGCGATTACGAAACCAGCTTTCGCCATAAACAAAACCAAGAAGGCACGAAGTGTACCACTTACGTGTGTAATTCCATTCTTCAGGAAATGGCATAAACTCTGCAGGGATAATGTCAACAATCCGGACTCAAATGAATCGACTCATCCGCTATCGATCTCCATCCCCCTTATCATCTACAACGAAGGGCGTGGTTGACCGACATCGCAACGTTAGCAGACCTCGGTGGTGAAAGGGCCGGTACAGCCTAATAAGACGACTGAGCGTAAGTTCGAGCTCCTCCTTCTCCGCGAAAATCTCATCATCAACACTATTCGCCAAAATGACGGGTGGATCTATGCCAAGGTTACTCGATACTTTAAACGAAGTCGAACACAACCCTGTCAACGGGGCCCAGTGTGAAAGGGTACGTGTACACATTCAAGAATCCGTCGACACGATCCGTGATGCCCTCATTCGAGGAAAGTGTTTGCAACACTACTTTCTCCCCCATCCACAGTCTTTCCTCACTGACCCAAGATGCTCTTCTCCTATCAAAGAAGTAACCTTCAAGGTATGCTCTTGTTGGTCCCAAATACCAGAGGCGGAGCTCTCCCCTCTTTGCCTGACAAACCCCGATGTAACAGTCATGGCGATAGCAAACTCAGAGAACTAAAGCAGGAATTGGTGCAAATACGATTGGTTCTGAAATGATGAAAGTCTTAACGCAGGAAAAGAATAGTAGCTGCTTAGAATGATGGGATCTCCAAAAGAGCAAAAACAACCCTATATATATGGAAAAAAACGGCGACGGTCCGCCTGCCTCAAGAGCCAATCAAAAAACACTAACTGATATCACTTCGGGAAGATACGCTGGCGTAATCGCCTCGATAGCTTTACAACCATCTCGTACGTTAGGCGATGCCATGTAATGTTTTGGGAACGGAGATCCCCGTACCACTTCAATTCCCGAGGTGGTAACCGACCTCGAGGACCTCCATCAAAGGGAAGTTAGGCTCTAAGAGGCCAACGACATCCTCACCAGTCCCAAGGTGGTACCCTACCTCGAGGACCTACATCAAAGAAAGTTAGGCTCAAGAGGCTAACGACATCCTCACCAGTCCCGAGGTGGTACCCGACCTCGAGGGCCTCCATCAAAGAAAGTTAGGCTCCAGGAAGCCAACATCATCACCACAAGTCCCGAGGTGGTACCCGACCTCGATGACCTCCATCAAAGTGAAGTTAGGCTCCAAGAGGCCAACGACATCCTCACCAGTCCCGAGGTGATACCCGACCTCGAGGAACTCCATCAAAAAGAAGTTAGAAGCCAACGGCTTCACCGTAAGTCCCGAGGTGGTACCCGACCTCGAGGACCTCTATCAAAAAGAAATTAGGCTCTAAGAAGCCAACGGCCTCACCGCAAGTCCCGAGGTGGTACCCGACCTCGAGGACCTCCATCAAGAAGAAGTTAGGCTCTAGAAAGCCTTTAGCATCATCACCAGACCCGAGATGGTACCTGATCTCGGAGATCTCTCCAAGGGGCCATCGACGTCATAGCAAGACTCGAGATGGTACTCGGTTCCGAAGGCTCCTCTCAAGGAGAAAGATAAGCACTTAAAACTCTGTTCGTATGGGCTTGGCCTCGGGATATCATCTGAACCCGGGCAGTCCCTCATCCGGGATCTTCAACAACGCCTTAAGGCTATATATACTAAGTTCAAGACAAGTTTCCAGACGGCTCGAGTTAACCCTCACTCGAGGACTGCTCTCGAAAGCCTAAAGGCATTCTCCGTTCTCGAGCTTCCGAGTGAATCCCCCCTCGAAGATCATTGCCGGGTCTAAAGGATAAATCCCGATTTGAGGGTTCGAAGCCCTATTCTCATTCAACTCAAAGTAAGGGTCCCGACGACTCGAGTTTATTTGTCCAACCCGGGCTCGATATCAACACCGACCGGTGGAGCCATGCACTCAAAGTCTCCATAAGTGCAAATAAAAGGAAACATATCAAACACCAGAGACAAAATTGGAGAAACATCTTTGTATTCATATACACTTGATTACAAAAGCCCACGAGGGGTCCTTACATAAGATTACAAAACCCCACGAAGGGTCCTTACACAGACACAAAGAAGCAAAAGAAAATACATACGACGAAAGCCAAGAATCTAAGCTATTCTCCAGGGAGCATCCACAGCGGCAGCACGTTCGAGCATCGCCTCCTTGATGGTATCATCTCGGTCTCCCCAAAGTAGCATCTTCAAGGGAGAAGATGAAGAAGAGGAAAGTGGTGGAGAAGAGCAAAGTGACGCAAAAGAAGCAGAAAGGAATGAAGAAGTGGCTGGGTGAAAACTTTTGCTAGTATGGATTTCACCAGTAAGCCATTTCTTGAGACATTACCCCGGTGCGGAATGCGGCAGTTGGTAGATATTGCCACCTCACTCCATGGAAAGTAAAGGGAGTGAGGTGCCGCACCGGGTAGTCGGGGGAGGTGAGCAGCGGCGTAAAGTCCGAACACCCCCCTCAGCAGCGGTGTAAAGTCCAAACCTTTTTCCAAGCCGGGACAAATCGGCCCCCTACCTCGTCATCTCGAGCCAATGATGACAGCAACAACAACAACAACAACGACAAGACGGCATAATCTCGCTCAACGAGAAAAGGCCCAGAAAAAAGGCTATGGGGCGGTTGGTGAGAACGCCGCCATGTATCCTTATGGCAGCGGACCTCGAACATGATGGACAACAATGGATGAGGACGGTGAAAAGAGAAGGATGGATAGATATTGGAAGACACTTGAGTAAAAAATTGATTTCAGGGGGTTCCCATTTATATGAAGGTCGGAAGCGTAACCGACGGCATCATTAATATCTTTGAAAGACGTATCGGTAGGCGCATTTAATGCATCCTTGGGAGCTGAACCGGCAGCGACATTATTGCTTTGAAGAATAAGAAACGGGAATGCTATGAGTAATTCTGGAAAGATGAACCGACGGGACGCTTCAGTCATCATGATGGTTTGCGTCATAAATATGACGTCATCATGGGAAGTCCGAAGAGTTGGTTGTCAAAATCATTTCTTATTGCTCCTCTCCAAGAAACGCGGGGACTATTTGTATACGGTGAAATTGGAGGGTCCAATTCCCCGTCATCGAGGCACCTCAGAAGATCATCTCGAAGGCTCGAGGCTACTAGGCTACGGTCGAGTCTCCTCCCTCGAGGTTCGTCGACGCTCGACCTTGGGACAATGTTGACCCCGGCTATGGTAGAAAAGGGGAGTTCCCAAGACACGTGACTAGGACTGACAAAGTCTAGTGGGTTGTTCTGAACCAAAATTAGGGCGTCATTCAGCTATCCCATCCCCATATCTATGTAATTAATGTATTTTGTACTATGTTGGGATTTCCCTCCTATATAAAGGGAGTCCTTGTCATTTCGTAAAGGATCTGTTGCTTCAACTGCTCCACACGAAATATACAAGAACATTATCTCTGCTTTCTATCATATTCTCTTGATATTATTGCTTCCTTTTATTATCTTCATTATTCTTTGTTATTTATTGCTTATCATTGGCCATAAAGAGCCATCTTAGATTTTATCGTAACTGTGTCATACTTCGATCACCTTCGATAGCTCGCAGTCGAGCCCCGGAATCGACCTCGAGGCTCCCGAATCGACAAGCTCGAGTCCTCAATTGTCAACCTATCGGTTTGGTTATAATCCCACTCCTAACTCTTATTTCATTTCTAAATCTCACACATAGCATCAACTGCTAAACAATCGGCATAAAAATAGATCACGTATTTTTAGAGTCCCATAATCAAATTTAATTGTTATTACCATTTTTACGGTTAACAATAGGCTTTATATTTCCCTCGTTAAAGACTTTTTGAAGTTTTTGTGTTCGCTCAACTCTTCGACGGTCCGATAAGAACCTTGATTGTGAGCCGTTATGCAGCGATAAATAAGCACCTCGGGAGGTTTCGCTCGATGGCTGAATTGTTTCGAAGCCTGTTGTTTGGAGCTGACATGATTGAAGCTCTTTTGCTTATGCCGAGGGTAGCCTGATTAACCGGTTCTTTTCGAAGTATTTTCGAAGTAATTTGAAGGCATGTGATTTTATGGCGACGGTCGGGCATCCCCGGGTCGCGTTAGATTGGCCGGAGCCTTATGACCGTGGTCATTGTGTTTGGTCGTAGCCTTTTAGTCCCCGAGTGAAGTAGCCTCGGCGTTTATATTGAGGGTATGCCTTTTTAGCGGTCTTACAAGTTCGAATATATAGCCTTGACTTTTAAGATCGGGATTATGCCTTTTGTAAGGTCTTATAAATTTGAACATGCCTTACTTGAGGTCTAACAGATAGGTTACTTAGTACAAGCATAATTCATGCCTTGCTTCTTACTTGGTACAAGCATAATTCATGCCTTGCTTGAGGACTTACATATAGGCTACTTGGTACAAGCATAACTCATGCCTCGCTTGAGGTCTTACAGATTTGATATTTCCTTATGGAGGGTTTTTTCGGGCTCGAGAGTACCCGCTTGGGGTCTTATGGCCTCGAGTTTTTGATAGCTCGACGGGGTGACAGTCGGCGACAGTCCCCGAGACATCGAAAGTTTTTGGCTCTGGAGCCGTTCCTTGTAATCTTCATGTTGCCTGATCGAGGGCTAATGAGCTAGAAGTTTCCGGCCCGGAGGTCTTACAGCATCGGGTTTTTGATGTCAGATCCCGAATGTTCGGGAAATTTCTGGCTCTGGAGCCGCTTCTTGTTAAATTAGCAAGCTTCTTTGAAGCGCAAGGCATTTTGATGGTAAAAGATACTCCTCTGATTACTTGGTACAAGTATACATGTCTTCATCGTCGAGGGTTCGATTATTCTATGCGGACACGGTTCATTTGACCGTTTGGCCCGTTACATCATTTTCCTATCGAGACCCTCTTTGGTTTATCTTGATTTCTCCGAGGATATCTCCTGGGGGATGCCTCCCAGTGTTCGAGGTTGATTGAAGAGAAGCCTTGAATACTTGTTACGTTCTCCCTGGGTAGCATATAAGCGTAGCCTCGTTAAAAACCTTGCCGGTAAAACCCTTTCGGGAAAAAATCCGAGCGAAGGAAAAGAGTGCACTGCATGCTTTAAAACCCAAGGTCTTTGAGTCGGAGGATGCTCCGGTGTCTTCTATCGGAAACCTTAGCAGTAATAGCGTTTGAGCATTGATATGTTCCAATTGCTTGGAAGTTTTTCGCCTTCCATGGTACCGAGCTTGTAGGATCCTTTGCCGATTACTCTGAGGACGCGGTATGGTCCTTCCCAGCTCGGGCCTAGCTTTCCTTCATAAGGGTTTCGAGTGTTTAGGGTGATTTTCCTTAGGACTAAGTCCCCGACTCCAAAATTTCGGAGATTTGCTCTCCTGTTATAGTATCTTTCGATTCTTTGTTTTTGGGCGGCCATTCGGACCAGTGAAGCTTCCCGCTTTTCATCTAATAGTTCGAGGGCTGCAGTCATGGCCTCGTTGTTTAAGCTCTCGGTGGCATGTCGAAATCTTGCGCTCGGCTCTCCGACCTCGAGAGGTATTAGAGCGTCGGAGCCACATACCAGAGAGAAAGGCGTCTCTCCCGTGATCGATTTTGAAGTTGTTCGATATGCCCATAGTACCTCGGGCAACATTTCTCTCCATTTTCCTTTCGCATTTTCCAACTTCTTTTTCAAGTTTTGAATGATGGTCTTGTTTGTGGACTCGGCTTGACAGTTTGCACATGGGTGCTAGGGTATTGACAGGATCCTTTTGATTTTATGGTCTTCGAGGAACTTTGTTACTTTGCTTCCGATGAACTGTTTCTCGTTATCACACGTTATCTCGGAGGGAATCCCAAATCCACACATGATATGGTCCCAAATGAAGTTAATGACTTCTTTTTCTCTTATCTTCTCGAAGGCCTGCGCTTCCACCCATTTTGAGAAGTAGTCAGTCATAAATAAAATAAATCTAGCTTTACCCGGTGCCGTTGGCAGGGGTCCGACGATGTCCATCCCCCACTTCATGAACGTCCATGGTGACAAGATTGAATGTAGCTGTTCACCGGGTTGGTGAATCATCGGTGCGAATCTCTGGCATTTGTCGCATTTTTGGACGAATTTTTTGGTGTCTTTCTCCATGCTGTCCCAATGGTAACCTGCTCTGATCACCTTTTGGACTAAGGAATCGGCACCGGAGTGATTTCCGCAGGTGCCCTCGTGGATTACTCGGAGCACGTAATCTGTGTCCCCCGGTCCCAGGCATACTCCTAGGGGCCCATCAAAGGTTCTTCCGTATTGAGTTCCATTTTCATCGAGTGAGAATCGGGCTGCTTTGGTTTGCAGAGCCCTAGAATCTTTTGGGTCCGCGGGTAGCTTCCCATTTTCCAAATAATCGACATACTTGTTTCTCCAATCCCATGTCAGGCTAGTGGAGTTGATCTGGGCGTGGCCTTCCTCGATTACTGATTTGGATAGCTGAACAATAGCCCCGGGGAGTATGTCATCTTCCTCGACGGATGATCCCAGGTTTGCGAGAGCATCGGCCTCGCTATTCTGTTCTCGAGGTATGTAGACCAAAGTCCATTCTTTGAAGTGGTGCAATGTGACTTGAATTTTGTCTAAGTATCTTTGCATCCTGTCTTCTCGAACATCGAAGTTCCCATTTACCTGGTTTACCACCAGAAAGGAATCACATTTTGCTTCGATGACTTCCGCTCCTAGGCCTTTGGCCAATTCTAGACCTGCAATCATAGCCTCATACTTGGCTTCGTTGTTAGTCAATTTTGCAGTTTTTATAGATTGCCTAATCATGCCGCCCGTAGGTGGCTTCAGAACTATACCGAGTCCGGACCCTTTCACGTTCGAGGCGCCGTCAGTGAACAAGGTCCATACTCCCGAAGATATGCCCGTTTTTAGTATCAGTTCATTCTCTACCTCGGGCACAAGGGCGGGTGTGAAGTCGGCCACAAAATCCGCCAGAATTTGGGACTTGATAGCCGTTTGGGGTTGGTATTCGATATCGTAACCCCCGAGTTCGACTGCCCATTTGGCTAGACGGCCTGATAATTCGGGCTTATGCAATATGCTTCGAAGAGGATATGTCGTTAAAACACAAATATGATGGCATTGAAAATAAGGCTTTAATTTTCGAGATGCGCTTATTAATGCAAGAGCTAACTTTTCTAGGTGCGGATACCTGGTTTCGGCATCTCCCAGGGTCCGACTTACATAATAGACAGGGAATTGCTTACCTTGCTCTTCTCGAACCAGCATACCACTTACCGCTACCTCAGACATAGCCAGGTACAAATATAGCGTTTCATCCTCCTTTGGGGTGTGGAGTAAAGGTGGGTTCGTCAGATATCGCTTCAACTCCTCCAAGGCACGTTGGCATTCCGAAGTCCATTCGAAGCTGTATTTCTTTTTGAGTAAGGAGAAGAAATGATGACTCTTGTCTGACGACCTCAATATGAATCGGCCCAAGGCTGATATTCGCCCAGTCAGCCGTTGCACGGCCTTCACATTGTTTACCATCGTGATCTCTTCGATGGCTTTGATTTTGTCGGGGTTGATCTCAATCCCCTTGTTTGACACCATGAAGCCTAAGAATTTGCCCGAACCCACTCCGAAGGCACATTTTTCGAGATGGAGTTTCATGTTGTAGCTTCTGAGGATGTCGAATGTCTCCTGCAAATGAGTTGAATGGTCCTCTACGCGCAGGGACTTAACCAACATATCATCAATGTAAATTTCCATGGAATTGCCTATTTGGTGTTCGAACATCTTATTAACTAGGCGCTGGTACGTGGCTCCCACGTTTTAGCCCGAAGGGCATCACATTGTAGCAGTACGTACCGTACTTCGTGATGAACGAAGTTTTTTCCCTATCCTCGGGGTTCATCTGAATTTGATTATTCCCCGAGTAGGCGTCGAGAAAGGTCAGGATCTCATGGCCGGCCGTGGCATCGATCAAGCGGTCGATGTTGGGCAATAGGAATGGATCTTTGGGGCACGCTCAATTTAAGTCTTTATAATCTACGCACATTCTTAACTTATTCCCTTTTTTGGGAACTACCACCACATTGGCCAACCATTCGGGATATTTTACTTCCCTAATAGATCCTATTTTGAGGAGTTTTGTTACCTTATCTTTGATGAACGCGTGTTTTATCTCAAACTGAGGTCTTCTTTTTGGCTTCACCGGTTTGAACCCGGGGTCGACACTTAGTCGATGGGTGGTTATTTCCCGCGGGATCCCTGTCATATCTAAATGGGACCACGCAAAGCAATCGATGTTATTAATAAGAAATTGAATGAATTTTTTCCTGAGTTCGGGGGTTAATCCCGTTCCCAGGTATACCTTCCGATCTGGGAGATGCTCGATCAAAACGGCTTGCTCCAGCTCTTCAACTGTTGATTTTTTTGCATCCAATTCTTCGGGGGCAACAAAGGTTCGGGGGGAGAGGAAGTCTTCTTGGTCGTTCTCGGGGGCCTGTTTGCTCCGGCTCCTCCGAGGTGGAGGGTATTGAGGTTCGTGCCTCCTCATGAACCGCAAACATCTCCTTCGCCGCATGTTGTTCTCCATATACCGTTTTTATACCGTTCTCTGTTGAAAACTTTATCTTCTGATGAAGAGTTGATGGTACTGCCCTCATGTTGTGTATCCATGGTCTTCCAAGCAATGCATTGTACCTCATGTCACCTTTGATGACATGAAATTTTGTGTCTCGAGCTGTGTCGGACACGTTGTCCGGGAGGGTGATCTCCCCCTTCATTGCTTCGCCGGCCATGTTGAAGCCGTTCAGGACTCGGGAGGTAGGTATGATTTGATAGAGCAATTCGAGCTGCTCTACCACCTTCGACCTGATTACGTTGGCCGAACTACCTGGATCCACGAGTACACGTTTAATTTGAACATTATTCAAGAGAAATGAAATTACCAGCGCATCGTTATGGGGATGAGACAAGGTCTCGAAGTCCTCTTCACTGAATGCAAGGATGTCCTCGGGCATGCGGCCCCGAATTTGCCCTTCTGTTGCAGCGGAAACTTTTGCCCGCTTGATCACGGATCCTTGAGGAATGTCGGTCCTATTGATACCCAAATTTTTCCTATATATTTTAAATATGCATAAAAGCCTTTAAAATAGCATATATATGCATATATAAGCATGCACAAGGCTTTCATTATTTTTCCCATAATTTTAAGGGTGTAAATTGATTTATTTTCCCTCTTTTATCCACAAAATCCCCAATAATTATTTTCAAAATTATTGTTTTTGATAATTCATTTATTTGATCTCTATACTTATGCCAAAATATGGCTAATGTAATTTTGTGTATTTTTACAATTACATTTAGTATTTTTTAAGCTAAATTGCATATAATTTCAATGTTAGCCCATTTTAAAATATAATTGTATTTTATATGCATAAAATTGGCCCCTGCATTTTTAAAATATTAATTATGTATTTTAAAATATTTTGGCACCTTAAATTATTATTCAGATATTACTTATTATTTATTAAAATTAAAATAGGGAAAAACTGGTTATTTAAATAATAGCCAAATTTGGCTTTCAATTGTAGCCAAAATTGGACCAATTCCCAGCTCCATCTTCTAATTAAATAACCCGACCCAGACCAAATTACCCCTACCCGACCCAAGTCATTTTAAATCCTGGCCGTTGATCTTTTAGATCAACGGCCCTCGTTCTTCCTTTCCTTTTTAATTTTGAGAGACCCCAAACCCTAAATCATTTCTTCTAAACCGCCGCCTTCAGATGCTCTCTCATCTCCACTCTTCTCTCAAACCTAACCCTAGACTCCTCCACTCACCTCCTTCTCCGGTCATCTCCGGCGACTATCCCTGAAACCCCAAGCCTCCAATGGTCACTCCACCACCTTGCTCATCATCCCTAAGGCCCTCAAGGGTCCTGGGCCATGTCGATTGGGACCTAGAGTTTCTGATTCTGTTGTTCGAGACTTCTCTGGTGTGATTTTGGGCAAAATCACACCATAGGTGTTACGAATTGTGAGGTTACAACAGGTTCTTTTAATTTCTATTTGGGTTTCCTTTGAAACCCTAACTCTCTTCTGAATCTCTCAGATCCGTGTTATTTTCATGCTTTAAGCCTGTTTCCTTCTATGATTTGCTTATTCTCGAGCTTTCCTCTGAAAGATCCTCTACTCTAAACCGTTTTACTTTCGTTGAAAACTAGGGTTTTCTTTTCGGTTCTTTCTACACCTGTTTTTACCGATTTCCTTATGATTAAACCTTTTTCCCTTGTTTATTTTGACCGATTTTATGTTCCTACTACTTTTTAACTTGACTCTGTTAAAAGCCCTAATTTTTAAAAGATTTTTCATTACTTCGTTTCTGTGTGTTAGCATGATTTTCTTTGCTTTGCTTCTGTGTGTTAGCCTGTTTACCTGATTCTTGTTAATCTCTTGTGGTCCCCCATGCTTCGAATATGTTATGCTGAATCTTTTGCCTACTTATATCATCCCTATATGATTGTGTTTGCTCATCTCTTGTTTCTTCTTGTCTATATAACTGACCGTGTTTGTTTGCTACTCCTGTTCATTCGTCTCTATTTATATGGTGAAATATACAGAATCATGACTCCCCATGATTGATTCTGATTTTCCTTAGTTGATGGTGATTGAAAGATCTTCTTTTAAAGCCCTAACGGCTTTACCTCGTCTGTTTAAATTTACTGATTTCATTACCTTATTTACCATGGTACTTTGTTTACTTAGTCTTTCCTTAATTGGGTTTTTTCTTAATTTGGTCCTAATTGACTACTCTATGCCTACTGAACCTTGACTCTTCCTTATTTAATCATGCATTGATTCTTCTTCCTGCTTTACATGGTACTGAATCTTTTTGTTTGATTTTAATTCCCTTAACTTAAGGAAGTACTTCCTTGATTCTCCGATTGATTGATTCTGAGTTCTTAAATTAGTGTATTACTATGATTTTTACCTTATTCCACTACCTATTTTCAACTATAAATACTCTAAGTCTTTCACAAACAAGGCACCGGCAATTAACTTTCAAAAACTCCTCTCTTATAAAAATCTCTGTTTCTCTTTCTTCCTTGTGTTATTTGCTACTATTAGCCGGCTACAAGCCAAGGCTAATCATCTGTACCCTTTGGTTCTTTCATTCTTCTTGCTTCTATCTTTACTGGTATGTCCTAGTTAACTTAAAGCCTCAACAACAACATGTTTCTCTTCTTGTTTCAGTTTCTTTTATTTCTAGCCTGCTTTTACGTGTGGTTCTGTTGTGAAGTTTGTAGTTAGGCTATATTATCAGCATGCTAGTATGACTCCCCTCCCTTTTAATTCATGTATTCCCTTGTGTGATTCAAACATGCTTGGACAATTGTTCTCTTTACTTGCTGTGTGCTTACCATTCTTATGAATCCCAAATCCCTATCCCCTCTATGAGTCTATGTTTTTCCCAATTGGTTTGTGATTATGCCAGTTTCAACTATTTCTGAGCATGTCCAAAACCAGTCCAAGTACCCTTGCTGGGGTTATGTGTTTGCAGTCAAGTGCCTGTGTATTCCCAAACCCTTAGCCCCTGTGTGACTACTGAGTTCAGTTGGACTCTGTGACTACTGAAGTACTTGACTGTTTGTATCACTACAACTTTTTTCAGACAACCTCTATTACCTCATTAATTTCTTTCATAAACAGACTTTTAAGTCCAGTCTTTAATAAATTTCTTTCAATCTGTGTCCTGCACTCCCACTTCATTCTTAGTTAATAAGTTCTGACCCCTCTAGTATGTGTACTGCCTTGGGATCCTCTTGAGAACCCTCTGAACTCTGGCATACTAAGGCTGGTCTTTCCACACTGCACTGGTTCAATGCTTTATGCACCTAGACTCTGATTTGTTTATGGAAATGAGGCTTGAAAGACCATTGGAGGCTTCTAGAAAATTTGGGCCTAATTGCAGGCTCTCTATAGAATAGCTTCTTAATTTTCTATTTTTTTTATGTAATTCATTTATTAGTCTGTAATAATTTGTAAACAGAAATTCGGGGGTACTTAGTAAAAAGGGGTGGGTAGATGTATACTTTGTGGGGTAACATGGGTAGAAATCTTGCTCTTAGGATCTTACTTTTAAAAATCTGTCTGTTTTACTCAATCGAAAACATGCTCATAGGGGTTTACTCTTTTTAAACCCTGATTGCTTTGCCTAATAGAAATCATGCCTATAGGATTTCACTATTAATGTCGTTTGCATCATAATAGATGTCATGCTTATAGGATTTCACTATTAATGTCGTTCGCATCATAATTGAAATCATGCCTATAAGGACTTCATTTCCCGTGTCGTTTGCATCAAACAGGAATCACGTTCTTAAGATTCTGCATTTTTGTCATGTTAGAAATCATGTTCATAGGGCCTCAAACAACCGTGTCTTCATTTCAAATATAGACATCATTCTTGTAAGGACTGCAATCTGCAATTACGTCTAATAGTCTAATTAACCTAATGAGTCAATTTCATTTTCGTGTAGTTTACTTCTTAAAACTGGCCTTATTCAGTGATGACATTTCCTGAAACTAGTTCTTTCAAATTCGGCTTAACCTCATTAGATATCTTGCTTACAGGTGTCAAAAAGGGTCTATTTCGAAAACTTCTTTGTCTCTGCATTAATATATGTACACAGTACTGTACATAGGCAAGCCTTACGGTATTTTTCAAAACCTGCATTTCCCTGAAGTTGTTTCCATTGTTCAACATTTCTGATTCTAATAAGTTGTTTAAAAGGAGTCACTAGGCAACTATTAGGTCATAACTTCTGAATCTGAAAGTAGTCTATTTCTGCATAATCGCTTAGAAATCCTGCTTTAGGACTTTGATTAATAAAGACCTTAACTGTGTTTGAGCCGTGCTGCTTGTANATCTGCCTTCTCTTTGCATGAGTCTAATCCTTGACTCCATATTTGCATGAGTCTAAGCCCTGACTCCATACTTGCATGAGTCTAGTCTCTGACTCCACATTTGCATGAGTCTAATCCTTGACTCCATATCTGCATGAGGCTGATCCTAGCCTCCATATGTGCATAGGACTAAACCCTGTCCCGCATCTTGCATGAGGTTAAGCTCTACCTCCATATCTGCCTTATCTTTGCATGAGTCTAATCCTTGACTCCATATTTGCATGAGTCTAAGCCCTGACTCCATACTTGCATGAGTCTAGTCTCTGACTCCACATTTGCATGAGTCTAATCCTTGACTCCATATCTGCATGAGGCTGATCCTTGCCTCCATATGTGCATGGGACTAAGCCCTGTCCCGCATATTGCATGAGGTTAAGCTCTACCTCCACATTTGCCTTCTCTTTGCATGAGTCTAATCCTTGACTCCATATTTGCATGAGTCTAAGCCCTGAATCCATCTTTGCATGAGTCTAATCCCAGTCTCCCATCTTGCACGAGTCTGATCCCTGACTCCATATTGCATGGGACTAAGCCCTATCCCGCATCTTGCATGAGGTTAAGCTCTACCTCCATATTTGCGTTCTCTTTGCATGAGACTAAGCTCTATCTCCAATCCTGCATGAGTCTAAGCCCTGACTCCATACGTGCATGAGGCTAATCCTTGCCTCCATATTTGCATCATGATAATCCTTGCCTCCCCACTTGCACGGGACTAAACACTGTCCCTCTATGCACCAATGCTGCTCTATTTTTCTACTAATCACCTACTTGCTTTGATCGGGCTAAGCTCTGCCCTTCATTTCACAAGACTAAGCCTTGTCTTGTTACATCATATTATTGCATTTCATGGGCTAAAATATCGCCAATCTGTCCAAATGCGTCATAGTCTAAAGGCATCATCCTCATAGCCGGAAGACACCATGCCATGGCTTGAGGATCCCCCAAATTTGCATATCATTATTCAAAGGCGCCATGGTTCGGAGGCACCATTTACATTGACCGAGAACATCATTTCATGGCCTGCCAATCCCTCATTAAACAATTCATGGCCCGGGATGTCATGGTCCAAGGACGTCATCTTTAACTGTCCGAAGACAACCTTCACGGTCCAAAGGGAATTTGCATCATATTTATGTTTTCGCAAATATGTTTGTAGCATCTTTTATTTGCAGGTAACCAGCGAACAACCGCTATCCAAGCAGGAGCGATCTCGCTCCAATTCCCTCCAACCGCCCCGAACCTTAACCGTTCACCGTAGCCACTTCCGCATCTCGCGTCCGTCCTCACAATAATTTCATCGGCATAATACGCAGGTGAGTCCAGAACTACACAGGGCCTGATTCCTGTAAAACTAGGGATATGTAGGCAACTCAAAAATCGGAGTTCGGCCTCCGTCTTCTGAAGCATCCCATTCGGTCAAAATTGGCCATCATTTCTTTACCCGAAAACTCTTTCATCCTTCCCAGGTAAAGAGGGGCAGCTGTTGATACCCAATTTTTCCCTTATATATTTTAAATATGCATAAAAGCCTTTAAAATAGCATATATATGCATATATAAGCATGCACAAGGCTTTCATTATTTTTTCCATAATTTTACGGGTGTAAATTGATTTATTTTCCCCTTTTTATCCACAAAATCCCCAATAATTATTTTCAAAATTATTGTTTTTGATAATTCATTTATCTGATCTCTATAATAATGCCAAAATATGGCTAATGTAATTTTGTGTATTTTTACAATTACATTTAGTATTTTTTAAGCTAAATTGCATATAATTGCAATGTTATCCCATTTTAATATATAATTGTATTTTATATGCATAAAATCGGCCCATTTATTTTTAAAATATTAATTATGTATTTTAAAACATTTTGGCACCTTAAATTATTTTCAGATATTACTTATTATTTATTAAAAATAAAATAGGGAAAAACTGGTTATTTAAATAATAGCCAAATTTGGCTTTCAATTGTAGCCAAAATCGGACCAATTCCCAGCCCCATCTTCTAATTAAATAACCCGACCCAGACCCAATTACCCCTACCCGACCCAAGCCATTTTAAATCCTGACCGTTGATCTTTTAGATCAACGGCCCTCGTTCTTCCTTTCCTTTTTAATTTTGAGAGACCCCAAACCTTAAATCATTTCTTCTAAACCGCCGCCTTCAGATGCTCTCTCATCTCCACTCTTCTCTCAAACCTAACCCTAGACTCCTCCACTCACCTCCTTCTCCGGTCATCTCCGGCGGCTATCCCTCAAACCCCAAGCTTCCAGTGGTCACTCCACCGCCTTGCTCATCATCCCTAAGGCCCTCAAGGGTCCTGGGCCATGTCGATTGGGACCTAGGGTTTCTGATTCTGTTGTTCGAGGCTTCTCTGGTGTGATTTTGGGCAAAATCACACCATAGGTGTTACGATTTGTGAGGTTACAACAGGTTCTTTTGATTTCTATTTGGGTTTCCTTTGAAACCCTAACTCTCTTCTAAATCTCTCAGATCTGTGTTATTTTCATGCTTTAAGCCTGTTTCCTTCTATGATTTGCTTATTCTCGAGCTTTCCTCTGAAAGATCCTCTACTCTAAACTGTTTTACTTTCGTTGAAAACTAGGGTTTTCTTTTCGGAGTTCTTTCTACACCTGTTTTAACCGATTTCCTTATGATCAAACCTTTTTCCCTTGTTTATTTTGACCGATTTTATGTTCCTACTACTTTTTAACTTGACTCTGTTAAAAGCCCTAATTTTTAAAAGATTTTTCATTACTTCGTTTCTGTGTGTTAGCATGATTTTCTTTACTTCGCTTCTGTGTGTTAGCCTGTTTACCTGATTCTTGTTAATCTCTTGTGGTCCCCCATGCTTCGAATATGTTTTGCTGAATCTTTAGCCTACTTATATCATCCCTATATGATTGTGTTTGCTCATTTCTTGTTTCTTCTTGTCTATATAACTGACCGTGTTTGTTTGCTACTCCTATTCATTCGTCTCTATTTATATGGTGAAATATATAGAATCATGACTCTCCATGATTGATTCTGATTTTCCTTAATTGATGGTGATTGAAAGATCTTCTTTTAAAGCCCTTAAAGCTTTACCTCGTCTGTTTAATTTAACTGATTCCATTACCTTATTTACCATGGTACTTTGTTTACTTAGTCTTTCCTTAGTTCGGTTTTTTCTGAATTCGGTCCTAATTGACTACTCTATGCCTACTGAACCTTGACTCTTTCGTTATTTAATCATGTACTGATTCTTCTTCCTGGTTTATATGGTACTGAATCTTTCCCTTTGATTTTAATTCCCTTAAGGAAGTACTTCCTTGATTCTCCGATTGATTGATTCCGAGTTCTTAAATTAGTGTACTACTATGATTTTTACCTTATTCCACTGCCTATTTTTAACTATAAATACTCTAAGTCTTTCACAGACAAGGCACCGGCACTTAGCTTTCAAAAACTCCTCTCTTATAAAAATCTCTGTTTCTCTTTCTTCCTTGTGTTATTTGCTACTATTAGCCGGCTGCAAGCCAAGGCTAATCATCTGTACCCTTTGGTTCTTTCATTTTGCTTGCTTCTATCTTCACTGGTATGTCCTAGTTTAACTTAAAGCCTCAACAACAGTATGTTTCTCTTCATTTTTCAGTTTCTTTTATTCTAGAATGCTTTTACTTGTGGTTCTGTTGTGATGTTTGTAGTTAGGCTATATTATCAGCATGCTAGTATGACTCCCCTCCCTTTTAATTCATGTATTCCCTCGTGTGATTCAAACATGCCTGGACAATTCTTCTCTTTACTTGCTGTGTGCTTACCATTCTTATGAATCCCAAATCCCTATCCCCTCTATGAGTCTATGTTTTTCCTGATTTGTTTGTGATTATGCCAGTTTCAACTATTTCTGAGCATGTCCAAAACCAGTCCAAATATCCTTGTTGGGGTTATGTGTTTGCAGTAAAGTGCCTATGTATTCCCAAACCCTTGGCCCCTGTGTGACTACTGAGTTCAGTTGGACTCTGTGACTAATGAAGTACTTGACTGTGTGTATCACTACAACTTTTTTCAGACAACCTCTATTACCTTATTAATTGCTTTCATAAACAAACTTTTAAGTCCAGTCTTTAATAAATTTCTATCAATCTGTGTCCTGCACTCCCACTTCATTCTTAGTTAATAAGTGCTGCCCCCCCTCTAGTATGTGTACTGCCTTGGGATCCTCTTGAGAACCCTATGAACTCTGGAATACTGAGGTTAGCCTTTCCACACTGCACTGGTTCAATGCTTGGCTACTAAGTCTAGGTGTAAGCATTGCCTGGGGTCCTTGAGACCCTTAGGGAACTTTGATGCACCTAGACTCTGATTTGTCCATTAAAACGAGGCTTGAAAGACTATTGGAGGCTTCTGGGAAATTTGGGCCTAATTGCAGGCTCTCTATAGAATAGCTTCTTGATTTTCTATTTTTTTATGTAATTCATTTATTGGTCTGTAATAATTTATAAACAGAAATTCGGGGGTACTTAGTAAAAAGGGGTGGGTAGATGTATACTTTGTGAGGTAACATGGGTAGAAATCCTGCTCTTAGGATCTTACTTTTAAAAATTTGTCTGGTTTACTCAATAGAAAACATGCTCATAGAGATTTACTCTTTTTAAAACCTGATTGCTTTGCCTAATAGAAATCATGCCTATAGGATTTCACTATTAATGTCATTTGCATCATAATAGAAATCATGCCTATAGGATTTCACTATTAATGTCGTTTGCATCATAATAGAAATCATGCCTATAAGGACTTCATTTCTAGTGTCGTTTGCATCAAATAGGAATCACGTTCTAAAGATTCTGCATTTTTCGTCATGTTAGAAATCATGTTCATAGGGCCTCAAACAACCGTGTCTTTAATCATTTCAAATATAGAGATCATGCCTGTAGGGATTGCCATCCGCAATTACGTCTAGTAGTCTAATTGGCCTAATGAGTCAATTTCATTTTCGTCTAGTTTACTTCTTAAAATTGGCCTTATTCAGTGATGACATTTCCTGAAACTAGTTCTTTCAAATTCGGCTTAACCTCATTAGATATCCTGCTTACAGGTGTCAAAAAGGGTCTATTTCCAAAACTTGTTTGTCTCTGCATTAATATATGTACACAGTACTGCACATAGGCAAGCCTTAGGGTATTTTTCAAAACCTGCATTTCCCTGAAGTTGTTTCTATCGTTCAACATTTCTGATTCTAATAAGCTGTTTAAAAGGAGTCACTAGGCAACTATTAGGTCATAACTTTTGAATCTGAAAGTGATCTATTTCTGCATAATCGCTTAGAAATCCTGCTTTAGGACTTTGATTAATAAAGACCTTAACTGTGTTTGAGTTGTGCTGCTTGTATGTTTGTTTGAAGAGGAAATTGTGAGCCTCTTAATTGCTCCCATTATGTGAAAGTCCTAAATGTTTTTGACTGTCGCCTTAGATTTTCGCCTTTAAAACCTTAGGGGTACGTCTAGAACCACCCATAGGTAGAGGTCTTAACACCCTGCGGGACCACTAAGAAGGGACGGGTAGCAGCACACGATAGGAATCCGTGACCAACACTCGCTTTGCATGAACAATAAGGGGATGGGAAGGGTAGACATGGATATGATGACCGGTGCGCTAATGCCACACGTAGCTCCTTTTCCATATGATGCCATGCGTAGCCCCTTTTCCATATCCACCCAAATATGATATCCCTAGTTAACCCCGTTGAGCCGAAGCCTTGTTCTTTCAATAACCATGATACACACCTTTATCCGTTCTGTAATGACCTTCTCTTGGCACCGAATCTTTCCTTAGAACAAATGGGAAAAACATAAGTTTGGGGGGGGGGGGAGAGACAAGAAATGTGAAAGTGATAAAAGGTACAAAACGAAGAAAAGTAAAGGCAAAAGGAAAAGAAAGAAAAGTCAAATAAATAAATAAAGGGATTCAATGGAAACAATGATGAAAGACTTGGAATGAGTAGAAAAGGAAATAAAATGATTATCATGAACAAGAAAGAGTGACAATGTGTCTCTCTAGTCCCCTAAGGAAGAAGAAAATGACTCAAAGAGTCAAGAAAGCGTGAGCCAAAATAAGAAAACTAAAGTGCTTAAGGAAAGAGGAAACCTTCATAGACCGATATATCCTACCTTGAACCAAAAGCCTTCATTACATTCCCGTAAAAGCCCTATACGATTTCAAGTTGAGTGAGCTTACATTAGTGGTGATTTACATAAGGGGCAAGCTTATGGTACTTAGAGCCGGACTTGTGACTTTCCTTTGAGAGAGATGAGCGTATTGTCCACAATCCTTGTTTTGAGTGCTACAATGTAAAGTGAAGTTTGCTTATGGAGAGTAGAGGAGTAAGAGTTTGGGTTCCACAATGACCTATGTAGTAGAAAGAGTTTCCTTAATGAGTTAAGTCAACTCTTGATGCTTTTGTGTCGCAATAGAGCTATCGTACTAAAATGGTTGTGCGTTATTAATAATGCATTTGAGTTGAGGGTAATTGTTAGTCCCAATTGATGCTTGATGAAGTCACCCTAGGACAGCTGAAATTTTCCTTTCTTTTATCTTGTGGAGGTGGGAATTACTTTGTTTGCTTGAGGACAAGCAAAAGCTTAAGTTTGGGGGAGTTGATAACTATGCATTTTAGCCTATCTTATGCTCTCTTTTGCTTAGGTTTTGGATAAAAAATGTGTAACAATATTCTCGAAAACTGACTTAATGTGCTTGTCTGCAGCGTTTGCTCAAAATGAGGCAACAAAGCCAAAATCAACTCATGAAGGAGTTAAAATTGCACAAGTTCAAAGTTGGGACTGAAGCGCTGACCGCAATGGAAAAGCGCGGCCGCGTAAAGTCCACCACTTAAGCAGCCATAATTACGCGGTCCGCGGAAGTGAGGTTCAGAGAATGTCTTTTAGAGACATCAGTGACCGCGGCCCGCAATGTAAAAGTGCAGCCACGGAATACCTGATGCGGCCACGGCAACATTTCCGCTGTGAGCGTTGATCAAAGTTCAGAGACCCTGCAAGTTGAGCCTGACTGAGGAGCGCTGTCCGCATCCAAATTATGCGGCCGCAGTTAATGCTAACACGGAGTCGGAAAATTTTACGCTGCCCGCGAAATCAAGTCCAAACCAAGCACAAAAGTGAAGAAACGCGATCCCCGCTTGTTTTGGCCGCGAATGGCTATACGCTGAGGCGCTCAGTATTCCGCTCACAGCGGAACCTCCGTAGGGGTATTTTTGTCCAGTAATTTCAGCTGTGTATATATAGATCTTTTTCACATTTTTAGGTGATCTTTTGTCTAAGGAGCTCATGAACAACCGTATTTTACCACTTAGAGTAATTTTAGAGCAGCTTTAGCTATTATTCTTAGATTTTATTCTTGTAATCAACTTTTATGGCTTATATTTTACCTCCATCTTTGATTTCTACCTTGATTATGAGTAACTAAATCCATTAGCTAGAGTTGTGACCCAAACCTAGTGTGGGTATTTAATGGGTCTTCAATTTAAGGGCTTAATTGTTTATGGGATAGTGATATTTAGCTTGATTCATGCTTTAATTGCAAAATTGGTGGTTGCAAACACTGATTCATGCCTTTATGACTTAGACTCTTCTTGAGAAAGAGGGACTAAGTCTAGAAAATTCAGGCTAACAAGGAATTGAGGTGCATTCAAGAGATTGATAGCCCCAATTAAAAGGTTAAACCTAGAGATAGTAATACCCGACTTGAGCCAATTTTGCTTGCATTGTTTGAACACCCAATTGGGCTTGAGAAAGCCAATTAGGGCAAAGTCACTCAAACTACTGAGAGGTATAGAGTGAGTAATTATGTGTAAAGTTTATATCATGACCCCAAATATAACAAGCTTGTCATAAATTCTAGACCCCATTAGATACTCGCCTAGGTGTAAGTCACTTTCTAGTGCTTTTTATCAATTGAGAAAACTCCTACAAAAACATTGTACTTAGATTATTTTCAGCAATCAGTAGCATTAAAAGTAGAATATAAACAAAACCAAGCATGGTTAGAAGTGCAATTAAAAGCAGCATGCATAGCTAGATTGGATAGAAACCTAACTCCCAACCAATATTAGCTCCCTGTGGATATCGATCCCGATCT
>NC_031995.1:99558038-99560538 GCF_001879085.1 Nicotiana attenuata | reverse complement strand
GCATGGCTAAGTAAATTCTCAGCAACGAGACCCTCGGCTCGTGTGCTCCCTACTTTGGCACAAGTAGTTTCAGGAAGTCAACGCCTTGGTCAGGACCCTCGGCCTGGACGATGACCCCATCTCAGAATAAAGGATACTCCTAAAAATCTTTTCTTTCTAAAACTTCTTCTTGTGACTTTTCAAGTCTAAATCTTTTCTTTATAGAACATCATGTACATGCTCATATTGGTGTCCTTAAATGTAAAGCATGGCATAAGAATGAAATAAANGTCAAAAGCCATCAGCTGCCACGAGCGGTGCCAGACACAACCCGCAACAACCGATGGCAATCGGCAACTTACTAAGCTTCGTCCCATGCGCGTGGCACCTTGCGGCGCTACTTGCACGATGCTTTGCCGTTCTGTTGCTAAAAGCCATCAGCCGCTACGAGCGATGTCGCCTCCCGATTTTGCCCGCAACATCCAATGGCAATCGACACTTACTAAGCTTCGCCCCATGCGCACGGCACCTTGCGGCGCTACTTGCACGATGCTCCGCCGTTCGTTGCCAAATGCCAATGTTTGCCACGAGCGGTGTCACCACCAGGCATACTACGAGCCCACACGAGTACTTGCCGGCGCGGTTTGTGAACTTCGGGGACGTAGCACGGACAAGCCGTGCATGCCCCCAATGCCCACGCCCCATGCCAGCGTCCCCCATGCATGCCCGCCTCTGCCTGGCAGCAAGCACCTGAGGTGCCTTTCAACACCTCTACCCCCCTTATATATACTTAAAAAAAAAAAACCCAAGTTTCAGGAGTAGACATGTTTTGGCCAGAGAATCATAATGGAGTTGTACAACACCAAATAGCACAAACCAAGGTACAACTTAGCTAATATATTCACAAATGACTTTTAAACATTGTAAATGATATTTTTTACAAAAAATAATATTTTTTTTTGAAATATTTTAATTAAAAAACGAAAAATACTTAATAATATAGTAAAAAATATGAAAAATATTATAAAAATAGGAAAAACAATGGAGAAAATTTCCAATACATCTAGTAATAATATAGCACATAAAAGAGTAAATATTTTTATAAAAAAGTAACATAAAAACTATTTAAAATTACAAAAAATGCATAAATATTAATAAAAAATAGATAAAAAAATAGGTAAAATACATAATATTATAATAAAAGCATATGGATGGCCAACCACTATTAATCCTGAGAAACTTCCATTGTCACCACCATAAGTGATTCCGACTTCAAACCGCCGGCGCCAACCACCAAGCGTCGCCGGTCGCTACCGCTCGAACCACCGCGACTTTCCACCACCGCCGCCAACGACCACCAACATCGTTGCGCTTGACATGTTGCTAAGCATTGGCTAGCACTAGACGTGGTGCGACGTGGAGCGATGTGGTGCGACTGGGCGGCTTGGTGCGACGTCGTGCCATGGCCGCGCCCTGCCATGTCCTGCGACGTCCTGACACGTGCCATGTCCTGCGACGTCCTGACACGTCCTGAGTCGTGCCGTGGCCATGTCCTGCGACGTCCTGACACGTGCCATGGCCACGCCTTGCCATGTCCTGCGACGTCCTGACACGTCCTGAGTCGTGCCATGGCCATGTCCTGCGACGTCCTGAGCCGTGCCATGGCCATGTCCTGCGACGTCCTGACACGTGCCATGGCCACGCCTTGCCATGTCCTGCGACGTCCTGACACGTCCTGAGTCGTGCCATGGCCATGTCCTGCGACGTCCTGACACGTCCTGAGCCATGGCCATTCCTGCGACGTCCTGACACGTCCTGCCATGTCCTGCGACGTCCTGACACGTCCTGAGCCGTGCCATGGCCATGTCCTGCGACGTCCTGACACGTCCTCGAGTCGTGCCATGGCCATGTCCTGCGACGTCCTGACACGTCCTGAGTCGTGCCGTGGCCATGTCCTGCGACGTCCTGACACGTCCTGAGTCGTGCCGTGGCCATGTCCTGCGACGTCCTGACATTTCCTAAGCCGTGCCATGGCTATGTCCTCCGACGTCCTAACACGTCCTGAGTCGTGCCATAGCCATGTCCTGACACGTCCTGACACGTCCTGAGTCGTGCCATGGCCATGTCCTGTGACGTCCTGACACGTCCTGAGCCGTGCCATGGCCACGTCCTGCGACGTCCTGACACGTGCCATGGACATGTCCTGCGGCGTCCTGACACATGCCATGGCCACGCCCTGCCATGTGCTGCAACGTCCTGACACATCCTGACACGTCCTGAGTCATGCCATGGCCATGTCTCGACGTACTGACACGTCCTGAGCCGTGCCATGGCCATGTCCTGCGACGTCCTGACACGTGCCATGGCCATGTCCTGCGACGTCCTGGCTCGTGCCATGGCCACGCCCTGCCATGTCCGACCTCGGGCCATTGACATATGCCTCGGCGACGCCCGATAAACCTTTATTTGCGACATTGTATTGGCACATCGCCCTTGGCATAGGCCTAGGCGACAGAAGCGA
>NC_031995.1:99525026-99558030 GCF_001879085.1 Nicotiana attenuata | reverse complement strand
ATGCAATGCAATGCACATGACCGCTACGGCGCGTAGCCCGATCCATTTAACGTCGACGGCGCTCACTGGGGGTGTGTACAGACTCCGGAGGGGCTCCTTCAGCCCAAGCGCAATATAATCATACGATTCGCTGCGGCGTGCAGCCCGATCCATACTCAGTCCACAATATGCATATGAGTCACTTAACAGATTCAATTAATTTCCCAATTTCCAATTTATTAAGGAGAATATACTTTAGATATTTAACTTCAGGAAAAGTGACTTAGCATTTCATAACAGTGATTAAACACAGGACTGAGATAAATGATTATACAAAGCATGCTATCACAATGACATTCATCCTCTAAGGATGCTACAGATTGGCACAAGGCCCCAAACACGGCAATAAGCCCAGATATATTCAATACAGGGTGCGTATCAGTCGCCAATATAGAAATATTCTTGTTCGGGATGGACTAAGCCTCAATCTCCAGTCATAACCAATCCCGCACCTGCCATGGGGTGCGAGTCACGCCCTACAATAGCGTCACAATGTGATAAGCCGGGGTTTCAAACCCTCAGGCCATCATATACACCAACTACTCACCTCTATCCGGCCGTAGAATGGTCCGCAATGCCTTTTCCTTTCGTATCGACCTCCTCGCGCGTCGAATCTAGTCAAAATCACAACAAATACATAAATATGGGTTAAAGAAACATAACTCAATCAAAAATACTCGAAAAGTACTAAAATTCACGGAGTTGGTTAAACCCGAGCCCCGGGCCCACTTCTCGAAAAATTCCGAAAATTACACCAACAGATTCCTCGTCTCGCCACGAGTCCGTACATATAAAGTTCGTCAAAATCGGAGTTCGTTTGACCTTCCAAATTCCACTTTTTCATCCTATTTTTCTCAAGCCCTAACTTAACCCATTTGATGAATTTTCCACCATATTTATGTAATTTCTACCATAAACTCGAATATTTAGGCCAAGGAACTTACCTCCAAGTGATTCTCAGTCAAAACCCTCGAATTTCCTTGTCTAAAGCTCTTAAGACGTCAACAATGGAGGAAAAATATGAAAGGGTCGCGGATGAAATATTATTTTAAAACCCTTCTATCCAGGTATTTTACTCTACGCGAACGCGATGGTCCTTCCGCGTTCGCGATGACCAAATTATCATTCTGCCAAAAATGCCCTTCGCGAACGCGGCTTCATCCACGCGAACGCGAAGGCCTGGGTCCTTCACTTACGCGAACGCGATCCTCTTTTACGCGAACGCGATGGTTCACCAGCTTTCCCTACGCGATCGCGAGGCCCCTAGACGCGAACGCGGAGGCCAAAATTCCTCTCCCTCAAAATTCCTCTACGCGAACGCGTTACTCTGCATGCGAACGCGATGCTTCAGCTGCTAATACTACGCGAACGCGATCGCTTATACGCGAACGCGATGCGCCAGGCCATCAACCCTACGCGAACGCGAGCCTGCCTTCGCGAACGCGAAGGCCAAAACAGGTCTGCACTGCTGCTGCATTTTCTGCTGCAAATTTCACAGTTTAAACTCCCCGTTAGCTATCCGAAATTACCCCGAGGCCCTCGGGACCTCAACCAAATGCACAGATATGTTCTATTACTTCATTCAAACTTTCTCGTAACATAAAAACACTATCATAAACACCAAAATCATCGAATTCCCACGGATTCAAGCCTAAGTTAAACTAAAACTTCCGAAACTTGCATTTGATCTAAAACCCGTCCTAAACACCTCCGAATGATCTGAAACTTTGCTCGCATATCCAAAATCACCTAACGGAGCTACTGCAACTCTCGGAATTCCATTCCGACCCTCGGATCAAAATCTCACCTACCATCCGGAATTCACCAAAATCCAACCTTAGCCAATTCAAGCCTAATTCTACACCGGACCTCCAAAGTCAATTCCGATTGCACTCCTAAGTCACAAATCATCCCCCGAAACTAGTCGAATCATCGGAAATCCATTCCGAGCCTTCTAACACATAAGTCAACATTCGGTTGACTTTTCCGAACTAACCTTCTCATAAAGAGACTTATTGTCTCATTTCTAACCGAACTCTAACCGAATTACTTCAAATTCTCCAAACACATATAATGACACATATAGAAGCATAAAACGGGGAAAACGGGGCGGTAACTCCCGTAACGACGGGTTGGGACGGGTTGGGTCGTTACATCCTCCCCAACTTAAACAAACGCTCGTCCTCGAGCGTATCCAGAGTTGTTCTAGAAGCCAACCAACAGCTGAACAATCTTACCAATCATATACCAGGGGTGATCCCACGTCACCCTATCTCGCATAGGTCCGATAACACAACATGGCTGAAATTTTCACAATCCGTCTAGTCCATAAACCATAGAACCACACTGCACTTTCCAAAATCATACACAAGATCAGAACCTCACATCTATATTTAAAATAAACCTAAACCAGCTGTAATAACCCATACTTGCACCCTCAGGTGAAAACATATGATATACCGCCTAAACCAAACACTTGGAACCATAACTTCTATTCACAGCAATCGTCCCCAGCAACCAATTACCGGCAGAGAACCTCTTATTAGCTAAAGCCTTATTCCAACACTTTCATATACTGCCAACGATGAATGAAACACGCTATAAACCGTAATCATCTCTCAGATCAACCATTCATGAAACCACTTCCCTTGACTGATATCACAACAGATTTCCGGGTCAAACCTCGATATTATCTTCCTAACAAGCTGAGATCAAATCTGTCCGTGTTCATTAATGAACCCAACGATCACCTCGAATCCAACACCACTCTGGTGATATGATACCTCAATACAAGTCTAAACCACATCTTGCATAATACACGCACCAGTAAGAAACAATCTGAACACATTCAAATCATAACAAATGACTCAAACGAAAGAGCTGTACCTCAAGCTCATCAATACCATTACAATACAAGGCTGAGACCCCGTTTCACATCATAGAAATAGAATGCCTGAATCTACCTCGAAAGGTCATAACTCCCGTAGCCTCGCTACAATGCGCGATCCTATCCCAACACTGTTACACCTGAAGCACCTCAAGCCGCTATGCTCAAAATCAACAACCGCGCACATTTGATGTCTGAAACCCACGCAATTCATTACACCCACGGTGAAACAAATAACACATACCACGCAAACCTGATAGAACATAATCCAACTCACCTCGCCACTCAACCCATGGCATTTCCGGCATAGCCCATGGCACAATAGTTCAGAATTGCCCGACGCTAAGACAACCAGTCTAAATTCTGACATCACATACAAAATCTAACGTACCAGCAAGTAAAGATCCACTCGAGCCTCCAAATCCTGATAGCCCTTAAACAGTACCGACGCACACGATCCACAACCACAATATAGCCTGAACATGAGAACTCCTAGTATCCAACCCTATATAGCACACGCATCATCATACCTGACCCCAATATTATTGAAGTGCCATCAACTTAATCACATTGGCCTTTTTCTGAAACATGTAACCTGTACGATTCACTATGATTAGAAATAAAATTTCCTTAATCATCTGAAGATCATTCCCCCTAATCATTTGAAGCTCATTTCTCTAATCACCCAAAGTAGCCCGTACTGCCTAAGAATGTTATGAATTTCCATTCAGAACTGAACCATAACCTTACACATGCAATTCTCAATCCTTCACAACATATCGCATATACCATATCATCCTAAGGTAACATGAGGACTTCTCCTCCCTTCCGAACCATGAACGTTTACGTACTCAACTAGTCAAGAACTTCCATTGATCCTATCTAGAAAAAAATTCATTACACATCCCATGCTCTTCATGACATACATAGGTCTTGTTCAAATTCTTACAATACCGACACGACAGATAGGATCTGTATAAACTCATAACACCGCCGAATCAACAATTCATTGGGTCTATACTTCTGGCAAGATGTATCACCTCATTCTGAATCAAACAATGGTCTTAGCTCCTTAATTTACTTCATATACTCAGATTGCACGGATCTCGAATTTAATGATCTCTAGAAGGAATTACCAATCCCACGCACTAATACAGATCTTCCTTAGAAAACAGGAAGCAAGGCATACAAAATATCATATAGAAAACTATACTCAACATCACACTGTTGCGGCGCGCAACCCGATCCAAATAACACACTCATGGCGGCGTGCCACCCGATCCACACATAGATCTCGCATAAGGAGATACACGTCGAGCCAAATTTGCTCATTATAACAAAATACCGAATATCGGTCATCAGCATGCTAAGTGCATAATATCATCCCTGAGGGATATTTAGCGTTATAAACTACAAACTCAAGCACAACTGAGGTGCGATATACAATCGGGATTTCAACAGTCAAGTTGCTCATATAACATCATTCCTACGCGGATTCTTAACATGTAAGCAATTTCTCGAGTCATTTCACAAATCACACGGCGTAATGCAACACTACGCGAGATATCTGGCAATGAAGCATCAACCTAACTACTCCTCCATGAGGACCGCGTTACAAAAATGCACACATCTGGCCTGATATAGATCCATTATTCACATTAAGTCCATCCACCGACTTCAAGCCGATTCTGCTCACAATGAACCAGTTTGACAACCTTTCAAGGGTCCATAATAACTCCCTTTTTCACATAACACACAAGAACAACCATCACAATCGGGGTAATCCTTCCCAATTCACAACCCAATATGCCAAGTGCCCTCCAGGCATGAATTCCTCAATTTAACGACACCATCACAACCTTGATACTTGGTTTACATCTTTAATCAGTCAAGTGACTACATGCCACACTTATATAATCTTTCAGTGGGACACACTCCCACAATCTACCGCAACAATATTTGGGGCGTACTTCCAAACCACCGGTCGCACTAATGCTGAAGAGCGATCAAGAATCATTAGCCAGGACGCAAAGTCCCTTTTTCAAAACACCGATCTTAGGTGACGCTGAAGACAATACCAATTTACCTTAACAATCGAAACTTCTTTCCTGCTCGTTCGAGCTCATGACATCTTTGTCAAAAATTTTCCTTCACTCGTGCCATTGCCGGCCCAATCTCCACGACCAGAGCTGATTCACCAGTATGCATCAAATCAGAACTAACATAGTACATAACCACCAATCCGCTAACCAATAGCAAGCTCCCCAACTTGGCTCGAAGCCATATATCACAACACACTATACTCATAACGCATATGCTCCATTGCTGTCGTAATACCATAGTGAGATTGAACTCGCTCTTTCATAGGCTTGTGGAAACTCAAATCATCTGGAATTTTTAACCCTTCTGCATTTTCTTGCATTCACTCACATAACAGTTAAGCCTACCCTCCAGGCGACCAAATTTTCACTAAGTCCCAAAAATTTCGGCAGAATTTCCCTTGTAATTGGGCCTATCCACCTGCCAGAGAATCACCAAAACCATCCTAGCAACACGGCCACAACTTGACAAGCATCGCAATGTATATCAACATAAATCTCAATACTACATGTATTATATTATCAAAATTGATACATGGACATGCGTTGCACCTATTCGAATCATGACACAAAGAAAATACCTTCCACCGGCATACACATAATACATCCAATTTAGTCTTCCTGAGTCTGAACTCGTACCGCCGCAAGTATTGCACTTAACTTTCCAACTAGGAGATACGAAAATATTCTTCACGCTCCCATAACTCGGGGCTACACAACAGATCACAATAGGAATCGAACGCCTAACGGTTCATCTATTATCCTGCAGACTCCCTCGTCACTACCAAGATCACGTAGATATATCTCACAGTACTAACATACTCATCACATGGATATCCAGCCGCCATTCCCACAATTAGGGACAACACTAAACATATAAATTCAATTCACTTGTTCACACAATCAGCACCTCGGTGCTCAAGCCATAGGCAAAGATCCGGCCTTAAGTCCTCCTGACTGGCCCAACATGAACTCACGGAGATTACATCTCGCCCCTCGATCGGGGAATCACAAGCCATCAAGGCAAATATATTACTGAGCGCTCGCGTGCGCATACAGACGTGTGGAAGGAATTTCAAGAGTTATATCTCAAGCTGAATCAAGTACACACGATAAGAATTCAGAGAATGGGAAGTTTTTCCTAAAGGTTCTGTAGCCTCTCGTGGAGAAATACAGGCGTCCCCGTATCGTTCCACGAGACTCTACTAAACCGGCTCATGACTCATGAGGCCTAGTAACCTAGGCTCTGATACCAACTTGTCACGACCCCAAACCCGGTCGTGATTGCGCCCAACACTAATGCTAGGCAAGCCCGACCATTTACTCTCTCAACCCGAGCACAAAGCTCAAAACCAATTAATCAGATACTTAAAATCAAATATTAATACTCGTAGTTGAAATACTCAATTAAAACAATACGAAATACTGACATAACTGTAACTCCCAAAGACCTGGGGTCATGAGTCTAGAGCCTCTAACTAATACAAAGTCAAGAATCCTCAAAATAAGTATGTTCTAAAGTACGGAAACAATAAAGGGATAAGGGAGGAGTTGGGTCCTGCGGACGTCATAGAAGCCACCTCGACCACTCCTGGAACTCTGGAAACCAGCGGCTAGCTCAACTCATCTCCTGAAGTACCTGAATCTGCACACAAGGTGCAGGGAGTAGGGGGTGAGTACTACCAACTCAGTGAGTAATAAGCATATAAAATGTCTGAAGATAAGAAATCCACGAAATACCACAAAGCAAAGCTAAAACTAACAGCAAAACAACTCCAAATATATCAGTCAAGTATAATGTAAAGATGCAATGCAATGCACATGACCGCTACGGCGCGTAGCCTGATCCATTTAACGTCGACGGCGCTCACTGGGGGTGTGTACAGACTCCGGAGGGGCTCCTTCAGCCCAAGCGCAATATAATCATATCATTCGCTGCGGCGTGCAGCCCGATCCATACTCAGTCCACAATATGCATATGAGTCACGTAACAGATTCAATTAATTTCCCAATTTCCAATTTATTAAGGAGAATATACTTTAGATATTTAACTTCAGGAAAAGTGACTTAGCATTTCATAACAGTGATTAAACACAGGACTGAGATCAATGATTATACAAAGCATGCTATCACAATGACATTCATCCTCTAAGGATGCTACAGATCGGCACAAGGCCCCAAACACGGCAATAAGCCCAGATATATTCAATACAGGGTGCGTATTAGTCGCCAATATAGTAATATTCTTGTTCGGGATGGACTAAGTCTCAATCCCCAGTCATAACTAATCCCGCACCTGCCATGGGGTGCGAGTCACGCCCTACAATAGCGTCACAATGTGATAAGCCGGGGTTTCAAACCCTCAGGCCATCATATACACCAACTACTCACCTCTAACCGGCCGTAGAATGGTCCGCAATGCCTTTTCCTTTCGTATCGACCTCCTCGCGCGTCGAATCTAGTCAAAATCACAACGAATACATAAATATGGGTTAAAGAAACATCACCCAATCAAAAATACTCGAAAAGTTCTAAAATTCACGAAGTTGGTAAAACCCGAGCCCCGGGCCCACTGCTCGAAAAATTCCAAAAATCACACCAACAGATTCCTCGTCTCGCCACGAGTCCGTGCATATAAAGTTCACCAAAATCGGAGCTCGTTTGACCCTCCAAATTCCATTTTTACATCACAGCTTTCCAAGCCCTAGCTTGACCCGTTTTTGATGAATTTTCTACAGTTTACATGTAATTTCTACCATAAATTCGAATATTTAGGCCAAGGAACTTACCTCCAAGCGATTCTCAGTCAAAACCCTCAAATTTCCTTGCTCAAAGCTCTTAAGAACGTCAACAATGGAGGAAAAATATGAAAGGGTCGCGGATGAAATATTATTTTAAAACCCTTCTGTCGCCCAGCCCAGTTTTTGCTTCTGCGGTCCCGTAACCGCTTATGCGGGACCGCTTCTGCGGCCATATGACCGCTTATGCGGTTTTTCATTAAAACTCAAGGGCCGCTTCTGCGACACCAATTTCCGCTTCTGCGGAAGCTCACCTCCTGGCCAAACCCGCTTCTGCGACCTCCTGTCCGCTTCTGCGGACACGCTTAAGCGAAAAGTGTCCCGCTTCTGCGGAACTGCCCAACTCCACTCCAGACCGCTTATGCGATCTCTTCGCCGCATCTGCGGAACCGCTTCTGCTGCTCCCTTTCCGCAGATGCGGAAATACCAGAAGCCAGGTGCACCAGACCTGCAACAAACATCAAGATTCTCCGTTTAACCACCCGAAATCACTCCGAGGCCCCCGGGACCTCAACCAGATGCACAAATATGTTCTATTACTTCATTCAAACTTGCTCGTAACATAAAAACACTATCATAAACACCAAAATCATCAAATTACCACGGATTCAAGCCTAAGTTAAACTAAAACTTCCGAAACTTGCATTTGATCTAAAACCCGACCTAAACACCTCCGAATGATCTGAAACTTTGCACGCATATCCAAAATCACCTAACGAAGCTACTGCAACTTTCGGAATTCCATTCCGACCCTCGGATCAAAATCTCACCTACCATCCGGAATTCACCAAAATCCAACCTTAGTCAATTCAAGCCTAATTCTACACCGGAACTCCAAATTCAATTCCGATTGCGCTCCTAAGTCACAAATCATCCCCCGAAACTAGTCGAATCATCAGAAATCCATTCCGAGCCTTCTAATCATAAGTCAACATTCGGTTGACTTTTCCAAACTAACCTTCTCATAAAGAGACTTATTGTCTCATTTCCAACCAAACTCTATCCGAATTACTTCAAATTTTCCAAACACATATAATGAAACATATAGAAGCATAAAACGGAGGGGCGGTAACTCCCGTAACGACGGGTCAGGTCGTTACAATAGGAAGAGCATAATATCTGGCCTGTCCTCCCACTCTAAGGCGACCTCTACCTGCCCGACCTCCACCTCGAGTTGGTTGAGCGGGTGGGGTGGTAGTTGGTGCTGTAATCATAGCCTAAGGGCCCGGTGGAGCACGCGGTGCCTGATAAGTCTGTCGAGGTGCACCCCTCCTAAGTCTGGGGTAATCCCTCACCATATGGCAAGTGTCGCCACACTTGAACAATCTCTCAGTGGATGTGGCTACTGTGGCTGACTCGGGCCAGGCTTGCTGGACTGACCACTGAAATCACCCCGAGCAGGAGGTACACTAGACACTGGCGGTGCATAATAAGGCTCCTAGGACCTAGGAGTGGCCGAACTACCACTGGCAGCTGGAAGTGCTGAATGAACAGGGCGACTCACATAGCCCCTACCATGACGAACTACGACTGGGGCACGAGCACCACTATAAGTTCCAGACTCTCGAGACCTTTTGGCCTCCCTCTCCTCTCTCTCCTAAGCAAGCATACCCTCCAATATCCTAGCAATCCCCACAACCTGCTGGTATGCACTATCCATCTCCAACTTCTGGGCCAAGCTAAGCCTGATACTGGGGTAGATCCCCTCGATAAACCGACGGACCCTCTCTCGAGCTGTAGCAACCAACGCTGGTGCATGCCTAGCCAAATCACTGAAGCGAATCGCAACTCTCACACAGTCATAGTACCATGGCACAACTGCTCAAACTCTGCACGCCATGCACCTCTGAGACTCTGGGGAACATACTCCCTTAGGAACATATCCGAGAACTGAGTCCATGTAAGTGAAGCTGCCTCAAGCGAACTACCCAACTCAGAAGCACACCACAACTGATAGGCCGCTCCTCTAAGCTGGAACTTAGTGAAAGAAACCCCACTCGACTCCGCTACACCTATAGTACAGAGGATATGGTGACACTTGTGAAGAAAACCCTAGGCATCTTCTGACGCCAAGCCACTGAAAGTAGGAGGGTGGTACTTCTTGTACCTCTCGATGCTCCTCCTCAGAAGCTGTTGCCCTACCCTCGGGCCAAACTGGGGCCACCAGTTGCACTAGTGTAGCCTCTGGAACGTGGTCGATATGTACCAGCCGCTTTGGGGTGCGGCCGGCAGAAGTCTGTGCTCCTCCTCTGTCCTGAGATGTGGCAAGAGCAAGTGGGATCAACCCTGCCTGAGCTAAAGTACCAAACATACTCAGGAACTGTGTAAGGGTCTCCTAAAGAGCTGGTGTAGTAACATACGTCTCAGGTCCCTACGCTCCGACTGGAGCTACTGGTAGATCCTCTGTAGCAGCTCGTGGGGGTTCTCTGGTTGTACCACGTGGACATCCTCGGCTTCCACCTCAGCCCCGGCCTCTCACGGCTTTAGTAGGGGGTGCGGGTGCCTGGTCATATGATCCGGTTGTACGTGTCCTCACCATCTGTGAGAGAACAGAAGACAAAAGTTTAGAATTCCGGAGTCAACAATTTCGCACGACAAGGTATCAAAAGAAGTAAATTTTCCTAACATTCCATAGCCTCCCGAAGATAAGTACAGTCGTCTCCGTCCGATCCGCAAGACTCTACTAAACCTGCTTGTGACTCATAATACCTATGAACCTAGAGCTCTGATATCAACTTGTCACAACCCAAGTCTCCCTCCATAAGATGTTGTGACGGCACCTAGTCTTTACGACTAGGTAAGCCTAATAATTTGCGGAATAATGAAAATAAAAGCAAAAATTTTAACAACTAAACTGCAACAGATAACTATATAACTGACAAAATGCCGCTCGGCATGTACAATAACCAACGCTCGAGTATAAATAATATTCCCAAAACCCGGTAGCCACAAGTCACAAGCTTATAGGAGAAAACTATGTATCTCTATACACCAAAGTCAAAGAAAGTACGGAAAAGTAAACAACATAGAAGGGAATAGAGAGGCACTCCAAGATCTGAGGACGCGGAAAATATACCTTGAAATCTCCACAATCTCACTGCTCACTGATATCGAGGCTGATAGAAAGTACCTGGATCTGCACATCAAACATGTACAGAAGAGTAGCATGAGTACGCCACATCGGTACCCAGTAAGTGCAAAGCCTAACCTCGGTCGAGTAGTGACGAGGTCAGGTAGGTTAGGGCCCTACTGGTATATAATAAATAAGTTAGAAGAATATAGCAATGTAATAAGAGACTGAAAATTTAGCAAAGAGAATGACTACAGAAAATAACAACACAACACATAGGAATAAACAGCAGGGGCGCTCCCGAGATACCGTCTCGTAGCCCCAAAAGTAAATGCTCAACAGGGGATCTCCCAAGATACCGTCTCATAGTCCCAAAAGTAAATGTACAAGGAGATCTCCCGAGGTACCGCCTCGTAGTCTCAAAAGTAAATGTGCAGGGGGGTCTCCCGAGGTACTGTCTCGTAGTCCCAAAAGTAAACACACAGCTCGAAACCGATGAATACACAATTTACAGCAACAATTCTACAGTTAAACTGATACAAATCAAGGAAAAATAGGAAATCAACTAAGCATGTTGCACAGATTACAAATAAGCATTTAAGACACGTAGACATGCGATATTAGGCTAATCAGGATAACTACACATACTGGTATAACTCAATTAAGATGTAACAGGTTACTACTCAGTAAAAATTGGATTTTATAAGGGGATTCCCCCACACAAGGTTAGGAAAGCGACTTACCTCGAACCAAGCTCAATCAATAAGTAAGAATGCCATTTCCACGATTTTCCGAATCCAAATGGCCCAAATCTAGCCAAAAGCAATTACATACCATAAATATAACTATAAGAAACTAATCTAATTAATGAAATCAAGACTTTAGCAAGAAATTAGAAATTTGCCCAAAAGGTCGACCCGAGCCCACATCTCGGAATCGGGTAAAAGTCACAAAATACGAACATCCACTCAGCCACGAGTTCACTCGTATCAAAATTACTCAAATACGATATCAAAATCTCAATTAAAACCCAAAATTTGGTTGAAGAACTTTCCAACTTTCCCCCCAATTTTCTCAACCCAAATCCTTAATTGAATTATGAAATCAACTGTAGATTAGTGGAATATAACCAAAAATGAGTTAAGAATCGTTACCCTATAGCCTCCTCTTAAAATCCTTCAAATTATCGCCCAATTCCGAGCTCTCAAAGTCCCAAAGTAAAATGAGATCACACCCTCATAATTTCCTTTCTATGCCCAGTGATCTCGCTTCCCCGAGGGATCCACCGCATCTGCGGTTCCCCACTTGCGGAAAAACCGTCGTAGGTGCAAACTTCACTTAAGTCCTCAAAGTTCGCTTCTACGAACAAAGGCCGTTTCTGCGCGCTCGCTTCTGCGCTCCTTTCTCCACTTCTGCGAGACTCTGACCGCTTTTGCGGTCCCACCTGGGCAGGCCCATAATTGTTTCTACGGCTCGATGGCCACTTCTACGGTGTCGTACCTGCAGCCCAAGGTACACTGGTGCGATTACACCAGATGCAACAAACTTCAACCAATCCAACACAACTCCAAGTGATCCGTTAACCACCCGAAATCAACTCGAGGCCCCCGAGACCTCAACCAAACATACCGACAAGTCCTAAAATACCATACGAACTTAGTCGAGCCTTCAAACCACATCAAACAACTCTAAAAATGCGAAGCACACTCCAATTCAAACTTAATGAACTTTGAAACTTCAAACTTCTACAATTGATACCGAAACCTATCAAATCACGTCCGATTGACCCCAAATTTTGCACACAAAACATAATTGACATTACGGACCTATTACAACTTCCAGAATCGGAATTCGACCCCGATATCAAAAAGTCCACTTCAAGTCAAACTTCCCAAAATTTCAGGTTTCGCCATTTCAAGCCTAATTCAGCAACGGACCTCCAAATCACAATCGGACATGCCCCTAAGTCCAAAATAACCCAACAGAACTAACAGAACCGACAAAACTCCATTCCGAGGTCGTCTTCACACAGTTCCAACTACGGTCAAATTCCTAGAACTTAAGCTTCCGTTTTAGGGACTAAGTATCCCATTTCACTCCAAAACCAAAAATAAAACCTCCCGGCAAGCCACATAAGTAGAGAAGGATACCGAAAAAGCAGTAAATAGGGGATCAGGGCTAAAAAACTCAAAAAAGCGGCCGAATCGTTACATCTACGGAGGGAAACTTGGGTCATGACATTTATATATATTATAAATGCCCGCATAATTAAATTATATATATTACACAAGAATTTATGTATTACTTTATGCAGGATAGAATGTTTAATAAAAAAGATGGAGAATAAAAAGACTAGAATAACCAAAATTTCTTTCATGTATATAATTTTTTTTAAAAAGTAAACAAAACATATATTTTAATGCTTGCATTACACTCTCTGTATTAATAATTCCTAATTATTAGTATCTACATTATAATCTCTTATTATTATTTCCTGAATAACTTGTCTCTGAACCAATTGGCCCCTAATTGCATTACATAGTTCAAGTTCAATATTTAATTGATATCTATATTAAAAGCAATGGGGTGAGATACAAAGCATAAATGCTTCTTGGAAGGAGGAGACAAGCGGAGGAAGATTGGGTTTGGAAAAGAGATGTGTGTGAAGGAAAATCATATGGAAAAGCATAATTTTTTTAATTTGCATAAATTTTGATAACGGTGTCTATATTGGTGGTAGTAAATAGTGAGATGGCTAAAGAGAAAAAATTATGCTAACTCTCCTTAAATTTAAATTTAGAATCTCTCTCTTATACACAAACTCCCCTTATTTCATATTTATGGCACTAAACTAAACTGTAATATAGTAAGTGGCGAAGCCATATGATCACAAGGGTGGTCAGTTGACCGCCCTTCATCGAAAAGTTGCATTGTATATATAGGTAAAATATTACGTTTTAGAGATATATTACACATACTGAACACCCTTTGTCAGGAATGTTTTTCACTTCTTGCAAATTTGAATATCCTTAGGAAAATTCCTAGTTTCGCCGTTGAATGTAGTGATAAGCAAGTTTTCGCCTTATGTGATAATTTGTATATAACTTGGCTTTTGACAGAATTTATTTATGTTTTGTAAAAAAAAAAAATTTAGTTACTTTTTAAAAATAGAATAATCTAGCTAAAACGGGTAATATATAAGAAAAAAAAATCCTTTTAAGTTAAAATCATTAGTAATTTGCTAGAACCCCACTTAAGAATAAGGTTCACGATCTTTTAGGACTAAACTTGTGAAGGGTAATGGCAAGTGCTCATGATTATTACGGTGGAAATGAGAAATTAATAAAATAAGTTGATATGATTTTATTTGGAAGTTCATTTACTCCGTAGAAAAAGAAGAAATCAATTTATAGGCTCAAATTGATAATTTGAAATAACTAAACCCTTTAATTCGAAATCAAACGTTAAATAATCAAACAACTCGAGCTTATTTGGTTTGAATTTGAATTATAGTTTCTTACCATGCATCACATTTTAAGCTTCCATAATTTTGGCCTTCATAGGTGGTTTCATAAGAGAAACATTATTTTGACATTATTAATAAGCCCTAAATATGAGTGTATTAATCAATACGCTCGTGGATCAGTTCGTAAGCATTGGAAAGAAGACAAAAAAGAGAGAAAATAGAGAGGTGGGGGCGTCAGAAAATTGTTTGAACATGTTAGAGTTATTAGAAAACTCAGAAAAAAGGCCGAAGAAGACGACCATATATTGACATTACGTGGTTGATGCAATTTTTTTTTCGTTTTAGTTGATAAAACAAAGCAACAGTTTCTGGTGGAGCATTAGATTTAGGAGGTAAAGAGTTTTGTTCCTCCAAGCTACCATTACTATTACCAACCAATGTTTGTCTTTCAAAAGTAGTTTCTAGGATATCTGTCCAAAATATTTCGTTTGTAAATACCAAAGGAACTATCTAAATCTTCGCATTGTTAAAGAACTTTTTCTTCACAGCTTCTTTGGCCAACAGGTCTACCACACTATTCTGTTCCATGAATATGTGCTTGACCGGCCTTTGCATCAAGTGCCTGCATTCAACAATAATAAGTTCATAACTAACATCGTCATGATTGATCATTCCTATTACCTCAGTTGAGTCTGTTGCTATCTCCAGTGGTATTAAGTTTTGATCAGTGGCTATTATGAGTCCCTACAGCACAGCTAATAGTTATGTTAGGTTGATAGTTGCCTGTGGGATGCCTTTCAAAAGTAAACTTCTTATCCAAGCTATCATTACTAATTTATAATTTACTATCCAATGTGTGTCTTTTACAATACTTAATTGCATACTTTTCATTTAACCCTTATGTCATATTTTGTGCGAGAACGCACGGGAGAAAAATCTATTATTTATGTTAATTGTAATACGATGTCTTATTTATAAGTACACATAATATATAACCTACTACTCCTATAACATATGGGAGTAGGACTAATTACATATATATTTACATAGTTATTCTAACACTCCCTCTCAAGCTGGTGCATACAAATCATATTACTGAACATGATACATATATAACTAATACGAGGACCAGTGAGGGACTTGGTGAATATCTCCTGAGAGTATCTTTTCTCTGACGAAGTGACAGTCAATCTCAATGTGTTTAGTTCTCTCATGGAACACCGGATTCGATGCAAAATGAAGGGCAGCTTAATTATCACAACAAGCTCCATTTGCCTTATCTCACCAAATTTCAACTCCTTGAGCAACTGTTTGATGCAAACAAGCTCACACATTGCCATAGTCATTGCCCGATATTTTTCTTCTGCACTAGAATGAGCAACGACATTCTGTTTCTTGCTCTTCCAAGACACCAAGTTACCTCTTATTAAAACAAAATTTCAGACGTAGGACGTCTATCAGAAGGTGATCCTGCCCAATCAGCATGAGTATCCAACGATCTGCTCATGACCTCGATCCTCAAACAATAGTCCTTTGCCTAGAGCTGATTTTATATACCGAAGAATGCAGACAACCACATCTCAATAACTATCATAGGGAGAATCCATAAACTGACTCACAACACTTATAGGAAAGGAAATATCAGGTCTAGCCACTGTAAGGTAATTTAATTTACCAACCAGCCGCCCATATCTTGCAGGATCACCAAGCGGATCCCTCCTGTCCTGGTAGAAATTTTGAATTCGGATCCATAGGAGTGTCAACAGGTCTACAACCTGTCATTCCTATCTCCTTAAGAATGTCTAAGGCATACTTCCGCTGTGAGATCACAATACTTGAGCTAGACTGAGCGACCTCTATACCGATAAAACACAGAGTGATCAGCTTCACTACGCATCATGCCAAACTCCTGAACAATTGTGCTGAACTTGCCAAACCAGACTGGAGGAGGCTGTTTTACACCATAGAGTGACCGGTGCAACACTGATAAATAGTGCTTTGACGCAAACAATCACCTAGGTCATTGGAAAATTACACGGCGATTGAGTTCTTTTTTTCGGATGTAGCTGGAATGACGCACATCGATCTTTTCTCACCAATGCTCTGATACCACGAGAGAATGCACGGGAAAAAAACCTATTATTTATATTAATTGTAATACAATGCCCTATTAATAAGTACACATAATATATAACCTACTCCTATTACATATGGGACCAGGACTAATTACATATATATTCATATAGCTATTCTAACATTTTGTATCAGTGAAAACTCCGTGGCTTATTTAAGAATATAAGTTCTAACATATTTCCTTATTTTTTGAATTTCATGTCTAATCAAACTTGATATAAGTAGAAACGATGAAGCATTAGACAAAGAAAAATGTATATGCATTTGACTTCTTAAATTTCGGTATTGTATTAATTAAAAGCCTTTGTTAAACAATATTAAAAACTAAAAAAAATAAAAAAATGTGAGAAAACTGAACGTGATAGTCGATACGACGGTATAAAGCGTAAAACATGCCCAAATAGAATTTTGTAAAGCCAAAAAAAAAATTATAGGAAATATTAAGACGAAGGAAAGGCAAAAGGTTTTTGCTTCTCCTTTTTCTTAACTTTCTTCGCTCTCCGTGATAAAGTTTAAATTAAAAGCACTCAAATAAATGAGGGAAAAAGAAGAAGAAAAGAAGGAGGAGGAGGATAAGGCGAGTTCTCGAGGTAAATATGGATGAGTAGAACAAAAATGAACAAAAATGATTAGTTTAAATTTAGTAAATTTCATGGTAGTCACTCAATGTTTATTTTATTGCACTAGAGAGACTAAGCTATTTTTTGTTAAAAAAAAAAACTCAATCATGAAAGTTACTTGGAAGAAATAAATGAGAGGTTCTCTAAGATTTTAGGCAAAGTTGACTTTTTGGTTACAAAAATGAATATTTAGGGTTTGTTTGGAAAGCCACCAGGTAATTGGAATTGGTGTAATTACTACGGTAGTAATTACACAGTTGTGTAATTACGACGACTTGTTTGTTTGTTACAGTGTAATTACAAGTTTACTGTATGGTTGCACAAGTGTAATTACACAGTTAGATTAAATTTTAAACAAAGTAGTTATCAAACTTAAAAGTTAATATAATAAACATATGCCTATAAATTTTTATAAGTATAAGATATTATATTTGGTATTTAAGATGAATATTTTTTCGCGAATATACATTAATTAGTAATCATATATTTATAACTAATATTGTAAAAATAATTTATATATATTTAAATTAATAAAATTTAGTTTACATACTTACAAAAACTAAAACTATACGTTTTGTAAGAACATCATGGAATTCAACAACAACTACCCAGTGAAATCTCACAAAGTGGGGTGTGGGGAGGGTAATGTGTACGCAGATCTTACCCCTGTCCCGATAGGGCAGAGAGGCTGTTTCCGATAGACCCTAGGCTCAGAAAGACGGAAATTTAAAAAAAAAAAAAACAAGAAAAGACAATTCATTAGTAACTCCAGTAGAAACTGTAATAGTAACAGAAGCATAACAACCAAAAGATGAATGACACGCAATAACAGTAACCAGAGTCTAAGGCCCGGGGCTAATATAAACAGCAAGGATAGTGTGGGTTCAACATAAACTGCAAGCCATCTAAGATCAACCCTAATCCAACCCTAAGCCATCTAAGATCATGGAATTCATGTTTGATAAAATAAATTAATATTTATAAATATAATTTCATAACATTATTCAAATGTTTGACAAAACTAATATATCAATTCTAACTAAAAAACAAACAACATGCAATGTGAGTCAATACTACTAAAAAAATAGTTTAACATATGTCAAATTCCAACATAATAATAGTAAGTTCCACTATAACTTAAGATTAGGAAACATAATAAGTTTAGGGGTGTGCATTCGAATCGGTTTATCGATAAATCGAATCGATTATTTGTTATCGAAATCGAAATCGAAAAAATCGAAACCTTATTGAAACGATAACGATAAGCATATGTACAAATCGATAATCGATAAGTAATTATCGATAAGGGTCAAAATCGAATCGATAAATCGAATGCACACCCCTAGACTGTAGACACTTGTTAAATGAGTAATTACCTATTTGTGTAGATTAATATAACATACAGAATGTATATATATTCCGCTACTATTTTGAAAGCGGCTATACAATATTATTTTCCCTAATCTATATCCTTTCCTTTACCCTAAGTCCCTTATCCTATTATTTCTTCTACCACATTTAAGGAATGATCATATTTAAAGATCAACGGAATGAAGTTCAAATTAATGGAAAACAGAATTAGTCGTGATGATGTGTTTTGTTTTATTTTGTTTTTTTTATACCGTTGGAGTGTTGGTGGCATACATTTGATCCCTTACTTTAGTTTTGTTGCATGTGCTTGTTGACACAATTTTTATATTATAAATGGTGTTCGTCTTATTTTAGCTTCTTTTTGTCCAAATTAGTTAGGCGCGTTTATAGCGATATACTTTTCGTGGAATCCCGCAAATTTTCTTATTGGTGTAATCGATAACCGAATCGATAAGCCCCTAAAATCGATCAATCGAAATCGAAAAAATCGAAACCTTATTGAAACGATAACGATAAGCATATGTACAAATCGATAATCGATAAGTAATTATTGATAAGGGTCAAAATCGAATCGATAAATCGAATGCACACCCCTAAATAAGTTTATAACAACATTCAACAACGAAATTCCACTTTAATTGCATCATGATGATAGGCTATAATTACGTATTTTAGTCGATTATTACACTCTAATTTACTGCACTTTAGTTGAGTTTGCACTTTTATTGCTAGTGTTTTGCACTAACGGTGTATTTTATGCCTTGTAGGAGTGATTCCGAGTTATATAGATGTTGGCCCAAGATCAGTTGAAGTTTTGAAGAATGACAAACGAACTCAGTAAAGGACCAGGTTCATCTAAGGAGACACAGTTGTTATGGTCCATACACATGAAGTGCACGTGAAGAAGATAAGTCCTTGAGATCAAGCAGCAATATCTTGATGAATATCTTCTGAACTGATCGAAAAGATTGCATATAGGATAAGGAGTTGAAGTCTCCTTATGAAAAGAGAATTACATCCGGATCAAGAATATGGATTAGGAGTTAGAGTTGTTCTTGGACTCGAATTGTCAAAGGATCCACAATTCGAGTTCTTATCAAACTCTGATTACTAACTCTATAAATATAACGATTGTCCTCTTTTACAAAAAATGCACATAAGCAGAAGTTAAGCATATTTGAGAGCAAAAAGATCAAGTCTGATTTGCAAGCAACATATGCGAGATACAAGTGTGCACGTCTGAAGCTACATGAACTAAGATAGAAGAACCAGTTTCATCATTGTGTTTATTCTAAGTCTAGTTCAATTGTAGTAGGTTTTCATATTGTACCTTTTAGCTTTATCTAGAAGCAATTGTAATAGGTGTATTGTGTATTCAAGTTAGAGTTAACTTGAAAGTGTCGCAACAGTTGAGGCTGTATGCTACACTGGGATTAGAGTTAATCCTTAGGTTTACAAAGAGTTTTGTAAATGCAGTTTTTGGCTCAGTGATTTTAGTGGAGTTTGGGAAAATCCTACTGAGTAGTAGCTCGTGGTTTTTTCACCTTTTGAGCCAGGTGTTTTCCACGTAAAAATCTCTGTGCACTTTATGTTCAGTATTTATTACTCCGCAAACTACTGTAGTTAGAACACTTAGAAGAACCAGGTTCTTCTAACGCGAAAATTAGGTACCACACAAATCACACCCCTCCCCCCCCCCCCTCTTGTGTGGTATTGACGTTTAAAACATCAATTGGTATCAGAGCAGGTTATCCTTGAAGAGGTTAACACCTTAGGAAAAGATCAACATGAGTGCACCACCTGGGAACTGGGAAGGGCAATCCACTGCCAGGCCTCCTCTCTTCAATGGCCTCTACTACTCCTGGTGGAAAAACAGAATGAGGGACCATATAATGGGCGAAGACTATGAGCTTTGGGATATCATCACTGATGGTCCTTTTGCCACTACCAAGAAGAATGCTGAAGGAGTGATGTTCTAAAGACAAGAGTAGATTTGTACTGCTAGAAGATNTAACGGGAAATGGGAGAAAAATGACAAAAGCCAAGAATGGTTAGTGTGTGGACTTGGTCCTAATGAGTACAACAGGATTCAAGGCTGTACTACTGCCAAGGAGATTTAGGACACTTTACAAGTAGCTCATGAAGGAACACCTCAGGTGAAGAGGTCAAGAGGAACACTGTTGTATTCTCAATATGAGAATTTTACTATGAAGGATGGAGAAACTATCCAAGAAATGTATACCAGGTTCACTACACTGACAAATGAACTTGAATCCTTTGGAAGGATTATCCTGGGAAGAAGACAAGGTGGAGAAGATTCCAACTAGAGTTCTGCCAATCTCCTGGGAAAGCAAAATCACTGCCATTCAGGAATCTAAGAACATTGCTACTTTAAAGTTGGATGAACTGATTGGAAATCTCACTGCCTATGAATTGAGAAGGCAAACAATGAAGATGGATGCTCCAAAGAAAGAAAGAAGTCTGGCTCTCAGAATTTGAGAAGGATCAGATCTTGAAGATGATGAAATGGCTATGATAACCAGAGATTTCAAGAAATATCTTATGAGAGGAAAGGGTGCTTCAAGAGGAACAACATTCAGCAAACCTAGGGCTCCTGAGAAACAAACCAATGAGGGGTGTTACAAGTGTGGGAAGACTGATCACCACATCAGAAACTGCCCTCAATGGGAGATTGAATGGAAGAAATAAAGAGCAGAAAGAAGAAACAGGAAGAAGGAACAGGTTCAACCAAAAAGGAACAAGGGATCAACTAAAGTTATGGTTGCTGCATGGGGAGAAACATCAGATGAGGACTCAAAAAATTAAGCTGAAGATGAGCAAGCTCTTATGGCCATCGGAGAATCAAAAGATGAACAGGAGGTAAGTATTCTACACCTTAAAGAAAAGATTAAGTTCTTGTCTAAAGAAAAACTGGCTGATCTGCTGATGGACTTCATAGATGAGTCTGAAATAATAAACAGCGAGAAGGATGTTCTGTCTAAGGAATGTGTTATCCTAGAAGAAAAATGTAAAAGGTTAGAGTCTACGGCTGATGAGAGTGATAACACAAATACTGAGTTGAAGAACCAGGTTCATCAACTTGAAAATAAGATTCTAGAACTTAGATCTGAAAATATTAAACTAAAATTAGGGACAAAAAAGAAAAGGGCTGATCAATCATTTCTCACCCTAGAAGAAAATCTAGGAAAAATGAAAGATGAACTGTACAAGAAAGATGAATTGATTAAAGTCCTAAAAGAAGATTTAGGAAAGGTAAAGCATGAACTAGACAGAACATGCAAATGGAACAAGGCTTCCGATGAGATGAACTGTACAAGAAAGATGAATTGATTAAAGTCCTAAAAGAAGATTTAGGAAAGGTAAAGCATGAACTAGACAGAACATGCAAATGGAACAAGGCTTCCGATGCACTCTCCTGGCTGCAAGAACATCATAGTAGCAACAAGAGAGGACTTGGATTTGGGACACAAGCTCCAAAATGGGATCCCAAAAACAAGTATCTCACACTTCCTGAGAATAAGATCTGCACACACTGTGGTAATACTGGCCGTTAAAAAATTGAATGTAATGCAAGAGAAAAGGCCAGTCAAAAGAACAAAGCCTTTGTTCAAGAAAAGCACAAACTGTGTGGTTGGGCAAAGAAAAATTTAATTCATCCTTTTGCCCATAGAAAGGGACCCAAACTAGTTTGGGTTCCTAAGACTAACCCATGATTTCTTTTTGCAGGACCAAGTGAAGGGAAGTAGCCATATATGGTACATGGATAGTGGCTGCTCAAAACATATGACTGGTAACAAGAACCAGTTCCTTTCACTTGAGAACCTAAAAGGAGGTAATGTCTCCTTTGGAAATGGAAAGAAAGGTGAGATCATTGGTGTTGGAAAGGTAGGAAAGATAGACTCTCATTCCATTAAGAATGTCTATTTTATAGATGGCTTAAAATATAGCCTGATAAGTGTGTCACAACTGTGTGACAGAGGTAACCTTGTGGCTTTCACTTCTACAAAATGTTTTGTGATTAGCCTTACTACTGATAAGATTGTTTTGCAGGGAAGGAGAGTTAACAATATTTACATTGTAGATCTGTCAACTCTCTCTGAAAATGAACTAACTTGCTTGAGTGTGTTAATTAATGATCCCCTCCTTTGGCACAAAAGACTTGGCCATGCCAGTCTAAATCAATTGAACAAATTAGTCTCCAAGGACTTGGTGATAGGGTTACCTAATATCAAGTTCAAGGAAGACAAAGTTTGTGAGGCATGTGCAAGGGGGAAGCAAGTAAGGTCATCCTTCAAACCTAAGAAAATGGTAAGTACGTCCAAGACCTTGGAACTGGTTCATATGGATCTTTGTGGTCCAATGAGAACCATGAGCAGAGGTGGTAAAAGATATGTAACGGTGCTTGTTGATGATTATTCTAGATTTACCTGGGTATTGTTTCTAACTTCTAAAGATGAAGCATTTGAAATGTTCACTGCTTTTATTAGAAAAACCCAGAAACAATTAGGAAATCAACTTGCATCCATTAGGTCTGATCATGGAACTGAATTTGAAAATGCAAATTTGCTAAATTTTGTGATGAAAATGGAATAGATCATAATTTTTCTGCCCCTAGGACTCCTCAGCAAAATAGGGTAGTTGAAAGAAAGAACAGGACCCTTGAGGATATGGCAAGGACCATGCTACTTTCCAGTAAACTACCTCATAGCTTCTGGGCAGAGGCTATAAACACTGCTTGTTATATAATAAATAGATGCATGACTAGACCTCTTGTAGAGAAAACTCCCTATGAGTTACTTAAAGGGAGAAAACCAAACATATCCCATCTTAGGGCTTTTGGGTGTAAGTGCTATGTGCACAATAATGGCAAAGTCTCCCTAGGTAAGTTTGATCCCAGAAGTGATGAGGGTAGTATCTTGGGATATTCTTCACATAGCAAAGCATATAAAGTGTTTAATAAAAGAACTCNCTGCAAAAGGAAAACAAGTGAAAATTGCTGAAGAAGATGATGAATGGAGTGAGGATGAAGGAGATGAGTCAGAGAAGGAACAGGACAGATATGCCATGTTTGGCAAGAGGAAAATTCTGAAAGGGAGACTACTCAAGGACCTGGAGGAGCCAGGTATGATAAGGCTTCTGACTGCACTAGAAGCACAGGGCTGGAAGGACATGGTTCTTCATATGGATGGAAAATTGGCCAGGAATGAACTTGTAGAGTTTATGGCAAATGGGATAGTGAAGAATGGGCTGGTGACTAGCACAGTGAAAGGTGTCAAAGTAAAGTTCAATGCTGCAAAGCTGGGCAAGATTCTAAACATCCCTAGTGAGGGATATGATGATTATACAAGGCAGAGGTGGCCTTGCCTGGATGGGTTGCCTACTGATCTTCAGATCACAAGGAACTTTTGTGACACCACAACAGATGAAGAGGTACCTGAGGCCAGGGCAGTTCAGAAAAGTGAAATGAGGCCAGACCACAAAGTGCTTTTTGAATTTGTCAACAAATGCCTTCTACCCAGACAGGAAAGAAGGCATACAGCAAATTATATGGATCTGGTTCTTATGCAATGCCTGAATGAAGGGAAGCAGATCAACTGGCCTGCCTTTATTGTAAAGCTGCTTGAAAGGGTACTCAATGGCTCAAAAGCTCATGCCATTCCCTATGGATTTATCTTGACAACTGTACTTGAAAGATTGAATGTTCCCCTGAAAAAGTGGGAAATGGCTTCGAGCAAAGAGCATTTTGGCAGCAAACCCCTTCAAGCTTGTGATTATATGCTCAGTACAGCTCCAGTTGAACCTGGTTCTTCAGTAAAAACTCCTGTGAATAGTAAGGTCAGAGCCTTAGTTCAGGAGGTTGGGGCAAAAGACGCTGAGATAGCAAGGCTTCAGGCCAGAGTTGCTGAATTGGAGGGAGAAAGGAATGGGTTGAGAGCTGAACTTGCTAAGGAGAAGGAGAAAAATGAGAGCATGCTTCAACAGATGCTCAATCTGCTACAAACCCAACCCTCCAGCTCTTCTAAGCCTTAGATATTCTGTCCTAGTGTGCACCAGTCTAGACCCCCTCAGTGACCCAGTTTGGGATTTTAGTTGTTTATTTTCCTTTGCTCATGGTTTGGCAATTTTATTTTTCTTCTTGTGGACTGCATTGTAGAAACACCTTGCTATCAATGAATGCAGCTTTTCTTGCTTTTTGTTAATTCTGATCTTAATAGGTATTTGTGTTGAGTTGATTTCTGATTAACTAAAGCATGTGTTCACTTGCAGTTGCCCTAGTGGCCATGAGTAATGATTAATATTCTGGGATTCACATAATTATGCAACTTTTCGATGATGCCAAAAGGGGGAAGATATTGTGCTTTAAAAGAAATTGTGTCTATTTTCTGAACAGTGATGTTTATGACCTAATTAAATCTGGCCCTTAATGATAAGTAAGTGATGATATTTTAGCTGAGTTCCACAGGTTCTATAATCAGTAAAAGCACAGAGTTTGTCATCATCAAAAAGGGGGAATTTGTTGGCCCAAGATCAGTTGAAGTTTTGAAGAATGACAAACGAACTCAGTAAAGGACCAGGTTCATCTAAGGAGACACAGTTGTTATGGTCCATACACATGAAGTGCACGTGAAGAAAATAAGTCCTTGAGATCAAGCAGCAATATCTTGATGAATATCTTCTGAACTGATCGAAAGATTGCATATAGGATAAGGAGTTGAAGTCTCCTTATGAAAAGAGAATTACATCCGGATTAAGAATATGGATTAGGAGTTAGAGTTGTTCTTGGAATCGAATTGTCAAAGGATCCACAATTCGAGTTCTTATCAAACTCTGATTACTAACTCTATAAATATAACGATTGTTCTCTTTTACAAAAAAATGCACATAAGCAGAAGTTAAGCATATTTGAGAGCAAAAAGATCAAGTCTGATTTGCAAGCAACATATGCGAGATACAAGTGTGCACGTCTGAAGCTACATGAACTAAGATAGAAGAACCAGTTTCATCATTGTGTTTATTCTAAGTCTAGTTCAATTGTAGTAGGTTTTCATATTGTACCTTTCAGCTTTATCTAGAAGCAATTGTAATAGGTATATTGAGTATTCAAGTTAGAGTTAACTTGAAAGTGTCGCAACAGTTGAGGTTGTGTGCTACACTGGGATTAGAGTTAATCCTTAGGTTTACAAAGAGTTTTGTAAATGCAGTTTTTGGCTCAGTGATTTTAGTGGAGTTTGGGAAAATCCTACTGAGTAGTAGGTCGTGGTTTTTTCACCTATTGAGCCAAGTGTTTTCCACGTAAAAATCTCTGTGCACTTTATTTTCAGTATTTATTATTCCGCAAACTGCTGTAGTTAGAACACTTAGAAGAACCAGGTTCTTCTAACGCGAAAATTAGGTACCACACAAATCACCCCCCCCCCTCTTGTGTGGTATTGACGTTTAAAACATCAATAGATGTTATGGAATGAATTGAAGTGATTTGGAGCTTTGAAGTCTGAGTAAAAGCCCAAGTAATTAAGCCGGGATCGTATTCGGGGATCAACGGATGATAGAGCAACAAAACGAAGAATCGAGTAGGCATATTGCGCACTGTCTAGTAAAATGCACATAACTTTTTTCTCAGAACTCTATTTGGGCTCCACAATATATGGTTGGAAATATAAATCAAAGGGCTACAACTTTCATGTTTTACGTTTTTCCAAATTCCAAATGGAACAGGGTGAAAAACGCGGTCGAAACCGCGACCGCGGAGCTGAGGCGGGCTGAGGCAGTATACCTGCCATATACCGCGGTTGACCGCGGTTGACCGCGGCCGCGGCAGTCCAGACGGGAAATATTGTCCTTCTTCGCGTAGGAGAAGGTATAATTATTTGGGCCCGACCCTATTTGATATATATACATGGAAAAACGGTATTTTTGAGAAGTTGGACACACTTTTGACATAATTTAGACCTAAGGAGGCTAAGGAGATCGGGGATTCGACCTAAGGAGTCAAGAACACACTGGGAGCAAGGCGGAGAATTCTTCTGCGAGTTTTTCCTTCCTCTTCCTATTTTTTCATTGTTGGTTATGATTTTTAGTATTGTAGTTTTACATACTATTATGAATAGCTAATTTGTTATCTAGTGTTTTGATGGAACCTTTTGTAGGATAAATTCTTGTTATGTTTTATATAATTGAGCCGTTGGATTTCTCTACTTGTTCAACTACGTGTTTATTGTTGTTGATTGAATGGCCATCGATTGACTATGCCTATTTATTATGTGTTGCTTGAGAAAGGATACATATTTAGGTAGTTGTTGAACAACATCACTCCTAACGTATGTGAGAGATCAATACGGAGGGTTTAAAGGCGGGATTAGAGATAACGAAACCTTGGTGCGATCGTAGTGAGCAGTGAATTAATGTCAGCTAGTGTAGTTTGAGTGAATACATCTAGTAAATTGTGGTAGTTGCTCGAGAGAGAATTACGACAACCAAAGTACTCACAATCGGTAGAGAATGCATTGGCGAATTGTAGGGAACATAGCTAGAAGGATTCCGACAATTGGGAAAATCATAACTCTAGACCTCCTTAATTTAGTCTCCAACCCTTTGTCTCGTTAGTTGATAATTTTACCGCTTTGTAGTATTTGCTAGTTAATTAGTTAGAAATATAAATCTCAATCTTTATAATTTAGAAAACTGTTCAAACTTGTCTTTCTAGTGATATTAAACAGATATAGCTAAGCCTTAGTTCTCTGTGGGATTCGACTCCGGACTTTTAGACCAGATTATATTTTCAGTGACCGCTTATCCTTTTTAGGACTAGAGTTGGGCGTGATCAAATTTTGGCGCCGTTGCCGGGAACTAACGGTGTAGTTGTAGCTGTATATATTGCTAGGGTTCAATTTTGAAATTTTATTTTGTTTTGTTGTTTTTTTTTTGGTATTTTGTTTATAACTGTTGATTTGAGAAACATGACATCTTGGAATTATGGGAATTTAGGTTTAGATAATTCTACTATTGATCTCCATACGTATTGTCAAGGAAACCACCCGTGGCAAAATTTTCAAAACGTTCCTAAGAGCGAGTTATGTGCACCAACTCAATCTTATTTGTGGAATGTGTGTGATGGGTGTGGTGGTAAAAACGGTCACCTTCATGGTTGTGCTTATATTTCTTATTTTCCCCCAACCCCTTACTATGATGGTTCTACCTTTTCTTGTGAAGTTAATAGGAACAAAGAACCTGGGAATGCGGACCTGAAGGAGATCAAGGATATGTTAAAGTGCCTTCTGGAATAAAATAATGAGAAACAATTGCACATAGAAAGGCAAGAGGCAACTATTCGCAAGTTGGAGGCTCAATTGAGTCAAGTGGTTGGAGCTTTTAATGCTCAACAAGCCAATATTGAGGATAGTAGCCAAGAAGAGCATGAATTTGAGGTGCTAATTAGGGAGGTCAGAGTAGAATATCAACAACCTAGCCAACTACAATTTGAAGATGTCAATGTTGAAGAAGTGAGACTAGAGCCAACCAAGGACTTTGAGGATATAAATTTTGTTGGCTCTAGTATCATTGATGTTGAGGATGCTGAAAGTCCAGAAGTTCATGTGTGTGAGCGCATTGGTCCTCACTCCAAACATTTTTCTACATTGTGCTTGGATGACAATATGGAAATAGAGTCATCCGAGTCGATTGAGAAGTCAAGGAATGAGGAACAAGGTGCCTACATTCTGGAATTTTTCTTGCCAGAAAGACAGGACTACATACCTCATCTAAAAGCCAAGAAGTGTAGAAGAGTACAATGGTTGCTTGGGCCAATTAGATTTGTTCCTCCACTCCTGGAGCATAGCCGAAAACTTGATGCCAAATTGGGGGTTCAATTCATAAGCTCGAGGTGGAGGCAAAAAGTGATGCGCGTCGTGCCGCGACGTTAAATCAAGCGCTTGTTGGGAGGCAACCCAGCTTTATTGCTTTCTTTTTTATTTATTTTTTTATTTTTTTTAATTGTATTATTTTTGTAGTGTCAATTTTTTTTTATTTTTTAGGAGCATGGAAAGCAAAGGTATTGGAAGGATGCAACAGCAAATTAAATAGTTGGAACTAAGTGTGAGGTACCCGCACGAAGGACCAAGTCTGGGAGAAGTCTGAGTACCCCATGAACTGCTAGTGCTTCGGCCTTTGGCCTACCAGGAAGTTTCTCTTACCCTCTTATGGTTATGCTGTGCATTGGGGACAATGCACAATTTTAAGTGTGGGGTGATGAGATTGTCTGGGTGACTTTTCATGCCACTTTAGCTGTATTAGTTTAATTAAATAGTATTTTTTTTAAAAAGATTGGACTTTTCCCGACGATGGATCTACTAGACAATTTTCTTGAGGGATTTAAGTCTAAAGAAAAAAAAGATTTTTTTTGTTAGGTAGTGTAGCAATTCCCCCTTGGTTTTTCTTTAAACCACGATTCTTTTCCAAGGGTTTTGTTTGAACCGTGTGTAGTTAGTTTTTTTTTTGGGAGTAGGAGCCATTGTGTTGTGTTTTAAATTGAAGCAATATCTCTTGACTTTGTTATTCCTTGAGAATAGTGAGTACTTTGGTTGTGACGCTTAGGCTCAGTTTTTGACTCTTGTATAAGTACCTTAAATTGTATGATCTTAAATTTGCTTAACTGCTTTGACTAGAGTGTCTTGATGAAACCAATCCTGAGTGAGTTAGGTGCCATGTGTGTGTAAGGATTTGTTATATTCTGTGCATTGCATTTGATGCCTAGAACTTGCCCTGTGTGTTTGCAAAGCGAAATAGTAGTTTTATTCAGTCTTGGAAGTGATATACGCATTTCTTTGTTGAGCCAGATATGTATATTTTACCCACCTAGTTGTTATGTATCGTAGTTAACCCCTTTGAGCATGTAATCTTGTTTCTTTGGCAACCACATTACAAGCCTTACCCATTTGTTTAAATTAATCATCTATTTGAACCTTTTAACCTCTCATGAGCACTTGAATTATTATGAACTATGTAAAAGTTAAAGTGTGGGGTGGTTGGTTTGGCTTTTGAGTGGAACTAATGAAATAAGGAGAAAGGTGCACTGTTTTGAAAAAAGTAAGAGCCACTTGAATTGAAAAAAAAAATAGTTCGATTGTTGTGAAGAAAAAAAAATCCTTGATAAGTGGTGGCTCTTGAGGTAAGTGTGCTTAAAGAAGAATGGGGTAATGTACATTGATGTGAAGGTGGAGTTTGGTTTGACATAAGTATGGGATTTGAATGTTAAAGTATATGTATTAAAGTGCTTAGGGAAGTGTAGTCACTCTTATATCTAAATGTATCCTACCCGTCCCGCAGCCTACATTACAACCAAATAAAGTCCTACTTGATCCTAGACTGAATGAGCTCGATTAGTAGAGTAATACACTACAGGCAAGCCTATGGTGCATCTTTTGTGGAATATGAATGTTATTTCTGAGAGTGAGTGAATTCTTTCTATTTTGAGTTCCTAAGTGTTCTTAAATTTTATTGTGTGGAACTACTCTCTTTTGTTGTGTGAGAGCACTTGATTCATGAAGGAAAGGTAATATCAGTGACCTCTATGTTAGAGTAAGTAGGTGAGTTGTGAATAATGCGTGGTACTTGTGAGTCAAATCTTGAGGTGAAGATGTTACGCTTTTGTGCTTAGTCTATTTTAAATACTCTTGGTGTGATGAGTGAGGAGAATTGTTTTAAAAGGTCGTGTCTGTATAAAGTGTAGTTTGATTGCTCGAGGACGAGCAATGGTTTAAGTGTGAGGTGTTGATGATAGGCTATAATTACGTATTTTATTCGATTATTACACTCTAATTTACTGCACTTTAGTTGAGTTTGCGCTTTAATCGCTAGTGCTTTGCACTAACGGTGTGTTTTATGCCTTGTAGGAGTGATTCCGTGTTATATAGATGTTATGGAATGAATTCAAGTTATTTGGAGCTTTGAAGTCTGAGTAAAAGCCCAAGTAATTAAGCCGGGATCGTATTCGGGGATCAACGGATGATAGAGCAACAAAACGAAGAATCGAGTAGGCATATTGTGCACTGTCTAGTAAGATGCACATAACTTTTTGCTCAGAACTCCATTTGGGCTCCACAATATATGTTTGGAAAGATAACTCAAAGGGCTACAACTTTTATGTTTTACGTTTTTCCAAATTCCTAATGGAACAGGGTAAAAAATGCGGTCGAAACCGCGACCCCAGAGCTGAGGCGGGCTGAGGCACATCACTCATTATATGATAGGTTTGTTAATGACTCATTATTTCTAATATTAGGAGGCGTAGTTTCAAAAATAGCATAATAAAATAAATAAAAAATAAAATATAAGCAATTACATGAAATCACAAAAAGTAAAGGTAGAGAAATAAAAGATAGATAATGTACAAAGAAAAATATATTTTAAATTTTCAAAAGAGATTAAAAAGTAAAAAAAAATTAAAATAATAGAAATAAAAAGTTATAAAAAAAATTAATTAAAATACAAACAAAAAGAAAAGAAACTAAAAAGCAACCTTGTAATTACCACCAATTATCACCTCTCCCTTGAAAATTGGAGAGTGTAATTACACCCCTCCAATTACACCCAATTCAATGCTGACCAAGTAATTACTTGGCCAAACAAACATACACCCAAATCTATTTCCAAAGGTGGCTTTCCAAACTTGCTCTTAGTGGCATCCATGTGATACTTAGGCAAAGTTGAGTAACTTTTTGGTTATCAAAAAGATATTCGGTGACTTTTGTGATACTTACGCAGCATTGAATAGCTTTTTCTCTGTAAAAATTAGCTTAGTAATTTTGGTGCAATAAAATGAAAGCTAGAATAAAAATTTATTCCTATGGGGACATTTGATAAAAAAGAGAGTAACCATCCATGAAATTTGAATCTGGCTAGATTTTTAGTTTATTCTTTCTAGATTAAAAAATAAGACATAGAAAGTGTGAGTGATCAAACAATAAGTAAAAGTACATATATTTAATGATTGAAAGAATAACACTGTTCAAAGACTTATAAACCGAGTGCACAGTAATAATACTTTTTACAGTAGTTGTAACAAATATTCAGATGTTTCTCTCATTGTAAATGATGATGAAGAACTGAACATAGTGTACGTAGGGTCAATCAGTTACCGAATAGCTGGAATATCACAATCAAATTCACTGTCAATGCACTGTAATTTGTCTCTTTAATAACGAAATTCAACGACAAGGTTTCTTTCATTCGTCACTTTATAAATTGAACGCTTCAAAGATTTTTATTATGTCCGCTACTTCCAAAAGTGAGTAAGATATCAAATTTTATTGAAAGCAAAAGGTGATAGTGTGGTAGCATATTTTTTTTAAAGGAAAAATTACGCGCCGTAAAATAAATAACCGATAAAATGTATATCTTTGTTTATTATATTTATACATAATTATTGTATATTTTTTTTATATATTTAGCGAGTGGAAGTAATTACTTTTGACCGACCAATCAAATGTGTAACTTGCCCTTTTTCAAACTTGATTTTTAATATCTCCGCCCCACACTCCCCACCCCTAGCCCAAAAATAAGAAAAGGAAGCTGACTCATATACAATCAAACCTTTCTATAACAGCCTTATTTGTTCCACATATTTTTGGATGTTATAGCGAATTGCTGTTATAGAAAATATATATTATAACATAACATGAAATTTGATCCCGAAAAAACGTGACTTTTATAGTAAAGTGTTGTTATATAAGAATGTTGTTATAGAGAGGTCTGACTGACTGCATGTATGCGCGCACAAGAGTGTTTGATTGAACCAAGGAAGTGAATTTTGGTAGAGAAATCCACATTAACTTTACCTTATTTCAATATTAAATTTCTACTAGTCGTTCAAAAATATCGCGATTCTGATAAAGAACAATTTGATATATATTGAAGTTACGCGCCAAACAAGTTCGTAAATCTCTTACAAATCTATCTATATATTATTAAAAGGAGAGGAAAAAGCCCTCTCCTTAAGCCAAGTGGCAACCTAAAAAAATGCCACATGGCATAATTGGTTACTAATTAGTTATTTAGTTTATAATTAGTTATTGGTTACTTATTTTTGAATTTAAATACATATAAAAAACGAAATCTATATCTATATATTATTAAAAGGAGAGGAAAAAGCCATCTCCTTAAGCCAAGTGGCAGCATAAAAAAATGCCACATGGCATAATTGGTTACTAATTAGTTATTTAGTTTATAATTAGTTATTGGTTACTTATTTTTGAATTTAAATACATATAAAAAACAAAAATAATAAAATACAATAAAAAACTACCATATATATTAATTGGTTACTTTATTTGGATTAACAAATATAGATATCTTATAATTAAATATAATTAATAAAACGAAAATTAAATATATAAAAAATAACTACCCATTCAAATTGGGTGAGAGTAGTTTCAAGTTTGAGTTTTTAAATAATTTTAAAATAAAAAACGAAATTAAAAAAAATAATGAATTACCAATTCAAATT
>NC_031995.1:99522427-99524717 GCF_001879085.1 Nicotiana attenuata | reverse complement strand
GCATGTTTCAAACTACAAACATAATGGAATTTAGATTAGAAAGGCCTAACATTGAGTAATGCAGTCAGAATTGCATACAAGAATAGCCCAGAAAACACATTAATCTATCAACTTCAGAAGTGAAAGCACATGCGAGCTACAGATACGTAGTGATGGAATTGCAAAGGGTTCAATAATTCACCAGTTAAGCGAAAACAAGAAAGAGCAAAGTCCACAGTAGCAAAACCCATAATTTCTGGCATTGGCTTTCAGCCGGCCAGGAATCAGAATATAGAACAAGAATATGAGAGAACAAGAGTGGTAACTTCAGTTTTTAGTAAATGTTAATGATTCAAGTCTTGTCTTGAAGAGGAATAGGAAGGGGTTTATATAGTGGTAGAAATTAACACATAATCATGGAAACAAATCATTCAGATGCAAGTAGGTTAGAAAGAAAATATTCCGGAGGGGTTTATATAGTGGTAGAAATTAACGCATAATAATGGAAACAAATCATTCAGATGCAAGTAGGTTAGAAAGAAAATATTCCGAAATCCGTGAACAACTAATGTTTGACCACACTCAAATTTTATACTAGTTTAGTGTAAATATTTCTTTTAGGTCTAATCTTAATATTTTAAATATTTATCTTACTCTGAATAGGTTTTATTTAAGAAAATTAAAAACTATAAAAAAATATTCATACTCTTAGAATATAAGATTTTTTTCTATGTTTAAATAGAAGAAAATATATATTATATATTTATTTGGTTTCTTCTAATTTAGATGTAAGTTATAGTAGTATTTTTCTTAGTATAATATAAACTTTAGTGTAAATATTGAGTTTTCTTATTTACATAGTTTCTTTAAGTCTAAAAGTAAGTTGGTGTACATATACATATATGTGTGTGTTTTTTATCTTCTTTTATTTAATTAAAAAAAAGGGTTAGAAAAAGTTAAATACATATATATAAAGTTAAAAAATAAAAATAAACAAATAAACAAATAAAACCACCCAACTTCCCCACTTCCCCACTTCACTCATGCCTCACCCCCACTCCCTCCCATTTCCAGATGCACACACACACCATATGATCACGTTCCCCCATTCCAAATGGGGGGAACAACAAAAAACTACTAATATCATCTATTAATATAGAAAAGGAGAGGCAAATTCATAATATTGTGACAAGTGTCAACCCGAAATATCGACACGTGTCAAGCTTTAAGACAAAACTCCAATAAGCTTGGAGATTCAAACAAATTATAAAATAAAAAAATTAATTGAAGCATTTAAAGCATTAATTTCTTTCAGTTATTTTCCTTAAGAGTCCCACATTAAATAATTAATATGTTCCAATTATTTCCTTTAAGAGTCCCATGTGGCATAGTTATGCAACATAGTTAGTTAATATTGATTTTCTGAATTTTGTTAATATTGAATCTATGTTTTTGAGTAATGGTCTAGAAATATAAATATTTTTCCTTCAAACATGGAACATATGCATTTGAATTATACGATAAAGTATTCCACGCAATTTACTAAAAAGTAAAAATCTGTTTTGAGTTTTTATTTTTGAGTAATGATGTAGAAAGATAAATATATTTTTTTTTAAACATTGAAGATGAATTTGAAGAAGTTAATATAGGAAGAAGTTAAGTATTAAAAGGAAAAAAGATACATGTAGTAATTTTAGGTTTAGTTATTTAATTATTTCTAAACTCAAATTTAAAATTTATTTTTTGGTTATGAGTGCACCGAAATGTTTGCACCATTTTCTCTCATGTATGTTTATCCCAACTTTTGAAATGTTTAAAATCCAATAACATACATTTTGCCTCCTTATTTCAGGCAAACGCAAGCTACATTAGTGGCACATTATTCTTTCTTAACCGGTTTTAAAGAAACTATAAGTCACGCCTCCCCCTTACATATTCTCTTAATTAATTAATATTAATAATTAATAATTAATTACACCCTATTCTTTTTTTAAAATTTTTTGAAATAATTTCTTACCATTTTTTGGCTAAATTATATAGAGATTCTTTATATATTAATTCAAGCTTATCAAATGTCCTAATAAAAAGTTCTAAATTTGATATATGAAATATGCAAAATCTGAACTTAGGTTAAAACCGTGCAGCCGTAATCTTGGGCACATTCAGGACTTTTTTTTGAGAAGTTATCAAACTTCTTTATATTAAACTAACGTAGTTGAACTACTCCTTCTTTATAGCGAAAAAATTGCAAATTGTTTATATTAATTTTGTAAACTTAAAAATAACTTTTAATTATTATTTTTAATTTTAA
>NC_031995.1:99461680-99521304 GCF_001879085.1 Nicotiana attenuata | reverse complement strand
TATTATTTATAGCGATTCATATAATGTATTTTATAAGTTTAAATGATGAAGCAATTTGGAGTAATAAAATAAAAGTATGATAGTAATTTAGATTTAAGGAGTATAAAATATTTATTTGTATTATATTAAAAGAGGAATGATAGGCAAGGACATAAGTGGAAAAACTAATAAATAATTGTATGACAAGGTATCTAAAAATGCAAACACAATAAAATGGAAGAAGAAAAAAAAATATACGAATAATATATATATATATATATATATATATATATATATTTGAATTTGCTATGGGAAAGTCTTTGAATTATGATTCAACAAAATAGACTTTATGGATAAGGTCATCTAACTGAAATCTTAATAAATGTTGAATAAAAACAAATATAATTTAAATTAACATGTTGATTTATAAATAATTAAAACTAAAATTAAATATATCATATTGAAAACAAAATATAAGTAGTTCCAAATTATTATTTATTATAGGAGAAATACTAAATTAAAAAAATTAACTAAGAATATTATAGTAAAAGATGCATACGAGAGGATGACGGGGATTGTGTGAGGATATTTATGATTTTGAATAATTTGTAAAACAAATAAAGTACATAATTAAATAATGTTAAAAGTTATGGTTAAAAAATTTAGACAGCGAACAAAGCTTATATATTGTTTTTTTATTAGTATTAACTAATATAACCTTTCGACTTGGCAAATATGTTTAGCATTTTCTCATATAAGCTTTACAATATTATTTTACAATAAGCTAAATCCTAAAATTATTTAATAAACTTGTATATTCATGATTAAGTTTATCAATTGTCCGCGCATCACGCGGATACATATACTAGTCAATATAGAAATTAAGGCAATGGTGGTATACGCAAATTTCGCTGAAACATAAAGTCCACTCCTCGAATTGAAAAATAAAGAAAGAAGAAACTAAAAAAAACAATTAACTTTTCATTCAAACATGTATTAGGTACCAGTTTTAACTTAATTATACTATTATCCGCCACTCCTAATCTATCAATTGTATAATTGTTATTCAAGATTTTAATTGGGCCTACCAGGTCGAATCCTGATCCTGTGAATAGGAAATGTTCAACACATGTCTACTACACTGATACCAGAAATAACTATAAAATTCATTGTTTCATTTTGATCTTAGTTTTGTTTCTTATCTAGTAATTTTTTTCTTCATTTTTAGTGTTAATGGAGGCTAATAAGTTGAAACAACATAATCAGAAACACTGAAATTTTTTGTCTCTTACATCCTCGTCAAGTAGCAGTGAAGCAATGACTCCACGAAGACGATCGGGGGCGAAGCTAGAGGGGTTTCGCCCGAACTCATTACCTTTGGTTCAAACCCTATATTTGTCTAAAGAAATTTATTAAGTATAATTAATGAGATTTTTACCTATCTATACTACATTAAAAACTTAATTATCCCTCACAAAAGGTTATTACTTAATTACATTAACATATACAATTTACTATTTATATATAAAATAATATATTAGGCTCCAATCTTACCCATTTTAGGCTTCATTCTTCTCTATTTTACTTTTCATATAGATATTTCTCTCTCTGTTCCTCTTCGATTCGGCTTTTGCAGATGAACATGCTCGGAGCTTTGAAGAAAATGATTATTGGTTAAAAGTCATAGATACATACATGAAGCACCAATACAAATGAGTTACCAGAACTGTTTTAGATGAATAAATAAGAAATTGCCAACGGGAGTGGCGTTTGGATCTAAACTTAAACTAATTGACGGTGTAATTGAAACTAAACTGAAGTTGGTCGTGTATACACGAGCTTAAACTCCATTGATAGCCATTACAAAGCTTAGAAGCTTTGATTTCGAAAATCAAGATTTGCAAAATAGTTTTTGGTTTGGATTGGGCGTTATTGCAAAATTATTGGGAATATCCTTTGAAGTTTATATCTAAATTTTGAGAGAACTTGGTGAAGATTCGAGATGGTTTTGGTCGGAATTTCAGATTGAAACTCAAAAAAGAAGACATAAATAAATTGTTTATATTTTGTATGTCGAGTGTTGAAATGGTATACAAAATATCTACAACTTACATATTGTATACAAGTTGTTTATAAATTGTATGTAAATTGTAGTTTTTGACCGGATTCTATATAAAAAATCTGTATTTAAGTTGTAGATAAATTGTAGATTTTAACCGAATTTGTATATATTTTGTAAAAAAATTTAGTTACTTTCTATAAATATGAAAACTTAGATAAACCGTTTAAATAAGTTTAAAATCTCGTATATATACAAAAATATTCCATTATTAATATAGAATCCAATAACTTAAAAGACCTAAAATCTTGAATGAATAAATTTTAAATTCTGACTCCGGTTCTGAATACAGACCAAAGAGATGAAAATGAAGATGATGTAGATGTAACCAGGCCATCGAAGATGAATAACCGATCAACCTCTCATTAGTAGTGAGCCCGAATGCGAGACAAGATGGTTGTCCCTCTATCTCTGAGGACGAAGAGTGGACATTGCAAAATTCTTTTGAGGAGAATGAAGTCTTAGAGTGCTTGAAGACTTGTACAATAGACAAAGCTCCGAGGCCGGATGGATAAACTATGGTTTTTTTTTTATCAAATGATGGGACATGGTGAAGTCAGACATAATGGCTACTATCTAGAATTTTCATTCTCAGGAGTTCTTTGAAAAGAGTTTTAATGCCACTTATGTGGCATTTATACCTAAAAAGAGTGGTGCCAAAGAGTTAAGGTATTTTAGGCCTATCAGTCTCATAGGTAGCATTTATAAACTGATCTCCAAATTACTCACTGAAAGATTGAAAAGGGTGATGCACAAATTGGTAGATTCACAACAAATGACATTTATAAAAGGAAGATAAATGATAGATGCAGTTTTGATTGCGAATGAGTGCGTAGATTCCAGAATCAAGGAGAAGAGTCCAGGAATTATGTGCAAGTTAGATATTGAAAAGGCATATGACCATTTTAATTGGGAATTTTTGCTTGGAATTCTCCAAAAGATGGGTTTTGGATGGAAATGGACAAGCTGGATTAGATTCTGTATAAGCACAGTCAGATTCTCCATCTTGATAAATGGATCTCCTGAAGGCTTCTTTACTTCTGAAAGGGGCTTGAGACAAGGCGATCCCTTATCCCCTTCTTATTCATACTTGCCATGGAAGGGTTACACACTATGGTAAGAACTGCACAGGGCAATAGATGGATTAGGGGCTTCAATGTGGCAAAGATCCAAACTGACAGATTGGAGGTTACTTATCTTCAATATGCAGATGATACCCTCATTTTCTGTGATGTAGATGAGAACCAAGTAAATTATTTAAGAGCATTCTTATACTTTTTGAATCCATTTCTGGGCTTCATATAATTGGAGAAAAGGCCAACTTTTTCCAGTTAATGAGGTGCCTAATATTTAGCTGTTGATAGAGATTTTGGGAGGTGAAACTGGTACTATTCCAACCACGTACTTGTGGATGCCTTTGGGAGCAAAGATCAAATCCAATGATATCTGGAATGGAGTCCTAGAAAGATGTGAGAAAAAGTTTAACAAGATGGAAATCAAATTATATTTCTATGGGTGATAGATCGGTTCTCATTATCTTTGTGCTAGATGCTCTCCCTACATATATGTTGTCCTTAGTTCCTATACGTGCAAATGTAGAGAAAAGGATGGACACCTTGAGAAGAAATTTCCTCTAGGATGGAAATAAAGAGAAGAAGGGTTTTCATTTAGTCAAATGGAAAACTTTGACCTTCGGCAAAAATAAGGGAGGTCTGGGGGTCAGGAACTTGAGAATGCAGAATAAAAGTCTTTTGATGAAGTGGCTTTGGAGGTTTATCAGGGAGGAACAAGCTTTGCGGGGCAAGGTGATAAAGGTTAAATATGGCATGGAAGAATTTTGGATGACTAAATAGGTGAACAATACTTATGGTACCAGCTTGTGGAGAACTATAAGGAACCCGTGGACAAATTTTGCTGACAAGCTGAAATTCAATGTAAGGGATGGCAGGAAAACTCTTTTTTGGGAAGACAACTGGTTGGGAATTGGTTGTCTTAAGAATCTTTTTCCAGACACTTATGCTTTAAATCAACAACATAGACCTATAGTATATGAACTTTGGGGGGCACAGGCATGGAATCTCACATTCAGAAGATCTTTATATGATTGAAAGTTGCCTAGAATAACATATTTCTTTAAAATTGTGGAGTTAAGCAAAGGACTACAGGAGGGAGAATATACACTTAGATGGAGTCAAAGTAGTAGTGGGAAGTACACAGTCAATTCAGCCTATAAGTACCTAAACCAGGATGGAGGACAAGTCAATTTATGGCCTTGGAAACACATTTGGAGGGTTAAGATACCATATAAAATGGCATGTTTTTCTTGGTTGGTAGTTAGAGAAGCTGTGATAACACATGACAATTTGAGGAGAAGGGGAATACCAATTTGCTCGAGGTTCTTCTTATGTGGTCAAGAGGTAGAGACAATTAGCCATATGTTTCTACATTGTAGAGTGACTAGTCAGTTGTGAGATTTATTCATCAACCTCAGGGTTATTAGGTGGTCAATGCCAGGAAGAACATCTGAACTCTTGTCATGCTAGAATGTAGGGGGGAAGTGTACTACTTCAAACAATGACAGATGAAAAATTGCCCTGCAACTATTTGGTGGACAGTATGGAAGGAGAGGAATTCAAGATGCTTTGAGGATACAATTAGCTCTACTCAGAAAATTAAGATGAATTGTATTCTTCTTTTTTATTTTTGGTGTAAAGCAGAGAATAGTGATGATTTAGAGTCAATTTTACAAGTCCTAGGCTCCTTGTAAGAAGTGCAAGGATTGTAATAGTGAACCTTGTAGGTTTTTGTAAACTTCATCATTTGGCTTCCAGCACAAGCTTTGTGCTGAAGATTGATTAATATATTGATACATGGTACATTGTCAAAAAATATTAAGCTAAATAATCAATACTCAATCATAAACAAGCATTAAATTAATCACCCATAAGGTTTACATACTAGGGTTGGGTCACAACCCTAGTAAGAATCTAGGTACGCATAATGGAAATTGAAGAAAATAAAGAAGAAAAACAAATTAGACCCATAATCAAAGATTAAAATGGTAAAAGATAATGTAAAAAAACTAACAAGGCTACAAACTTCCTAAAGTAGTAAAAGGTAACGGCTACAATGGCTTTTTCTTCCAAACTTGACTTAAATTTGTGAAACTTGTCTATTTATAGTGGGCCCAAAATCGCTGACAAAAATGCCCCATCGGGAGGTTTTGTGGCCGCACAATTTCATGTGCGGTACGCAGATTTCTTCAGTTGGTAGGAGAGAAGATTCTGCAACCGCACATTTCTGGATTGTGTCTGTAAAGCAACTTCTGCGGTCGCACAATTCTTGTGAGGTCCGCACTTCAGCAAGGCGTCAGGACTTGGTCTTTTGCGCACTCTCTGAACTTGGAATTACTTGTCAGTGCAGACCTTATTTTGCAGCCACACAATTCATGTGCGGTCTGCACATTTGTCAAAATCCTGTTGGGTTCTCTGACTTGAGTTGCGGCCGCAAATGAAATTCTGCGGTCCACAATTTCTTCTGCGGACCGCACTTCTTTGCCTTTGCGCCCTTTAATGCCTTGTGTTTTGGAATACTCATTTTTGAGTCGGATTTCATCATGGAAGATCAAACTTCCAACATTCCTACAATTTGCACAATTCCATTAGTTTCGGGTACGCAAATCAATACTTCAGACTAAAATAAAAGCAAAAAGGTGCTAATAAGTAGTCAAAATTCTCACTTATCAACAACCATCTAGGGATGAAGGACAGGCGGGTAGAAGACATCATAGAGGGGGAGGCTAGGTCTATTGTTATGCTTTTCCTGGTAGGACTAAGGTTGTTGCATCAGATGTTGTCATCACAGGTATTGTTTTGGTCTGTCATAAAGATGCATCAGTTTTATTTGATCAGAGTTTCACTTATTCGTATGTGTCATCCTATTTTTCTTCCTATTTGGATATGTCTCATGATTCTTTGAGTAACCATATTTATATATCTACACCTATTAGGGATTCTATTATGGTAGACCATATCTATCATTCTTGTCCGGTCACTATCGGGGTTTATGAGACTAGGGTTGACCTTCTGTTATTCAATATGGTTGACTTTGATGTGATTTTAGGTATGGATTAATTGTCACCATATGACACCAATCTTGATTGTCATGCTAAGATCGTGACGTTAGCTAGTTGAGGTTGCCGAGGTTGGAGTGGAGAGGTTTGTTGGGTCATGTTCCTAATAGGGTGGTATCTTTTCTAAAGGCACACAGATGGTTGAGAAGGGGTGCTTGACATACATAGCCTTTGTGAGGGATGTTAGTGTTGATACTCCTACCATTAAGTCAGTTCCGGTAGTAAGAATGTTTCTAGATGTGTTTCCAACAGACTTATTGGGCATGCCACCTGATAAGGACATTAAGTTTGGTATTGATCTGGTGCCGGGCACTCAGCCCATCTCCATTCCACCATATCGCATTACACTAGTGGAGTTAAAGGAATTAAAGGAACAACTTTAAGAGTTTCTTGATAAGAGTTTTATCAAACCAATTATCTCACCATTGGGGTGCTCTAGTTCTATTTTTGAAGAAGAAGGACGCTTCTATGAGGATGTGCATTAACAACATGCAATTTAACAAGGTTACCGTCAATAACAAATACCCACTACCGTGTATTGATAATTTGTTTGACCGGGTTCAAGGTGCTAGAGTATTCTCAAAGATTGACTTGAGATCGGGGTACCATCAATTGAAGATCTAGGCTTCAGATATTTTAAAGATGGCTTTCAGGACCCGCTATGGTCACTATGAGTTCTTGTTGATGTCTTTTGGGCTAGCCAATGCCCTAGCAACTTTCATGCACTTGATGAACAACGTGTTTCAAACTGTCACGATCCAAACCGATGGGCCGTGACGGGCACCCGGTACCTTACTCAACCGAGTACCAACGTAACGTATCTTTCTTATTACATCATCATATACACGTGACATACGGGCCTAATAGGCCAACATGATTATTTATAAACTCAAAACATAGGCCGACAAGGCCGTACAATCTTTCACGTACACGACATATGTCTACAAGCCTCTAAGAGTACATAAATGTCATAAAGGTCGGGACAGAGTCCAGTCATACCAAACAATACACGTCTAAATCACACCAACCAAACAAAGCAACTCCGAAGCAAATGGAGCGCACCAACATCTTCCGTTGGGCTGATAGCCTACCTGGAGGGCTCTCGACCTGTCTATCGGGACCTGCGGGCATGAAACGCAGCGTTCCCAGGCAAAAGGAACGTCAGTACGAATAATGTACCGAGTATGTAAGGCACATAAATAAGTACATAACAGGCATGGAAGAAATATAGAGCAATTGACTCAACCTGTAAGTCTGGATAACTCCGTAAATCATGAAATACTTTTAGCGTCATGCATATGCCAATGAATGTCATGTCATGAATAGGTACATGTTTCATAACATCATCAGCCTCTGAGGGCATCCCATCATATCATATCGGCCACTATGGGCAAAATCATCATCGCATACCAGCTGATCAGGTGGTGGTGCGTATATAACGCTGTAACCTTTCCCATATCCCATATACATATATATACATACATATATACGCGTATGTAACGCCATCTGGTCACGGGTAAATGTACATGAATGCAATGCATGAAAAGTACGTTAATAAAAATCTTTCGGAATGTTATAAGACCATTTTGCCTTTGAGTAATATCATAAAGTAAACTCTTTTCAACTTTCGTATTTTTCTGAGACCCATGAACAGATGATAAAATATTATGATACATGGAAATTCAAGAACATAGATAGCTCTAATACTTCTATGAATAGAGTCATTCATGGAATTTGTGCATTTGCACGTTTCGTTATGGATCATGCCAAAAGAAAGAAGGGATAGCCTTAACATACCTAGAGTAGGGGAAAAAATTCGTATGATATTCTTGGAAGAGATTGCACAGTACTCCTTTAGAACTGCAAAATTTTTACGTTGCTACGATCCTAAAAATTCTCGTTGGATTTTCTTCTGTAGGAACTTCTCGCAAGATGAATACTGCTACATTTTATTTCTGATTGTAGCGTTTGAATTGAACCTGCTGAAAGGTTTAAAATGGATTTGCTTGAAAGGTTTGAAATGAAAGGTTTACTTGAAAGGTTTGAAATGAATTTTGAAATGAAAGGTTTGCTGAAAGTTTGAAATGGCACTAACGTTTTTCACCTTCATTATACATTTGCCAAGTCTTTGATATTGAAAGACATTGAGATCCTTAGTCTACAAGCCACCTAATCAATTAAGATCCTTAGTCACCCATTTTAAATGGAGGGGCTGCCACGTGGGGAGGTTGATTTTATCCAAGTGTATCCCAATTAATTAGGTAATGTCCGTTACCCGGTACTTAATCAATTGCCCGAAAAATTAAGAATTATTCCCACTTACTTAAAATACTACTCACTTTTCACATACCTTATACACCTTACTATTATGGTCATGTGGTACCTCGTATGGTACTAGTCCATAAATATCGAGTATTTTAGCTCGGACCGTATTTTATCCCAACATGCCAAACTTGGACGAAAATTCATTTTTCTTCTTGCTTCCCCTCTCAACTTCACGAATTTACTTATTACTTGTTTGAAATAGCATAATCCTTATAATCTCCAAATAATCTTTTACTTGGACTGATGTCAATTACCTTACGACAAATTCAACGTACAATACTATAAGGTGCAACATCGTCGTAACTTAATACTGTGAAGCGTAACATCACCGCAATGTAATACTATTGGGTGCAACACTGTCGTAACTTAATACTGCGAAGCGTAACATCACCGTAATGTATTACTGCAGAGGGTAACATCATCGTAATATATTACTGCAGAGCATAACATCGATGTAATACTGCGGAGCGTAACATTATTCCCCCCTTTGGAACATTCGTCCTCGAATGTTGACTAATGCACTTATCATTTTCATAACTTATGTCTTTCGAATACTTTAGAACTTCCCTTTCCATCTAGGCGACTATTCTGTGAATGAGTCCAAAGTCCAGGGCATGCCCCCCCTTAGGCCTCCTTCTTACACCACAACTTGTAGTCGGAATCTTTCCAATCTCATAACTGTTGCTACCTTTCATCATGCAGCCTGTACAATTTTGACCTTGTAAGTGTGCCCAATCTCTAGGCTTTATATGTAGAGCTTTATAAGATGTACCTTTGGGCATCTATGAGTATACTGAAGTTCTTCGCTCGGTATTTTGTTGAATTCACGAATATTTATTCTCATCGCATAGGTCCGTTTAGCCATCCGTATGAATTTACTGCCATAACTCTTACTTTCATATATCGTTGCTGAGGTATGCTACCAAATTCCAGCTTACTCTCGTTGCTTATTCCATATGTATAAATTTAAGTCCTTTAATGCTTCCTCATTACTGCTCATCTTTAGAATGACGGCCTAATCGCATCTCATACTTTGTGACTTTGTTCATCCATTGTTGATTCACCTCAATATTGATCTACAATATACCACTGATAACTTGAAACTTCTTACGTAATACTTTGCCCCTAGGGCTTATGTTACATCAAGGAATATTTGAAGTGATTCCCATAATCATATTTCATAGTGTCTCAATGTGATTCACCTTATGGGGGTATCCTAATTTCGTGCTGCCAGCGAAACCTTTTCTCCTTCTCTTTTTTTTTCAAATCATTATTCAAACGAAGGCCCAAACATCATCCTTTATCTGTCACAATTATACCCTCATTTTATTACCACGTCAGCATTTCATTCCTTCTAAATGCTATTAATCTTGGACTCCTTTGAGTTCATTCAGGCTATATTGAACTTTCAATAACTTAGAGAAACCATTATCTCTCTTGTTTCCATGGACTTAATCCTGAGGACTTATCCATTCTCGTCACCTTTTCACCTGCCTTTCCTCATCCTTACTCATGTTTCCTTAAAACTTTGTCGCTCTGCCATACTTTAGCTTGCGACCTATACATATCCATTTATACTACTCGCAACTTTCCTTCAACATGCTTGCACCATAGATTTTCTTATGTTATTCTGGAACGTCAAGCGAGACATCACATCGTCTCCAACTTTTCTCTACTCTCTTAACTAGATCTCTCAGTACTTAGAAACCATAGGCTGGAAGACATGCCGTCGACGATGCCGCTATCATTCCCGATTATTGGATCCCCGTGCTTATAGCCTTCTATCCGAAGTATGGACCATTCACGATCTTCTACCTTTGAGTATCTCGTACGTTGTTCACCTTTACCTTACTTACCTTAAAATCTCACATCGTATCTTCTATCTCTTTCCTGACTTCCCTTCCACCTAGGTGTAATTCACGTCCATAACTTGAAGCTCTTATTATAACACTTGCACCTTTGGTGCATACACAATTCGGTGGGAGCTTCATACTGACTTCCCAAAAGGCCGGTACTATTCCAACTGGCTTTATCGTGGAGCCGTTATAGAATATGGTTGTTGTGTTATTTCTTTTGAACATCTGATATTAAGAGTGATTCTGTCATGTTCTCAAGCACAACTTCTATAATTTTTCTAGGTCCAATAATCAGACTTCTGATTTACTTGGGTGATGTAATTCTTTAGTTTCCTCTTCCTTCTAATCAGTATTTACGTAGGCTTAAGCTATCTTCCGATCTGTGGCTCATGGTATCAGTTATTACCTTAGCCTTTCATGGGCGTTATGGAATATCCATGATACAATCTTCTAATAATTCAATCATTTGTCTATGCCCTGGGCTCAATTCTTTCCTTTTAAGTATTACCGGAGTCTTCTATGACTGTATGATTGTCAACAAATATGCTGCCTTGATAATGCTCCAAAAACTTGAGTGTATCCATAATGTACTAGCTCTGGATCAATGATCGAATAATTCCTTTCGTCCCATCTTAGCTTTCTTTAAACGTGTGCAATTACTTTTCCTGGTCTTTCTGCACCTTGTCGCGTGCATACTTAACTCATCCTAGTTCCCATACATGCCAGAATTTTTGTGCAACTCATATAGTCTCGAATATTACCTTCGATCTTTCTCCCCGTTCATTAGCCACGGTAGGTGCCACTTTCTTTTGGAGGGCATACAATTTTTGTTGTGAGACTGCTTTTACATGACCATTTCTCCTTCGAGTTACTATGTTTAGGTTGAAGCCTTCTTCTTTATTTCCACAGCTAGTCTTCCATTGTAGTACTTAGGGTGGATTCTCTGACTCCTGTAAAGCTGTGGGCTTATTACATTGTATACTCGACGGACCTCCTGATTTCCTTCCTTGCCTATACTTATCGTAGTTACTTACCTCCACGTCCTGGAGCTTGTGGGTTGCTTTTGAACTGATATTTTGACTGTTTTCCCAATGGCACTCTCTTTTATTTCCATATCACTCGTACGGTACCCTTTTAACTTCCCCATATGAATATATCTCAAGTATTATAATGTCATACTGTGAGGCTGAATTCCCCATGTTGGGGTTCACTCTGTTTATCTTGTACGATCTATTGATTTGTCTGTAACCTCTTGTCTAGTAATGACTAGGCTCTTCCTAAATCAACTACTAACTATTCGTTGGCCTATTCTCATATCCATATTCACGTAATCTTTCTTGGGTTATTTCCTTTGTCTTAACTTGCCTCACGTACTGGCTCCTTATCTATCAACAACATCCCGGGCAGGAACCCTTACTTCCTTTTCTTGACGTCGTGCTCACATAATGTTCTGGAACCATAGCATATCTGTAACATTTGATCATCTCATCCCTTTCTCATTTTTATCGCATTCTTCCTTTATCATTCACTTAATTCTGACTTAATGCCACATCATTCCATATCCCCCCCCCCCTCTTTAGGGGAGTACTAAGAGTTGGAGCTACGACGACCATCCTATAGATGTTTTACCTCTTCATCTTCGGCATCCTTTCACATCATCGATGACCCTTACTCGCCTTGCGGTAATCCATCTATACCAAGGAAAATAAAATTCCTTACTCACGATGGTGACACTTAGTGTAACTGGCACATACATTCCTTTAAGCTTAACTTTGCTCCCATTGCTTGCTTTAGGGAAGCGTCTTCCTAAATGACCATTCTCAAAATTTCTCATGAATCTTCTTTTGTTGTCCATTCTATTATTGCCGGAGCGCGATCTAAAATTCTCATGATGCTGACTATTATCAAATCACTCAGTCCCTTGCTCATGTTTAGTTTATCTCATTCACCAGTCCATACTGATTTCTATTACTTTAGGGTCTAACTTTTCCTTTTATTAATCACGTTAGAGTCGCGAACTTATTTCTCGAAATGAGGATATAACTCTATGGCCTATACCCTTTTGTTATCTCAAGGCCTGGCTCCTCTCGTCTTTTCCTTCACTTAACTATATATCCTATAATACCGTCATTCATTCTTTTTTTTTCCGTTGTCATCCATGCATCACATCTTACTCTTAACGCTTCATTAACTCTCTTCTCATTTTCTGCTAACATTTCTGTCTAACATTTTATCTTGAAGATTTCCACAAGACATTCCTTTGCCTTTAGCTCCCCTTGCTCCGTCTACTGACTCTTCGGGTTGCCTAACATTCTTTCTTTACTAGGGACGGGAGCCATACTAAGGTAACATTTATCTTTTCAATGCTTCCAGTGCCTATCTTTATAGTACTCATATCTAGCTGTATTATTTCAGAGTGTATCATCTGGATGTCTCACAGGGAGATTTTGTTAGCATATTTACAATATCCTACGGAAATGTCAACTAACGCACGCAATCCCACCATCATCTTGGGTTACACTAACCCCACCCGGATCCTGCTATCCTGTCCTTTTCTTAAACCATATCCGTTAACTCCCATGGGGCATGACTGGGATAGGTGTGGTCGATTGTACGTACATTTGTTACTGTTGAAGATAACTCAAAATGCTTATATCTCCCTTCCTGAATGGTAAATAGTGATAATCTTTATTAACTAGGTACCTCGTACCCTTCTTCTCCTTCTTTTTTTGCTTGCTGAAACTTGTGTCTAACTTTCAATTCCTTTTTACCGTAATAGTGAATAAGTATCCTTTCCTAAAAGCTCCTTACCAAGAAACTTACACCTTTTAGTATACCCATGATCTGCTAAAGACCTTATATTTACTTATCGTAGGCATCATACAAAAATCCAATTCCTCTGACTCACCTCTTCCACAACTATCTCTCTTTCCAACCTTCTTTCCGAACGTAGGTATCGTTTTATTACGAATAAAATAGAATTTCAGAATTTGAATTCTTATAAGTGATCTCTACCATACGATCTAGAGTAGGAAGAAAGAGTGACAATCCTAAATGCCCTGTAGCCTCCTGCTTATAAGTGTGGTGCACGACACATCCATAAACAAGACTGTCTAGACACGACTTGTAGACTCCCTAGGACACAACTGCTCTGATACCACTTTTGTCACGACCCAAACCGATGGGCCGCGACGGGCACCTGGTACCTTACTCAACCGAGTACCAACGTAACGTATCTTTCTTATTACACCATCATATACACGTGACATACGGGCCTAACAGGCCAACATGATTATTTATAAACTCAAAACATAGGCCGACAAGGCCGTACAATCTTTCACGTACACAACATATGTCTACAAGCCTCTAAGAGTGCATAAATGTTATAAAGATCGGGACAGAGTCCCGCCATACCAAATAATACACGTCTAAATCATACCAACCAAACAAGGAACTCTGAAGCAAATGGAACGCACCAACATCTTCCGCAGAGCTGATAGCCTACTTGGAGGGCTCTCGTCCTGTCTATCGGGACCCGCGGGCATGAAACGCAGCGTCCCCAAGCAAAAGGGACGTCAGTATGAATAATGTACCGAGTATGTAAGGCACATAAATAAGTACATAACAGACATAGAAAAAATATAGAGTAACTGACTCAACCTGTAAGACTGGATAACTCTGTAAATCATGAAATACTTTTAGCGTCATGCATATGCGTATGAATGTCATGTCGTGCATAGGTACATGTTTCATAACATCATCAGCCTCTGAGGGCATCCCAGCATATCATATCGGCCACTGTGGGCAAAATCATCATCGCATACCAACTGATTAGGTGGTGGTGCGTATATAACGCCATAACCTTTCCCATATTCCATATACATATATATACATACATATATACGCGTATATAACGCCATCTGGTCATGGGTCAATGTACATGAATGCAATGCATGAAAAGTACGTTAATAAAAATCTTTCGGAATGTCATAAGACCATTTTGCCTTTGAGTAATATCATAAAGTAAACTCTTTTCAACTTTCGTAGTTTTCTGAGACCCATGAATAGATGATAAAATATTATGATACATGAAAATTCAAGAACATAGATAGCTCTAATACTTCTACGAATAGAGTCATTCATGGAATTTGTGCATTTGCACGTTTCGTTCGTATTGTATGGATCATGCCAAAAGAAAGAAGTGATAGCCTTAACATACCTGGAGTAGGAAAAAAATTCGTATGATATTCTTGGAAGAGATTGCACCGTACTCCTTTAGAACTGCAAAATTTTTACGTTGCTTCGAACCTAAAAATTCTCGTTGGATTTTCTTCTGTAGGAACTTCTCGCAAGATGAATACTGCTACGTTTTATTTCTGATTGTAGCGTTTGAATTGAACCTACTGAAAGGTTTAAAATGGATTTGCTTGAAAGGTTTGAAATGGAAGGTTTACTTGAAAGTTTTGAAATGAATTTTGAAATGAAAGGTTTGCTGAAAGTTTGAAATGGCACTAACGTTTTTCACCTTCATTATACATTTGCCAAGTCTTTGATATTGGAAGACATTGAGATCCTTAGTCTACAAGACACCAAATCAATTAAGATCCTTAGTCACCCATTTTAAATGGAGGGGCTGCCACGTGGGAAGGTTGATTTTATCCAAATATATCCCCAATTAATTAGGTAATATCCCGTTACCCGGTAATTAATCAATTGCCCGAAAAATTAGGAATTATTTTCACTTACTTAAAATACTACTCACTTTTTACATACCTTATACACCTTACTATTATGGTCATGTGGTACCTCGTATGGTACTAGTCCATAAATACCGAGTATTTTAGCTTGGGCCGTATTTTATCCCAACATGCCAAACTTGGACGAAAATTCGTTTTTTTTCTTGCTTCCCCTCTCACCTTCACGAATTTACTTATTATTTGTTTGAAATAGCATAATCCTTATAATCTCCAAATAATCTTTTACTTGGACTGATGTCAATTACCTTACGACAAATTCAACGTACAATACTACAAGGTGCAACATCGTCGTAACTTAATACTGTGAAGCGTAACACCACCGTAATGTAATACTATTGGGTGCAACACTGTCGTAACTTAATACTGCGAATCGTAACATCACCGTAATGTATTACTACAGAGGGTAACATCATCGTAATATATTACTACAGAGCATAACATCGACGTAATACTGCAGAGCGTAACACAATCGTATCTTGATTCCTTCGTCATTGTGTTTATTGATGATATTCTGGTGTATTCTCACTGCTGAAAGGAGCACAAGCAACACTTGAGGATCGTGCTTCAGACTTTGAGGGAGAAGAAGTTATATGCTAAATTCTACATGTGTAAGTTTTGGCTTGATTAGGTAGCATTCTTGGGCCACGCGGTGTCCAGTGAGAGGATTAATGTGGATTTGATGAATATTGAGGTAGTTCAGAGTTGGCCCCGACCTTCTACCGCTACTAAGATCCGGAGTTTTCTTGGGTTGGCGGGGTATTACACCATTTTGTGGAGGGGTTTCATCTATAGCAGCCCCATTGACTAGATATATTGACTCAGAATGGTTCCCCATTCATGTGGTTGACGAGTGTAAGGAGAGATTTCAGAAGCTCAAGACTACCTTGACTACAACTACAGTTTTGATTTTGCCTTCAGTGTCGGGTTCTTATATAGTTTATTTTAATGCTTCGCGAATTGGCATTGGATGTGTGTTATTGCAAGAGGTAGATTGATTGCATATGCTTCACGTCAATTTAAGACCCATAAGAAGAACTACCCAATGCACCATTTATAGTTGGTAAGCGTTGTTCACGCGCTAAAAATTTGGAGGCATTATCTCTATGGCGTGTCATGTGAGGTGTTCACGGATCACATGAGTCTACAGTAATTATTCAAGCAAAAGGATATGAACTTGAGGCAACGAAGGTGGTTAGAGCTACTAAAGAACTATGATATAACCATTCTTTATCATCCATGGAAGGCCAATATGGTGGCTGACGCTTTGAATAGAAAGGTTGAGAGCATGGGTAGTCTTGCTTTTATCCAGCCGGGGAGTGACCGTTAGCTCTGGATGTTTAGTCTTTGGCCAACAGGCTTGTGAGGTTGGATGTATCCAAGCCTAGCTAGGCTCTTACTTGCGTGGTTTCAAGGCGCATCAGTATGATGATCCCCACTTGTTTGTCCTTAAGGAAACGGTGCAATACGGTGATGTCAAGGAGGTTCTTATTGGTGATGATGTAGTGTTGAGGCTTCAGGGCTGGATTTGTGTACCCAACTTGGATAGGGTTGTGATAGCTGATTCTCGAGGAGGACCATATTTCGCGGTATTCCATTCATCCGGGCTTTGCAAAAATGTACCATTGTTTGAAGCAGCACTACTAGTGGAGAAGAATGAACAAAAATATCGTGGTGTATATGGCTCGGTGTTTGAACTGTCAGTAGGTTAAGTACGAGCATTAGAGTCCGGGTGGTTTAATTCAGAGACTTGATATTCCAGAGTAGAAATGGAAGCGTATCACTATGGATTTTGTAGATGGACTTTCACGGACCTTGAGAAGATTCGATGATGTGTGGATCGTTATGGACAGACTGACCAAGTATAAACACTTCATTCCAGTCATGACTACCTACTCTTCAAAGTAGCTAACTCGAATTTATCTTCGTGATATTGTCCGCCTTTATGTTGTGTCGGCTTCTACTATCTCAGATCGAGGCATGCAGTTCACATCACATTTTTGGAGAGTCATGCAACGTGAGTTAGGCACACAAGTCGAGATGAGTATGACTTTTCATCCACAGACGGAGGAGCAGTCTGAGCGCACTATTCAGATTTTGGAGGACATGTTGTATGCATGTGTTATTGATTTCGGGTGCTCATGGGATCAGTTTATATCTCTAACAGAATTCGCCTACAACAACAACTATCAATCGAGTATCCAGATGTCTCTGTACGAGGCGTTGTATGGGAGGCGATGTCGTTCACCGTTTGGTTGGTTTCAGTCTGGGGAGGCTAGGCCGTTGGGCACTAATTAAGTCCGTGATGCTTTGGAAAAGGTGAAGTTGATTCAGGATTGGCTTCGTACAATGCAGTCCAGGCAGAAGAGTTATGCTGATCGGAGGGCTCATGATATGGCACATGGTGGGTGAGAGGGTTCTACGCAGTGTGATGAGGTTTGGGAAGAAGGTCAAGTTGAGCCCTCGGTATATTGGTCCTTTTGAGATTCTTGAGTGTGTTGGTGAGGTGACCTACAGCCTTGCATTGGCACCCAGCTTATCAGGAGTTCACCCGATGTTCCATGTTTCCATGCTCCGGAAGTACTATGGTGATCTGTCTCATGTGTTAGATTTCAGCTCAATGAAATTGGATAATGATTTGACTTATGTTGAGGAGCCAGTGGCTATTTTGGACAGACAAGTCTGGAAGTTGAGGTCGAAGAATGTTGCATCGGGGAAGGTCCAAAGGAGAGGTCCATCGGTCGAGGAGGCGACCTGGGATACCGAGTATTTCATGCGGAGCCGTTATCCTTACCTTTTGAGCATTTCAAGTATGTCTATATACTCGTTCGAGGACGAACCTTTGTTTAAGAGGGGTATAATGTAATGACCCGACCGGTTATTTTGTGTAATTGAGCCTCATTTCCCCTTTTAAAGCTTTCCATATGTGTATTTATGATTTTATGACTTGTAGGGGTGGTTGGTTCCATTTCGGGGAGGTTTTGGATTGATCTGGAACAACTAGTTCTTAGTTTGGAAGCTTAAGTCAGAAATGTTTATCGAGGTTTGACTTTCGTGAAAACGACCCCGGACGGTGTTTTTCTAGTTCCAATAGGTTCTTATGGTGATTTTGTGTAACGATCTGAACGGTCGTTTTGAGAGTTATAGCCCCGATCCCCTATTTATTGCTTCCTCGTATCTTTTTCTGCTATTGTGACTTGTCGGGAGGTTTCGTTTTGGTTTCTGGAGAGTCTTGGGACACTTAGTCCCTAAACGGAGGCTTAAGTCTTAGGATTTGAACCATAGTCGGAACTATGTGAAGACCACTCCGAAATAGAGTTTCGTCGGTTCCGTTAGCTCCGTTGGGTGATTTTGGGCTTAGGGGCGTGTCCGGGTTGTGTTTTGGAGGTCTGTAGTTGATTTAGGACTGAAATGGCAAAAGTCGAATTTTTGGAGATTTGGACCGGTAGTGGACTTTTTGGTATCGAGGACGGAATCTGATTCCGTTAGTTGGAGTAGGTCCGTAATGTGGAATATGACTTGTGTGTAAAATTTGGGGTCAATCAGACGTGGTTTGGTAGGTTTCGGCATCGGTTGTGGAAATTTGAAAGTTTCAGGTTCTTTAAGTTTATTTGGAGGGTGATTCGTGTTTTTAGCATTGTTTGATGTGATTTGAGGGATCGGCTAAGTTAGTATGGTATTTTTGAACTTGTTGGTATATTTGGTTGAGGTCCCAGGGGCCTCGGGTGAGTTTCGGGTGCTTAACGGAATGAATTTTGGACTTATGCAATTGGTGAAGCTATCTGAGTTATGGTGTTTTCGCACCTGCGGTGGAGAGACCGCAGGTGCGGGCTCACAAGTGCAAAAAAGCAAGCGCAGAAGCGGAAACGGAGGATTTGCCAGGGATAGCAGGTGCGAGGTGAGTTCCGCATCTGCGGGAACGTAGAAGCGATGAAGGACCGCAGAAGCGGAGAAGTTTCCGCAGGAGCAGGCGCGCAGGTGCGGCCCATTGCTCGCAGATGCTGACCTAGTTCCTTAAGTCATTTTGTCACCTGCGATGGAAATTCCACAGGTGCAGCATCATAGGTGCGATTCTTGGTCGCAGGTGCGAGATCGCTGGACAGAAAAGGGCTAAGTGCGAGGGTTTGATTTCATTCTCTATTTTTGGACCTAGAGAGCTCGGATTAAGGCGAATTTTTGAGGGATTTTCAGAGGAAGCTTGTGGGTAACGATTCTTAACTCCTTTATGGTTATATCCCACTAATCTATGGTTAATTTCATCATTTAATTAGGGATTTGAGTTAGAAACGTGGGGAAAAATGGTAGAAACTTCATAGACTAAAATTTTGAGTTTTGGAAGACGATTTGAGGTCGGATTTGAGTAATTCTTGTACGGTTAGACTCTGAGTGAACGGGTGTTCATATTTGTGACTTATTCCCGATTCCGAGATGTGGGCCCGGGGAGACTTTATAGGGTGATTTTCCAATTTCTTGCTTTAGCTTTGAGCTAGATTAGTTTTGTAGTTATAGTTGTGATATGTAATTGATTTTGGCTAGATTTGGGCCACTCGGAGTCGGATTTTCGTGGAAAGAACATTGTTACAGATTGATTTGGGCTTGGTTCGAGATAAGTGGCTTGCCTAATCTTATGGGGGAACTCCCCTTAGGATTTGGTACTATTTTGATATATGAGCGCCGTGTACGTGAGGTGACGAGTACGTACACGGGCTAATTATTATTAAAAAAAACCCGATTTTTGCTAAGTAATAACCTGTTTTCCTTCTTATTTGAGTTATATCAGCATGCGTAGTACCCTGTTTGCTTAGAATAGCATGTCTACTTGCCTTAATTGTTTATCTGAACTCTGTGCAGCATGTTTAGTGAATTTCTTGTTTTCCTTGACTTGAACTTAGTCTGAACTGTAGGCTTTCTTGTTGTAAATGTAATTTCCGTTGGTTGAGCTGCATATTTACTTTGGGACTACGGAACGGTATTTCGGGAGATTCCCCCTGTACTGCATATTTACTTTGGGACTACGGAACGGTATTCCGGGAGATCCCCTTATTCTGCATATTTACTTTGGGACTACGGAACGGTATTCCGGGAGATCCCGCTGCACATTACGTTTGGGACTACGAGACGGTATATCGGGAGATCCCTTGTTGTTATCTCTTGTACTGAGTTGTTACCTTTCTATGACTTCATTCGTGTTAAATTTCTATTTTCATTTTACTGCGATACTTCATTCTGACTTGTTTTTATTATACATATACCAGTAGGAACCTGACTTGACCTCGCCACTACTCAACCAAACTTAGGCTTGACACTTACTGAGTACCGTTGTGGTGTACTCATGCCCTTCCCTACACATATTTTTTGTGTGCATATCCAGGTACCACTTATCAGCCGCATTATCAGTGAGTCGAGACAGCTTTGGAGACTTCAAGGTATATCTGCCGCGTCCGCAGAGCTCGGAGTCCCTTTCTACTCTTCCCCATGTCAAACACTTCCTATATTTCCTTTTTGTTAGACTCTGGAGTATAGAGATACTATTTTATTCTGTAGTTTGTGACTCACGGTGTTCCGGGTCTTAGGATAGTTGTGTACATTTGAGAGTGATTATTGTATATGCCAAGCGGCATCCTAATTGCTTTTAAAATTACCTGTTAGTTGTTAGCTTTTATGTTTTCATTTTATTTCCGCAATGTTAGGGTTACCTAGTCGTAGAGACTAGGTGCCATCACGATGGTTCACGTAGGGATAACTTGGGTCGTGACATTTTGGTTTTAGGCATATGCTTGAAAAAGGATTCGGAGGTTCCTACGTTGATTTGGCTTGTTTTCCCAAAAGTTAGCAATTTGAAGGTTTAGAAATATCCTAAGTTTGACCATGGTTTGATATTATGGCTATCGTGTTCAGATTTTGGTTACGTGACTTGGAATAGGTCCGTTTTGTCATTTGGAATTTGTGTCCAAAGTTTGGTGTCATTTCGAGTTAGTTTGGTAGGAATCATACGTTTGGTTGTGATTTCAATGATTCTTGAGTTTCATTGTGAATTCTATGTGTTTTGGTGTCCGATTTGTAGTTTCAGATAGTATATTGGTATTTTGAACTCGCAAGCGAGTTCGTATAATATTTTTAGACTTGTGTGGATGTTTGTTATGGAGCCCCGGGGGCTCGAAAGAGTTTCAGGCGTGTTTCGGAATGGATTGGACTTGATTCAAAACTACTGGATTATTGGTGATGCAGTTATCGCAAATGCAAGCGCCAGAATGTATATCGCATTTGCAAAGAGGACAACAGCGTGGTAGGCTTCGCAAATGCGAAGCCAGCCTCGCATATGCGAAGTGGGAATTGGTTAGGGGCAGGTCGCTTTTGCGACCAATTGGCCGCTTTTACGAAAAGGTATGATATCGCAAATGCGATGTGTAAGTCACATTTGCGACATTCCGTAGGCTCAGCAGGCATTGCTTTTGCGATCAAATGGCCGCATTTGTGGGGGGTCGCATTTGCAGACCGCATGTCGCATTTGTGACATCAGAAGCTGAACAAACAGAGGAATTTCGAGACTTAGTCTCATTTTATTATAATTTTTAGCCCTAGACTCGGTGGGAGGCTATTTTAGGAGGAGATTTTCATACATTGGGCAAGTGATTTAGACTTAATTTTGATTATATAACATGAATGTTTAAGAATTTTAACATCTAAATCATGAGATTTGAAGAGGAATTTTGAGAATTTTTTACTATGTTTTAAAAAATGAGAATTTGAGATTTCAGACTCGAATTGGACTCGAATTTGAAAATTCAATATAGATATGGACCCGTGGGGTTATGGGTAGTTGAGATCTACCCTAAGATTCGGGTTTTGACGGGGTGGGATTGGGGTTGACTTTTGGGGAATTGTATAAAGATCTTAACTTTATTAATCAAAATTAGTCTCTCTTGTATTGTTTGATGTTATTAAGTCGTTTTGGCTAGATTTCAGCCGAGCGGAGGCAAATTTTAAAGAAAAAGTATTTTTAGAGTTTTGAATTGGCCTAATTGAGGTAAGTATCTTGCCTAACTTTGTGTAGAAAAAATTATCCCTTAGGATTTGGTCTAATTACATAATTTTTAATACGTGAAACAACGTGTAATAAAGTGATGAGTGTGTAAATAGGTGTATGTGTGTTAATTGACCGTATTCGACCTTTAGCTATTAATATCCTTGATTTGGAGTTATTTGTTATATGAAACTCGTTTTATTGTCGATTTATTCCCTGCACCCTTATGTTATTGTTCTAATTCTTGTGCACATTGTTGTTGAGTCGTGGGCTATGTATTATTGTGGCTTTGGTATTGTTGTTTGGGCGTTGCTGTGACGTATGTGCACGTGTGGTGCGGGTTGATTATAATAAGATGCACATGCAGCGACATAAGGGTGGGTGAATTGATGTGCATGCGGCGAGATAAGGGGGCTTATATGCGTGTTTCAAGTATGGAGAAATAATTCATTATGGTGCACACGCGCGAAATAAGGGAGCTTATGCGCGTGTAGGTATGTAGGGTAAATAATTCATTGTGAAGCTCGCGCGGTATCATAAGGGTGATTTGTGATTATGTTATGTGATACTTCGGGGTGATTCTTGATGTTATTCTTATGTTGGAACGGGTTGATGATTTGAATATGTCATTATTTTCCTCAAATGATTTCACTTTGTGTTATACGTGTTTTGGTTAATTTGTCGTGTTATTACATGCCTATTCTTTCTTGCTATTTATTTGGTTATGCTTTGTGTTGTTAGTTTTATATTGATATTCGGCACATGTTATTTGTCTAGTGAATATCTCGACTTAAATCTCGTCACTACTCCATCGAGGTTAGTCTTGATACTTACTGGGTACCGATTGTAGTATACTCATACTACGCTTCTGCATATTTTTTTTTTCCAGATCCATGTACCTCATTGCGTGCTGGTCGTTAGTGAGCTGATTCCGAGTTGCTGTGGAGACTTCAAGGTATACTTGTTGTTCCGCTCGTAGGTCTCAAGTCACCTTCTATTGTTTTCTTATTATTGTTTATTCTATCCCGAATAGTGTTGTATCTTGAGAATCATTATGTACCTCTTATAGAGTTTATGACTCTGTATTATCGGGTTTTGGGATTGTGAGCGTTGTATTACCATATTCGCTATTTTTTGGGTCATTTTCTCAGTTTTATTTAATATTATGTTGTTATATCTTGTTAGATCTTGTTGTGTGATACGCTTACCTAGTCTTAGAGACTAGAACCATCACGATCCTTAAGGTGAGATTTTGGGTTGTGACATTTAACTTCATCGTTATTATTATATAAATATGTTATGATTGTTGTGTTAGTTCATTGGTTCACCTAACCGGCAGTGTTAGGTGTTGTCACGACCTTAGCTAGATTTGGACCGTAGCAAGATGTTTACCCTCAAAATTGGATAACAATTAAATTTATAAATGGTTTTAAGGATACATGGGTTAATTTGACACAAAGTGATAGATTGAATTATAAATAATGCAAATGATAATAAAGCAAATTCAAACGTGTGATTTGATCAGTTATAGCTTTGAGAAATAGATCTCACTCGGACTAATATGATCCAAATGATGTCAAATACAGAGGAACAGTAGCTTGCAGAAAGAAAATAATATATAATGCTTTTGGGATGCGTGTTACAATGTGTCTTACAAAGAGTCAGACCCCATTTATATATTAGGGGAGTCCTGCTTTAGATAGAATACTATAAAAGGTAAGAAATCTCATAATTTGCTAATCAATCGGTCTCTCAAGGACACGTGCTGAGATTCCTGCCGTGATATTCGACCGGTTGCGAATATTTCGGCCTTCCGTTATTGGAACCGATAATGTTTCCTCGAGCTTATTCGGATTCGGGGTCGATTTAGGAGTCACGGGCTCGAAGATCTTGAAGACGTATGTTTTGACTTCGTACTTTGGTTCGATAGAACCCACTGTCGATCTTCAAACCATCATGTTTCAGTCCTGATTTGTCATGCAATAGATGAGCCCGATTTCGGCCGTATACAGATAGTCCCCTCGTTTTTCGGAGTGTAAACGACGAGAAACGATATGAGCTCTTGATCCTGATCTCGACACTTTGCATCAGAAACGACAAAAATAGACGAAATGTCTCGTTAGACACGTCTTAATGGCATTAAATGTGCGTCGATCGCTGGTCGGCCACTACATACTTTGAACCGTCGTTTGAAAACTATAAATACTCCATCCTTCATTCATTCAAACTTTACGTTTAAACCTCTTCTACTCTTGTTCGTAAAAAATCTTTGCACTCTCTAACACTTGTACCAGATTTCTTGAGGCTTTTGCACGAACTATTCGCTTGTCTTCACTCCAAAACATTAAACCTAACCTTTTAACCTCCTCTTCTTCATCTTTATTCAAAAGAAAAATGGCAAAGACTTCCAAGACAGTTCCATAAAAAGAAACTGCCTCTTCATCGCGGTCGGCCGGCGAGGAACCAGCGGCGGAACCTCATCCTGAAGTGTTTGTTCCTTGTGGGTGCTCGACCAGTGCTGATTTCAAGGTCGAAAAAACTTCCTTCATACCAAGTCAATACGAGCTAGTCTCGAGATATATATGCTCGATCAGCGACAGTCTCCTCTCCGAGGCCAAGGAGGATTGCAACTAGGTTGATAAGCACGTTTTGCTGCCTACGCCTGAGGAAGCGATCACTACCCACATGGAGGGTTTTTTAAGTGTCTACACTTATCCCTTCACGTTGGGCCCCTTAGACCCGGTCATTATTGCCTTCTGTAAGAGGTATGAGGAGACCCTCGGTCAAATTTATCCCTCTTTCTAAAGGATAGTAATTCTCCTCCGCTTCTTTGTAAACAAAATCGAGGGGTGTCCCTTCACCCTCGATCATCGCATACGCCTGTACTGTCCCCGACTCTATCGACGGGGATTAATAAAACTTGCACATCGGGCCACTAAGGCCCCATTCTCGAGTATAGACGAGGATCGGGACCAAGGCTAGCTGGGCTGATTCATTTAAGTGAAGACCTCGGATTTAATCCTGGCCGAGGACATGCCATTTCCCGAGAAATGGAACATGAAACGTAAGTATAACCTTGCCTTAAAGATTTCATTTATTGTTTTTCCTTTTTCTTCCCTTCTTATCGACGTTTTGTGGTGCAACTGTTGCTCGGATGCTAGATGCAGTTCCTCGACTCAAGGAGTAGGTTGAGGGCCTCATGTCATAGAAACCCTATTCCGAGCGCGCGTGGTGCGAACTGTCGAAGGGCCGGTGGGAGGCCCGTTCCCATGGTAAGTTTCTTTTTCCAAGTTAATAATATTTGGTTTTTTCCTCGTGCCGTTGAGTTCTTATTCGTTCCATTTTCCTTTGCAGGTCTTCCCAAGGATGTTGCTATGAGTCCTCCATCCAGTGACGAGGATGTGCCTGTCGAGTCCCCTGCTCCGAGGCATGGTGATGAGAAGAAAAGGAAGAGGGCCCCGAGTTCTCCAAGCTCGGAGAAGAAAAGAACAAAAAAAAGTCCGGTGCGTAAACCTAAGGGTAGCACCAGTGCTTGGGCGCCTCTTCGGACTCACTCCACCGGCTCAGGGATGAGTCAGAAGAAGAAAACTCAGAACTGGTGGCCCGTGTGCGGTCAGGGCCCGAGGTACGAGGGGCCCCCGAATTGGTGAGAGCTAAAATTGAATTGCCTCGACTCGGGGAGGTCGATGAGGGAGTTTTGCCCAAAGCATCCGACCCAGAAGGAGGTGAGGCTGCTTTGCCTCGAGATAGAGAGGCGATAACGAGATCGTAGCCGGTTCTTCCTGGACAGTGAATTGTGCTACGAAGGGCATACCCGGAGTCATAGACCTCTCCAGTTTGCCATTATTTATTGAGTATATGATTGCCGATGCTCAGGCGCTAAAAGAACAACTCAACGAAGAGCCACAAGGGGCGGTAGAGTCCTTTAAAAACTTCTTTGATGGTGTAGACTATACCGCTACGGAGGACGTCACTGGGCTGGGTGATATTCCAGTGCTGAAGAAGAGTCCATCATCGTAGACGAGTGGAACTGCCTTGAGCCCGAAACTAGTCAACCGGTTCCCAGCCCCGAGTTTGATTCCTGATCGGAAGCAGTCAATCATTATGTCTATTTCGGAAGATTCCTAGGTTCTTTTTGCCCTCGTGGGGGTGGCCAGTTACCTTTAGTGCTTGGTGACTGAGGAGGATCAGGCCAAGATGAACGAGGTGGAAGTGCCTTGTTTGTTCAACGAAGCCCAACAGGCATTCGGGTAACCTCAAATACCTCTTAATAATTTCTAATGTGTACTTAGATTTTTTTGTGGATGATCGTAACTCCTCTCTCTGTGTTTGTAGGCTTCGGTACTCCACCATGAAACATTCCTGCTAAATCCGAAAGAGCTGAACCAGTACGAGGCCGATATCCGAGGGCTCACTGAGAAAAGAGATGCTCACAAACTTCTTAGTGAGCAAAGAGAAGGAGAGGCTAAGGGCCTCCGGGCTGAGTTAGACGTGGCTCGAAAAGAGCATTCCGACCTGGCCGAGTAGGTAAGAAGAATTTTTGAAGTTAGTGACGTCGAATCGGTCATGGTGAGTAACAGTCCAAACCCACAGGTCCAACAGAAGATCGATAAGATCGGACAACTTCGGGAAGAGGTAGATGCGGTAAAGGCCGAGGCTGAAGAATGGGAAAAGAACATAGACCGTCTGGCCTCAGAAAAGGAAACCGCCCGTGCCCAACTGGCTTCGCCTAAAGTACAGCTCCGAGGTATAAAGGATAAGTCCTCGGTGCAGTCCAAGAAGATCGAGGAGCTCCAGTCTCAGTTGAATTCGGCTGTCTCTAATAGAGAAAATCTGCCACGGAGCTTAAAGCGGCCAAGTTGGGGGCCAAAGTAATTAAGGCCAATGCCGATGAGATGGTGGCCTTTATAAGGCAAATGCCAAGGCAGCTTAGGTTCGATCAAAAGACATCATCGAGCATGCTAAATGGCAATCTCGAAGGGAGGCCCTTGAGGAAATTCATGCTCGGGGATTCGACCTATCAGCTGAGATTGAGAGCGCCAAAGAGCTCGAAGCCCAGGCCAAAAAATTGGCCTATCTCGAAGATGATGAGGAGCCTGAAGACTTGGGAGAATCCGAAGATGGCGGAGATCCCGGGGGTGACGATGTTGTCCCCGACGAAGACTAGGTCACTTAGGCCTTTAGAAGTTTCGCTTTTTGAATTTTTGTTGGGGTCGTTCGGCCTTTGTAAAAGTTTTCATCGGGCTATTTGTCTCTTGTAAAAAGAACTTTGATTATGAATGTAAGGCTTTTTCCCTTCAACAGCTTCCGATTTTTTACTTTGCCTTATGTACTTTTATTTGCAAAGATCTAAATGCCTTAGCATGAAATAGTTAGGTTTTGTTCAGAAACTCGAAGAAACCTTGCCTTCAACTTTATTTCATTTTAAGGCATCACGGGGTTCAGTGTGGCCGAAGTTTTCTTTCCCCCAAGTACATAAACTATTTTTTATGTCATAGTCTGTTGAGGGTAGCCTTTAAAATCGGTTTAGAAATTTTAAGGCCTTGTTTTTTTTGTTACGGATTCTCAGACGTCTCCGAGCCGTTTTAATTTGGCTGTGGCCTTTTTCGTTCGGGTGTCGCCTAGTGGGTTGGTCGCCCCGAGTTATCCGGGATTGCTTAGGATAATAGTCCCCGAGTGGGGATGGTCGTGGCCTTTAAGATTCAGGCATTGCCGGATAGGTCTTAGGCCCCCGAGCTATGATGGCCCAAACCATCCGAGTGTGCTTTCGGACGGTAGTCCCCGAGTGAGAGTGATTGTTCGAACTCAAATTAAGGTGGCCCTTGGGCTCGATACATTTAGGGGATCGGATGTAAGAAATTCCTCGAGAAATGCAAGAAAAAGGTTTAAAAGAACAAAATATTTATCCTTAAGGGAAAGACTTCCTTTTATTCTTGTGTAAAATAGCTACATGCGTACATGCTTTATGCTAGGGCTCGAGCAATCTATGCGGGCATGGTTCGTTTGACCATTTGGCCCTTACAATAAATCCTACCTATTGAGACATTTCCAGTACGAAGTACTTTTCCTTGCTAAAGTTGATATCTGAGGGTAATGCCCCTAGTATTCGAGGTTGATCATAGACAGAAGCCTCAGATACTGTTGATTCGATCTTTAACACCGATTCATGACCGGCCTTCTATTCTAAGTTAACGCGATCCATTGTTGCCTCGTCAAAAACCTTGCTAGAAAACCCATTTGGGACAAAACCGGTTCAAGGGAAAAAGAGTGCAACGCGTGCTTGCAGACTTAAAGATTTGTTCCGCTTTTTGTTGATTACCTGTAAGTGTTAGTCAAAAAATAAGTAATAAGGAAATTAATGGGGTCGTACCTTAGGAGTAGTATCGTTTCAAGTGAGTTATGTTCCAGTTATTTGGTAGCCTCTCGTCGTTCATTGCCCCGAGCTTGTACGATCCTTTCCCGGTGATTTCGAGAATTTGGTACGGTACTTCCCAGTTCGGCCCCAACTTCCCTTCGTTCGGATTTCGGGTATTCAGTGTGACCTTCCTTAGTACCAAGTCCCCGATACTGAAGTGTCGAAGGTTGGCCCTTCGATTGTAATACCTTTCGATTCGTTGCTTTTGGGCGGCTAACCGGACGAGGGCGGCTTCACGCCTATCATATAATAGTTCTAGGCTCGTGTTCATGGCCTCATCGTTTGATTCCTTGGTAGCATATCGGAATCTGATACTTGGTTCACCGACTTTGACTGGTATTAGAGCTTCAGCGCCGTAAACCAACGAAAATGGGGTGGCCCCGGTACTGGACTTTGAGGTCGTACGGTATGACCATAGGACTTCATGTAGGATTTCCTTCCATTTTCCTTTGGCGTCAGTTAACCTCTTTTTGAGGTTTTAAAGTATGGTTTTGTTGGTCGATTCGGCTTGTCTGTTCCCACTAGGGTGATAAGGTGTTGAAAGGATCCTTTGATCTTATGATACTCAAGAAACTTGGTCACTTTGTTGCCGATTAATTGTTTCCGGTTGTCACATACAATTTCGGACGGCATTCCGAACCGACATATGGTGTGGTCCCAAATGAAGTAAAGGACTTCCTTCTCCCTGACCTTCTCGTACGCCTGTGCTTCAACCTACTTAGAAAAATAGTTAGTCATAAATAATATAAATTGAGCCTTACCGGGTGCCAATGGAAGAGGGCCAACAATGTCCATTCCCCACTTCACGAATGGCCATGGTGACAAGACCGAATGCAGCAGCTCCCCGGGTTGGTGAATAATCGGAGCATGCCTTTGGTACTCATCACATTTTCTTACGAACTCCTTCGCGTCTTTTTCCATGTCGATCCAGTTATAGCCGGCTCTGATTACCTTTCGAACCAATGATTCGGCGCCTGAATGATTTCTGCAGGTGCCCTCGTGAACTTCTCTCAGAGCATACTCGGTATCACCTGGTCCCATACATATCGCCAGTGGGATATCGAACATTCTTCTGAACAAGGTTCCATCTTCGGACAAGCTGAATCGGGCTGCCTTCGTGCGCAGGGTCCTCGATTCCTTTGGATTTGAGGGCCGTTTCCCGATCTTCAAATATTCTACATATTTGTTTATCCAATCCCAAGTCAATCTTGTAGAGTTTATTTCGGCATGACCTTCTTCCACTACCGATCTCATGAGCTGTACAACTGTCCCCGAGTTGAGCTCGTCGTCTTCGACCAATGACCTTAAGTTCGCAAGAGCATCAGCCTCGCTATTTTGATCCCGAGGTATGTGATGCAAATTCCACTCTTTGAACTATGTAATGTTACCTGCAACTTATCTAGGTACCTTTGCATTTGTTCTTCTCTGACTTCGAACGTTCCATTAACTTGCTTCACCACAATGAGGGAGTCGCACTTAGCTTTGATCACCTCCGCCCCCAAGCTTATGGCCAGTTTGAGACCTGCAATCATGGCCTCATATTCGGCCTCGTTGTTATTCAATTTCACAGTTCTAATGGATTGTCTGACTACGTTGCCTGTGGGTGGCTTCAGTATGATGCCAAGTCCGGATCCCTTTGCGTTCGAAGCACCGTCCGTAAAGAGGGTCCGATTCCCGAAGACGTCCCCAAGTTTACCAACAACTCTCTTTCAACCTCGGGTATTAGGTCCAGCGTAATGTGGGCCACGAAATCTGCGAAAATTTGAGACTTAATGGTTGTTCGGGGTCGACACTCAATATCATACCCGCTGATTTCCACGGCCCATTTGGCCAATCGTCCTAATAGTTCGGGTTTATGCATTCTATTTCACAATGCGTAAGTTGTCACAACACATATAGGATGGCAATGAAAATACGGTTTCAGTTTCCTAGAGGCGCTTAGCAAGCGAACGCCATTTTTTCTAGGTGAGGGTATCTAGTTTCAGCCTCACTTAGGGTCCTACTATCATAATAAATTGTAAATTACGTACCTTGTTCTTCCCGAACTACGACTCCGCTTACCACTATCTCCAATACTGCCAAGTATATCAGTATAGTTGTTCATCTACTTTCGGTGTGTGGAGCAGTGGCGGGCTCGATAGATATCGCTTAAGTTCTTCCATGGCCCATTGGCATTCCGGGGTCTATGTGAAGTTGTTTTTCTTCTTCAGTAATGAGAAAAATTGGTGCCTCTTATCGGAGGACCTCGAGATGAACCGTCGCAGGGCGGCAATTCGCCCGGTTAGCCTTTGCACGGCCTTCACGTTGTCCACTATCGTGATATCATCGATATCTTTTGATTTTGTCGGGGTTGATCTCGATTCCTCAGTTGGATACCATGAACTCGAGAAATTTATCTGATCCGACTTCGAACGCATATTTCTCTAGATTCAGCTTCATATTGTACTTCTTCAATATATTGAAGGTTTCCTACAAATGCTTTAAATGGTCCTCTATTCGTAGGGACTTAACCAACATATCGTGAATTTAAACTTCTATGGATTTCCCTATTTGTTCTTCGAACATCTGGTTTACTAGGCATTGGTAAGTGGCACTGGCATTTTTTAACCCAAATGGCATCACGTTATAACAATATCTGCCATATTTAGTGATAAAGGATGTCTTTTCTTGATCATCCGGGTTCATTCGTATTTGGTTGTACCCAGAGTAGGCATCGAGAAAACTACAGATCTCATGGCCGGCTGTGGCATCGATCATGCGATCGATGTTGGGAAAATGGAAAGTGTCCCTGGGACATGCCTTATTTAAATCTTTATAATCTACAAACATTCTTAATTTGTTCCCTTTTTTAGGGATAACTACTACGTTTGCTAACCAATCCGGGTATTTGACTTCCCAAATAGACCATATTTTAAGGAGTTAGTTACCTCGTCCTTGATGAAAGCATGTTTGATCTCGGACTGGGGTCTCCGTTTCTGCTTGACCGGGTAGAATTTCAGATCCAAGCTCAGCTTGTGAGTGGTTATCTCCGGTGGGATCCCTGTCATGTCGAGATGGGACCAAGAAAAACAATCTATGTTAGCTATGAGAAATTGAATGAGTTTTTCCTGAGCTCAGGGGTTAACCCTGTGCCTAGGTATACCTTCCGATCGGGTAGATGTTCGATCAATGTGACTTGCTCCAGCTCTTCGACCATTGATTTTGTAGCATCGGAATCATCAGGGACTATAAAAGATCTGGGAACCCCATAATCATCGTCTTCATTGGTCTCTTGTTTATCTGATTGGGTCGTGGCTAGTATCGATAATTGCTATTTAGTTTCCTGCTTTGTATTCGAACTTGGTTCCTTCGATGTCGACAATGTTGATACCGGAATCACTTCTTCGACTGCAAACATATCCTTTGCAGCCGGTTGCTCCCCGTGGATCGTTTTAATCCCTCCCGGCGTTGGGAATTTTAACAACTGGTGAAGGGTCGAGGGCACTGCCCTCATGTTGTGGATCCATGGCCTCCCGAACAGGGTGTTGTACCTCATGTTCCCTTCGATCACATAAAACTTAGTTTCCTGGACGGTCCCCGCGGCGTTTACTAGTAATGTTATTTCTCCCGTAGTAGTTTCACAAGCCATGTTAAATCCGTTTAGCACTCGGGCTGCAGGCACGATTTGGTCCTGTAGGCTGAGTTGTTCTACAACCCTCGATCAAATTATGTTGGCCGAGCTACCTGGATCAATTAACACACGTCTAACTTGAAATTTATTCATGATTACAGATATTACCAGTGCATCATTATGGGGCAGCACGATTCCTTCTGCGTCCTCATCGCTGAAAGACAAAGTTCCTTCCGGTATGTAATCTCGAGTCTGTTTCTCCCTTATGATGGATACTTTGGTGCGCTTTAACATCGGGCCTTAAGGAACATCGACCCCTCCGATGATCATGTGAATGACGTGTTGAGGTTATTCTTGCTCGGTTTATTTATTGGAGTCCCTATTTCTGAAATTAGTCTTGGCTCGATCACTCAGGAATTCTCGAAGATGCCCGTTGTTGAATAAATGGGCTACCTCATCCCTCAATTGTCGGCAATCCTCTGTTTTGTGTCCCTGAGTGCCATGATATTTGCACATCTAGTTTGGATCCCTTTGGGCTGGGTTAGATTGTAGAGGTCGAGGACATTTGGTATCTTTGATGCGTCCGATAGCCGATACGATAGCAGCAGCATCAACGTTTAAGTTATATTCTGATAACCTTGGAGCTTCTTTAGGTACGATAGGCCTGTCGAAACCGTTCTTGCTCATGAGTCCCCGGCTGCTCTGGCCTCGTTCATTTCTCCTTTCATTTCTCATAGAACCCCGTCTGGACCCACTATTTCTTCGATCCTCATTGTACGGCTGATATCGATCCCTGTTCGGCCTTGGTTCACGATCGATATCCCTCTTGACTTTGTCGATGAGTCTAATAGGATAAACGGACCCGGAAGGAGCCCCCAGTTGATCATATTCGACTCTGATCTTCGATTGGTATCGGTTATGCACATCAGCCCAAGTGACAGCTGGATATTCTATAAGATTCTGCTTCAACTGCTGCAAAGCCACCGAACTTCGAAGATTGAGTCCTTGGGTAAAATCTTTAACGTCCCAATCATCAGCGACTGGTGGCAGGTCCATCTGTTCCATTTAGAACCGAGATACAAACTCTCTGAGCATTTCATTATCCTTTTGCCTTTTTGAAGAGGTCTGATTTCTTGGTTTCGACCTTGATAGCCCCGGCGTGTGCTTTCACAAAAGAGTCTGCAAGCATAGCAAATGAGTCAATAGAATTAGGGGGTAAGTTGTGATACCATATCATGGCTCCCTTTGATAGGGTTTCTCCGAATTTCTTCAGCAAGACAGACTCGATCCCATCATCCTCCAAGTCGTTTCCTTTGATGGCGCATGTGTATGAAGTGACATGCTCGTTTGGGTTGGTCGTTCTGTTGTACTTAGGAATCTCGGGCATGCAAAATTTTTAGGGATCGGCTTTGGAGTCGCACTTGGAGGGAAAGGTTTTTGTACAAACTTCTTGGAATCCAAGCCTTTCAATATCGGCGGCGCTCCTGGGATCTGGTCAACCCTAGAATTGTAGGTTTTCACCTTTTTGTCGTTTGCTTCGATTTTCTTCTCCCCTGATTCTATTCGCTCTGTCAGCTCCTCGAGCATTTTTATGATCTCGGGGTTGTTACCCGACTCATTCCCATTCGACCTTTCCGTGACCGGCTCCTCCCTGCGAGTGATCTCTCGGGACGGGTCAAGCTCGATCCTGCTCGGTACACGGCTCTGGTTTTGTAACTGAGCTATTTCCGTCTGTTGAGCCTGCAATATTTCGAAGATCATCCGTAGATTAACCCTGTCTCCTTCATTGTTTTGAGTATTCTGTGTTGTCGACCGGGCTCCACCACAGATGCTATTCTCGGGATCAATGGGGAGGCTTGTGTCGATAGCCACATGCAAATTAGCGTCCAACGGGTCTGCAATTGGAATTTCGAAGGGATCAACGGGCGGTATCTCGTTACCGGGTGCTATGTTATTATTTTCACCGTGGTGACAAGATTCATTGTCAGCACGTAGAGGTGTTATTGTGAGTTTGACATTTTGAGCTTAAGCCTGAAATCAGAGAACTTCAAAGAATAAGTGTAAAATAGTGTGTGTTATGGAAATTTGTATCAAATAACCATTATTATCCTTAGTCCCACGGTGGGCGCCAAATTATTTATTCTCAAAACCGGATAACAATTAAATTTATAAGTGGTTTTAAGGATACGTGGATTAATTTGACACAAAGTAATAGATTGAACTATAAATAAAGCAAACGATAATAAATTAAATTCAAACCGTGTGATTTGACCAGTTATAGCTTTGAGAAATAGATCTCACTCGGACTGAATATGATCCAAATGATGTCAAATACAAAAGAAAAGAAGAACAATAGCTTGCAGAAAGAAAATAATATTATAATGCTTTTTGGATGCGTGTTACAATGTGTCTTACAAAGAGTCAGACCCCTTTAATATAATAGGGGAGTCCTACTTTAGATAAAATTCTATAAAAGGTAAGAAATCTCATGATTCGCTAATTAATCGGTCTCTCATTGATACGTGCCGAGATTTCCGCCATGATATTCGATCGGTTGCGGATATTTCGGCCTTCCCTTATTGGATCCGATAATGTTTCCTCGAGCTTATTCGGAGTCGGGGTCTATTCCGGAGTCACGGGCTCAAAGATCTTGAAGACGTATGTTCTGACTTCGTACTTTGGTTCGATGGAACTTGGGGTCAATCTTCAATCCATCACATTTTGGTTCTAATCCGTCATGCAATAGATGAGCCCGATTTCGACCGTATACCCAAGATTCGTAGGATAGAGAATTATAGTGATCTGTAGCTTGATAATTGTGTATATTGATACCAAATGCAATTTACTTTTTGATTGTATCAAATTGCATCGAATTTGTCAATTTGTGATGCTACACAATGATCGTCAATGGCATATTTTGTGAGAGAAACATGAGATATTTTGGTATAGAAGGTTGCATATATTCGTAGGTCACGGTATTATTTTAGGTAAAAGTCAGTGGTTAGAATTCCTCAACCTAGACTTGTATATACATAGTAAAAAAAACATAACTAATTTTTGAAAACTGAAAAATCTAATTAAATCGGGTAAAATAATTCCTATTATGATATTGTTAGGAAACAATTCCATTGAGAAATATATATTTGTAGTTGCTCCCAAAAATAATAGCCGCAAAATATATATATAAAAATGTTGGCTAGCAAATACTATTAGTTTCGGCCGATCGACTAATTATATATTTTTTCCTAAAGGAATCATATGATCATGTTTAAAATTGCAACAACTATAGGGGTATCAAGCTGCTTAGTCATACTATGAAAATTTGGGAGAGGGTGTTGAAGATGAGGGTGAGGATGGGTGTGTTTATATCTGAGAACCAGTTCGAATTCATATCGAGATAATTGACTACGGAAGCCATCCACCTTGTGAGCAGACTGGTGCGACAGTATAGGAAGAGAAAGAGGAACTTATATATGGTGTTCATTGACCTAGAAAAAGCATACGACAAAGTCCCAAGAGAGGTTCTATGTAGATATTTGGAGGCGAGAGGTATACTTGTAACATACACTAGGGTAGTCAATGACATGTACAATAGAGCCACGACCCATGTTAAAACGGTGGGAAGAGACTCGAATCACTTTTCTGTCGTGATGGGGTTGCACCAGGGACCAGCTCAGTACGTTCTTATTCGTCTTGGTGATGGATGAATTGACGTAACACATTCAAGGGAACGTGCCTTGGTGCATGCTATTTGCAGATGACATAGTACTGATTGACGAGATACAAGGCGGCGTTAACACTAGGCTGGAAGTTTGAACAAACTCTGGATTCTAAGGATTTCAACTTGAGCAGGAGTAAGACAGAATACTTAGAGTGTAAGTTCAGTAACATGACTCGTGAAGCTAAAGGAAGTGATGCTTGATACATAAGATATCCCTAAAAGAGGAAGTTTCAAGTATCTTGGTCAATAATACAAGGTAATATGCAAATTAATGATGATATCACATATCGTATTAGAACAGGGTGGATGAAATAGAGGCTCACATCTAGTGTCTTGTGTGATAAGAATTGTCTTGTGTGATAAGAATGTACCACCAAGACTTAAAAGTAAGTTCTATAGAATGGTTGTTAGGCTGACTATAATGTATGCGGCAGAGTATTGGCCGGTCAAGAACTCACATGTCCAAAAGTTAAAAATAACAAAAATAAGAATATTAAGATAGATGTGTGGGCATAATAGGAAATATGAGATTATTAATGAGGATATTTGAGACAATATGGAAAATGCCCACCTATGATGGACAAGATGTAGGAAGCGAGACTGAGATGGTTCGAGGATGTGAAGAGGAGGTGCCCAGATGCCCCTGTGATAAGGCAGTACACAATATATTTGTAGCTTAGTGAGGACATGACCCTTAATAGGAGAGTATGTAGGTCGTGAATTATGGTAGAAGGTTAGTAGGTAATTGAGCTTTTTCTTTTTCATACTTGTAATATCATTATTATTTGTGGATGTTCTTACTCTTAAATCTCTATTATTATCGGTTGTCTCTTTTGCTTCGGTTATCTCTTTATCATGTTGTTGATACTGCTTCTTATTACTGCTTTTAATGGCTTCTCTGTTACTGTATTTTTTTCTACTATGCTATGACTATGCTTTTTCTAAGCCGAGAGTCTATCGGAAATAACCTCTCTATCTCCATAATGTAGGATAAGGTCTGTGTACATACTATATATTCTCCCCAGATCCCACTTATAAAATTATACTAAATTTGTTTGTTGTTGTTGTTAAATCATTCTATCATGCAGTTTCTACTTTGAAGAAAAAATTTCAAGATTGCCGTTTTCACGTCCCTCTTTTTCTTGTTTTCTTTTGTGAAATCTCGTTCCAAGTGAATATTCGTTCCTCAACGTACAATGCTTTCAACGCTCGCAATCTACTTTTTTTTTTTCTTTTGTGATTAGTTACCTTCTCAAGGTTGTAAGTAGAGGTGATAAAATGGTTAAAAGAAAACAGTTGATCGCCCATATTATTTATTAAAATAGGTTGGATAATGAACTTTTTAAAAATGGGTCAAATATAGATAAAAATTATATTATCCATTTAGAAAATGCATAACCAATGGATAGTAATGGGTTTAACTTTTACATTTGTAAAGCCTCAAATTGGGGGTTCCTCAAGTTTGGGAGACTAGAAGTTCTCCCAAAAATAATCATATTCAAGAAGTCATAGATAATATGGTTACCCATGTTATCCGCCGGTTAACCCGTTTTCTATCCGTATCAAATACGGGTCGAATCGAATAATTTTTACGTTTTTATTACCCGTTTTGATCCGAACCGTATCCGTCCTGCCCGTTTATCACTCCTAGTAGTCGTAAGGGAAAACGAAAATTTCCAAAGTAGTAAATAAATGGGATATATTTGAAAAGAGGCCAGCCTTAAGTTCTAGAAGGAAAATAAAAAAAGAAAAGGAAAAAAGATAATTAGAAAAGATACCCAAGTGGGACCTTTTAAGCAATTGCCAAATAGACATGAGAGTTCAAAATTTTGGTGGAGATGATGTAAACCGTGTACTCCTTGGAACGTATCCAAGTTCCAACTCTACCTAAATAAAAGAATTGAAAACATGATTGTGAAATGAATGAGAATGTGACCGCTGATTCTCATTGCATCATTCTCTTTAAAATCAAACCCTCCCTCTATTTTTATCCTTCATTATTTTTACAAGTGTTAATTTTTAAATTTCCTAAATGGTTTTAAGTTGGTGAGCTGAAATCCAGCTGCCAAGCATTGACTTCCTTAGATCATGGGATGCTCGTTCCTTACTTGATTTCCTTTCCTTTCTTTTCTTCTTTAAAACAAATTACGGCTTTTTTGAATTTTAGTTCTACTTTCTTTGTTGCCCAATCATTCTCCATTTTCCCTTAAGGTAACATATACCTCCTCTTCTAATTATGAATTTTTCATGATCATCTACCATTTTATTCATGGAAATAGTTTTTTTTTTATATAAAAAATACGAGTTTCTGTCCCCTCCTGATTTTTTCGTGCAATTTCTTGTTTCAGCATGTTTTTATTCTTGATTATTTATTGATTTTCATCAAAGGTGACTTTACCTTTTTCTTCTAATTCTTTGTTTCTCCTTTATGTTCCGTTTTTTGAAATTCTTTTATTTTTTTCAAAAATCCATTTTATGGTTAGTATATTGATAATGTGATAATTCAAGAAATAAAGCTTTCTTTGTTGGGATTATGGAAAATTGAAGAACTCTAGAGCTCTCAATACACTATTTAATTAGTACGTATAAATACTGCATATCTGTTTCTCTAACTCCATGTTTTTTTTTTCTCGATTTCCAGACTACTAAAATTGTCTAGGCTGTTAGTCATTGAAATTTGTGAGTTCTATTTTTTAGTTTTTAAAATAAAATTCAATCTCTATGCTGTTATTGTTTTCAGAGGCTAACTAAAAGAAGTATTAGACTTGTAGGTATATCTGAAGCTAATCAGCACAATGATAATTAATTGTTTCTTTTAAAAGTTAATACTATAACAAAAAGGAATTGCATATATGTTTTTGATTTGATTGTGATATACTGCAGGTAGGTGTTTCAAAGGGCTATGAAGTGTTTCCAGTTCTCAAATTCAGACAAGAATGATGATCACAACAACAAGACTACAAAGTCTACATCAGGCCAGTCTTGTGCCTCTGTTTCAACTGATCCTGAGTTTAAAGGATTCACTACTTCAGGCCAGTCGTCTGCATCTGACATTAGCACCGAGTCCTCTTCTAGGCTCTCGTTTTCGTGCTTGTCGTCTCATAAAAGGCCCTGCAATCTTAGGGTCTTCACTGTTGACGAGTTGAAGACCGCCACCAGGAACTTTAGCCGATCCCTCATGATCGGGGAAGGCGGGTTTGGAGGTGTATACAGGGGTGTTTTACGTGACACGAAAGATAAGAGGACTGATATTGCCGTTAAGCAACTCAGCCAGAGAGGATTGCAGGCTAGTTCTATTCTTAGTGTCCTCATAATAGACTTTAGTGATTTGATCATAGCAAATGAACTAACTAGTCAGTGGGTTGTTCTAGTGGTGAGCACCCTCCACTTCCAACCAAGAGGTTGTGAGTTCGAGTCATCCCAAGAGCAAGGTGAGTTCTTGGAGGGAGGGATGCCGAGGGTCTATCAGAAACAGCCTCTCTACCCCAGGGTAGGGGTAAGGTCTGCATACGCACTACCCTCCCCAGACCCCACTAGTGAGATTATACTGGGTTGTTGTTGTTGTAACTGTAGTCAGTGGAGTTGTGAAAAGATGGTATGACATGTTTTTTTCTGAAATTGAGTTTGGCTTGTGTTTTAGGGGCATAAGGAATGGGTGACAGAAGTGAATGTTCTAGGTGTTGTTGAGCATCCGAATCTTGTCAAGCTCATAGGGTATTGCGCACAGGATGACGAGAGAGGGATACAGCGCCTCTTGGTGTATGAATTCTTGCCCAACAGGAGCGTACAGGATCATCTAATGAGTCGTTTAATGTCACCTTTGCCATGGGAGACTAGGTTAAGTATCGCTCGCGATGCTGCTACAGGCTTGGCCTATCTTCACGAGGGAATGGAGTTTCAGGTAGTTCATTCTATATATTTGCAGAACTGTTCATAGTTATGCTTATGTATTATTAATTTAATGCAGATTATCTTCAGAGATTTCAAATCATCAAACATTCTATTGGATGAGAAATGGAATGCAAAGCTTTCAGATTTTGGTTTGGCAAGATTAGGCCCTTCTGATGGATTAAGCCATGTCTCAACTGCGGTATGCTCAATAGCTCCATTGAATTATATTTTCTGCACCACTTGAATTTTGATGGTCGATTTCACCAACATTTGGTGTGATATTTCACCTCAAAATTTAGAAAGTAATTATTCCTAGGATGAAAATATTACTACTATTATTATTAGTATTATTCTTTTTCAAAAATCAAGAAGTCACTGAGGGCTAGTGGTGCATAGTTCGGAATGCTGCTCTAACTACTAGACCAAAGCCGCAGGGTGAAACTACTACACCTATTAAATAATAAAGCTTTAGTTAACCAAGTATATTGAAAGTAATCTCATATTCAAATATAACGATTTGGATTGTCAGTCTATTTAGGATAGTTTGTAGGATCATGGATTATCTCCAAACATGTTATAGATGTTATATTTTGCTTTTAAAATGCCATAATAATGTGAAATTCTCTATTTTCTAAGAATAAGCACACTTAGAGCAATACATTAATGATGAATGTGAACAGGTGGTGGGAACTGTTGGATATGCTGCTCCAGAATATATACAGACTGGGCGCTTAACATCCAAGAGCGATGTATGGAGCTATGGGGTGTTTCTATATGAACTCATTACCGGCAGGCGTCCATTGGACAATAATAAACCTAAAAATGAGCAGAAACTTCTGGAATGGGTGAGACCACATCTTTCAGACCTGAAGAAGTTTGAACAAATTATGGATCCTCGACTAGATGGGAATTATTCCCTTAAATCTGCACAGAAGTTAGCTGCCATAGCGAATAGGTGTTTAACTAAACACCCCAGAAACCGTCCTAAAATGAGTGAGGTTTTGGAGATGGTGAATCGGGTCGTGGAGGCAACTGAAGCAAAAAGTCCAGAAATCCCAATAGAAGAAAGTACAACCACCCCGAGAGTCGACGATGAGAAATTCAGAGTAAGGTGTCTAAGTGCAAGCAGAAGATTGGTAGAACATATTCCTAAAGAAAACAAGTTGCTGGTATGGAAATTGTGGAGGCCTAAGCTTGTCAGTACCAATTGAGTGGCAGAAATGAAACTAAAGTGAATCTGCCTACCACGTCAATGAGGCAGTGCCACTTTTGATTGTAAAGATATTTCATGTTTTGCTAGAGCTGCCAACTAGAAAGAAAGTTTTGTTGAACAGACTAAATACCAAAACTGGAAACAGACCAAGTATAAATGATTAAGTAACACAAGATGAAAATGTTTGCGATCAATGTTCTTTTCGCTACACTTGTATAATAATGTTGCCAGATACAATCCGTTAATCTAGTGCAATATCCATTATCAACACTAGATCCAAAAACAAAATAATCATCTAATCCAAAATAAACTAGCATGTGGATCTATAAATAGCTGAAAAGTCTACAATTTAACCAAGGAAAATATAAAACACAGCTTCTGCGGAAGGCTGTGTTTCAATTCACGCTTATTTCGACAAAATTCAAGCACACACTGTCCAAAGAGATCTATTTGGAATAAAAAGGGTAGCTCCAAATAATATGCTGAAAACTCACATCTCTATTTCAGTTTGTGAAAGCCCGAGGCATGTCAATTACCTAATAAATGATCTCACTCCACAGAGATGGAGTCCAACAATCTTTTACCTTCTTCGCCCAGCTCTATATTCTCCATTTTAATCCGCCGACGCATGATAGGACTTGTTTTTCCAGAAGCTACATAAGTTCTTAACAAAGATTCAAATATGTCAACCCCCAACTCATCCTTAGCCTTCTTCAAAATTTCCGTAAAATGTTCTGCACCATCGACATCTTTATTTTGTTCAAAATGACTCATGAATTTTCTAACGATAGCAGATGATGGAAGCCACTTGCCGCCATCACCTCTACCAGTTGAAATTGCCTTGTCAACACAATCAACTGCTGATTTGATATCGCCAATTTGCAGATAATAATCCCCGAAAATCTCCCATGTCTTAGCATTAGGCTTAGCTCCACTCCTTCGGGCCCGTTCCTTGAGCTCTTCAGCTTTCTCCAAAGAACCTTGTTTAGTGTAAGCTCCTATAAGAACATTTGCTACACGTATGTCATAAGTTGGGCATCCAGACTCCCATTCCTTGAAGCATTTCTCAGCACCCGGTAAGTCATTCAAGTTAACCAAAACTTGAATCATGTTAAGATAGCTTATATTTGCCGTTCTGGGAAAAGCAAGCCTCAAAGAACGCCATACACGATATACTTCCAACAAATTTCCAACACGGCCATACAATGTGATCAGAAACTGGTATGCAGTAACATTGCGGCATGCATTTTTCTTCTCCAGTTCCTTGAGTGCCTTCACTGCTTTATCGGTTAAGCCAGCATCTGCATAAATCGATGCCAAATTGCTATATGTAGTCCAATCATCAGCTACACGACCATCTCTCTTCATTTCATCAATAACCCTCTCGACCCCAGAAATATCATTCATAGAAGAAAGAGCCCTCATCCAAACATTGTAGGTGTAAGAATCTGGCATTACATCATAGGCCTTCATTTCTTGAATAATGGCTGGAATTTTTTCTGGGTGCCCAGTTTTTGTGTAGAGAGTCATCAAGCTGTTATAAGGCATGGAGCTTAAACCTAAGTTAAGTTCTTTCATTTTCTCCATCAGCGCCTCAGCTTTTTCCGTCATTAATTCCTTGCAATAGCAATTCAGAAGAGCAGAATAGGTGAGAAGATTTTTCGATGCCTCTGGGAGATTCGAAAAATAAGTCTCTGCTGCTTCAATCCCTTTACTCTTGGCAACAAGATCCAGATGTATAGCTTGATCACTAATAGTCTTGTTCATGCCCCTTTTTTCCATTGTTTCTAATAACTGCATATAGCAACTAGCAAACTTAAACATTTCATTTTGCAATAAGAAAACCATGGAACCATAAAATACTACTACTAGCTTACAAGTCACATCTGATAGTGCTAAGGATGTTATACATAATTGTTCCACTTCAAATTTTGTGCTGCCGTAATAAGATCTAAGAGATAGAAATGAACCCACTTCTTGGGTTTCTTATAGGGGTTTACAATATGTCTTTTGCATCAAGGTATGATCCCTTAAGCAGTTATTTTCACTATTTGATACAAGCTGCCACCAAAAAATAACATAGGAATTAAGTAAAAAGGAAAATAACTAGTCGAAAACCACAGCAGTGAGAACTATAGCTAGAATATGCATCAATTCTAAAGCTAAAAATCAAATAGAGATAACTTGAAGTTAAAACCATGACAACATACAGATTTACACAAACAAATTAGGGTTTAAAGTTCACACTTTGGAAAATGAAAGACCTTGAAGTTGAAGGTAGTGGTCTTTCATAGTAACACTCAAATGTTTTAAGGCCAATACTACAATCTCGCTAACAGGGTTAGGTTTTAAGACATGCGATGACCTCTTTCGCTAAGAATCAAATTCAAAACTCAGATTTATTATCAGGTCAAACAATGGAAGATAAAAAATGCATTGCAAGAATGTTCTTACAGTTTAAGGCTAACAATTCCAAAAATAAATAATGGAAAATTATTAAAATACGAAGAGGGGTACAGAATGTTGGAAAATGAGAGACCTTGAGTGCTGGGGCGTAAAGCTTGCGTTGGCGTAAGACTTTGAGGGATTTTCCAACTTCCCATTTGTAAGCACTTTTGTGGGATTTCAAGAATTGATTCAGATTTTTCCTAACGTGGTTCTCTTCGCCTCCTTCCTTGAACAGATTCTTGTAAAGTGCATCTTCTAAGTATTTCTTTGTAGCCCTTTTCCCAATATTCTTCGTTTTCAACGAGAATTTCTGAATAAATGACGCCATTTCTGATGGTTTCCTTATTCCTTCTTTTAGCTTTTCACTGTGATTGGGGTTTTAAGTTCAGTTTTCAATCAACTGGAAAAGCCCTAGGCAAGCTGAGGACGCAGGATGGAGATTGTGAAAATGGTAATGGGCTTCTCAAAATACAGTCGTTTGATAGAGCTGGGCCTATTCCATTATTCTCTGGGTAAAGTGCGCACAGATAGCCGATTTTTGGACCCTATATAAGCAATAGCCTATGTTCATAAACTTTTGTAAATCTAGTCAATTAGGATCAAATTTTGAAACATACGAGACTGAAGTTGTAAATGTATGCATATAAGTGCCTGAACTTCAGGTGAACAAATTTTGCCCAGAACCAGTCACTTATTCTTCAAATTTCAATAACTCAATATACAATTTAACACCCAAATTTACTCCAAATAGCTCAAAATTTGAAACATAAGTTTTAAATTTCAAAAAAAAATAGACCCCAATAGTTAATTGAATTTATTACTGTTTAAACAAAAACTGTGTACTTTGGTCAAAGCTTATTTTTAGAAGTACTCGGGTTACTGATAATCAAGAAATTCTATATTTTCTCAGTGATAAGGAAGGAAATTAGAATATGAAATAGCAAAGTAATCAATAGAAATCAAAAGTAAGTAATTGTATTCCAATAATAATTAGAACGTGTTTGTACAAATGATATCTCTTTCCCTTATATAGGAATTTATAAGTACAACGTCCTTCCCCTTTTATGACCGAATCGTTATGAGCATTAATGATATTAATGAGACGTTATAATTGGTAATTATAATTGTTCATGAGGATTTTGTAACGTTTGAGATCATTCACGCTCATTAATTGATGATTCATGAATCTTTCCTTTTTACTGTCTTGATTCATTCCACCGGTACCTCTTCATGTAACCATTTAGACTTGAGCGACCATATTTTTTCCTCTCGTGGGTGATTTGCTCGTATCTGTTACGACTCGTGTCTCTTTCAATGCATCTCTCCAACTGTCGTTTTTCTAGTAATCCACGTGTCTTGCCATATCATCCACATATTTGATTCCACGTGTAATATTTATTTTTACCAATAAAGATAGTCCCCCCACTTGCCAATTATTTAGCAATTAAATATTTGGGAAGTGGTATGTATTTATGGCGGGAATTTTTGCCCCTGTTTCCCATGTATCATTATGTCTTCTCCAGAAGCAACGCGTCGTATGTCACTTCCATTTAATGCATGTGCCACGTGGCCTTCGTCGATTGGGTTTATGACTCTTCACCATTTTTTAGGGCTTTTTTACGGCTGCATCTGCCATGAAGTGACTACTTCATTATGACGTTTCCATCATGACTCACTTTTTATGACGGTTACTTTTTCATATAAATACCTCCTCTGCCTTTGCTTTTATGAAAAACTTTCTACAGTGTTCTTTGTTCACAATAGTTCTCGTTCTTTGATGATAGGCTATAATTGCATATTTTAGTCGCTTATTACACTCTAATTTACTGCACTTTAGTTGAGTTTGCGCTTTAATCGCTAGTGTTTTGCACTAACAGTGTGTTTTATGCCTTGTAGGAGTGATTTCGAGCTATATAGATGTTATGGAATAAATTTAAGTGATTTGAAGCTTTGAAGTCTGAGTAAAAGCTCAAGGAATTAAGCCGGGATCGTGTTCGGGGGTCAAATTTGATAGTTGAGAACAAACAAAGACTCGATGAGGCATATTGCGCATTGTCTAGTAAACTAGACATAACTTTCTGCTCCGAACTCTATTTGGGATATACAATACATGGTTGGAAAGCTAACTCAAAGGGCTACAACTTTCATGTTTTACGTTTTTCCAAATTCCAAACGGAACAGGGTGAAAAATGCGGTCGAAACCGCGACCGCGGAACTGACCGTGGCAGAAAATCAGAGAGCTTGTCTAGCCGCGGTCCTACCGCGTTTTGGCCGCGGCCGCGCCGCTCCAGGCGTCAAAAAGAAGTCCTATTTCGTCCGGGACAAGGTTATTTCGGCCCTACACTATTCTAACTTGTATAAATGGGGTCCTAAACCTATTTTGAAGGGGGGACACACTTTTGACATAATTTAGACCTAAGGAGGCTAAGGAGACGGGAGATTCGACCTAAGGAGTCAAGAACACAATAGGAGTAAGGCGCGGAATTCTTCAACGAGTTTTTCCTTCTTCTTCCTATTTTTTTCATTGTTGGCTATGATTTTTAGTATTGTAGTTTTACATACTATTATGAATAGCTAATTTGTTTTCTAGGGTTTTGATGGAACCTTTTGGGGATGAATTGGTTGTTATATTAATATAGTTTTGAATTGGTTGTTTATCTCTATTTGTTCAACTACGTTTTGATTGTGGTTAATTGAAAGGATCCTCAATTAGTCGTTCCTATTTATTATGTATCTGCTTGAGAGAGAGTGCATATTTAGGTAGTTGTTTGAACAACATCACTCCCGGAGTATAGGCGAGAGTCATAACCGAGGGTTTAGAGGTTGGATTAGAGATAACGATACCTCGGGTGCGATCTAAGTGAACTGTAATGTGAATCTAGCTAGCGTAGCTTGAGAGAGTGCGTCTAATAAATTATCATAATTGCTTGAGAGAGATTTATGATAGCTGGAGAGTTCATGATTGATAGAGGCAACTAAGTCAAAGCTATAAGAAACATACAACTAATGAAATCAACAATTGGGGAAATCATAACTCCAAACCTCCTTAATTTAGTCTCCAAACCTTTGTCTCGTTAGTTGATAATTTTACCATTTTATAGTATTTGTTGGTTAATTAGTTAGATGTAAAAATCTTAATATTATAATTTAGAAATTGTTCAAACTTGTCTTCTTTGTGATATTGAACAATTACAGCGAAACCTTAATTCTCTGTGGGATTCGACTCCGGACTTTAGACCGGATTATTTTTGCAGCGACCGCTTATCCTTTTTAGGACTAGAGTTGGGCGTGATCATTCTTCATCACGTATTACTTTCTCATACAACTATGTCTTCTTCAAATTCTTATCCTCGTAAAGTTGTTATAGTGGATGAACTTCCCCTTTCGTCTGCTCCTACCAGAAGTAGAAGAGGTGGCAGGTTATGTTGTTGCTTCTAGGGAGACAAACCGATGGGATGTTTCAGTCACTTCGAAAGCTTACGTCATGAGCATGACATCATCAAGAGAGGTTCGAGAAAGTCGAGGTCAAGATCGTTTCTTATCTTTTCATTCTAAATAACGCAGGGACTATCTGTATACGACCAAAATTGGGGAGTTCGACTTTGGGGCTACTATGTCGCTCCACGTTTAACCTCGAAGAAGCCCGAAGTAGAGCGTGAGGTGCGACCCCGAGGTGCGTCCCTCGAGGGAGCGCATCGAAGGCTCACCATGGTCGACCTCGGAGCAATACAATCGATGATCGTCATGGAAAGGCGGGAAAATTCTCAAATACACGTGGCTAGAACTGACCAGGTCTGCAAGAGTAGTACAAATCCGTACTGAGCCGTTGTATAGCTGTACTAATAGCTTTTCTTTGTCATTAATTAGACATGTACTGTGTTGGGATTCACCCCTTCTATATAAAGGGGACCCTTATCATTTTGTACGGGATTCGGATTTTTACACTACATATTGAATGCAATACAACATTCTCTGCTCTTTGCTAACACTATTGTTCTTCACATTTATTGCTTAATCTTTCATTGTTCATTTATTGTTATTCATTTATCGCTCATCATTAATCGCAAAAGGCCATCTTTAAGGCCCTCATTACCATTGATTCTTCATCAATTGTTCATTGCTATTAGTCCCGTCTAGACCTCGAGGCCCTGCTCCAGCCAGCTCGAGGCCCAGCCTGGTGACCCTATTGGTTTGCATTTCTTATTTTTTTTACTCACACTTAGCATCTATTGCCTAACAACTAGTATTAAAATAAATCACGTATTTCTAGAACCACAAAATCAAATATAATTGTAGTTACCATTTTCAAGGTAAACAATTGAGTAGACCCGATTTTGACCGTATACACTTGATAAATCCAATTAGTCGTTGAGGAATAAGTAAAACACATAAGCTCTTGAATCTTGATGGGAAAGATATTGAAAGCAACCTCAAGTAATGGGGCAAACAATATTAAGAAAACAGAAAACAATACATAGTGAAAATTTATTGCAACAACAAAGCCGACGATGAACAAGTAACACGAGGCACTTGAACCTTGGAAAAAAAAAACATTAAAAGCAATCACATACACCAGAGCTGGAGAAATAACAATAACAACAACCAGATATAAAGTCACACAATATCCAAATTAACAATCCTCGACGATGGATGTTTTTTCAAGTGACAAACTCACACAAACACCTCAGCTGTCACTGGCCTCAGAAAAGTTGTTGATAATTGATTAGTTTTGGTTTCCCAAGATAGCAAGAAGGAAAGAGTTGTAATCCCCAGAAGTGTGCTTAGAGACGGCATGATGAAGAGTTACACTATTCCTCTTGTAGAAAAGCTCTTTGATAACCTCCAAGTCCTTCTCTGCCCTGCTCACTATCACTCTTGTCACCGATTCCTCATCTGTCCCTGACTTCATTAGGGCACGCCGAATTACCTTCATCATATCACTTTCAACCATTAATCTAAAACATACCAATATATATTCTGCCGAAAACTTTTAAAATAATATTTGGAAATTATTTGACTTAGCTTTTTCCAATTTCCAACTTCGACATACTGCTTTTTTAAAATCTCAGCCAACTCATATCCAAACAATTTATTTGTTACCTTTTCATAGTATTGCTGAGGGTCATTAATAATGCATCGGATTGTCGTTCGCAGCGCTCCTAAGAAAGCATTAGCTGCCTTTGCCTCGCCGTCCCTCAAGTGCTGCAAAAAGAAGAAAAAATAATTAAGACCAAATCACGATGCCCCATAGATCTTGTTTTCTATTTGACGGTTGATATTGACTATAGAAGTATAATATTGGGATAATGGAAATTTCAAATTATTAAGAGTTTAACTTTATCTAATCATTTAAAAGATATTAACCAGAAAAGATTAGTGCAAGTAACTGCATACTCATAACAAGTGGAACAATTTACCTGTAAAATAAGATAGATAATTTATTGCAATACGTTAAATTATAGTGCTAGTATAGAAATTCTTTACACTATTATAAGTTATAACCCCAATTCGTATAGATTGGAGTTCTATTAGAGTTTGAACTAATTAATAACCTTGGTTAGTGAAGAGCCATTGTCATCCTTGTAGCGGTTTAGAGTTGCTCTGAGTTGAGTCTTGCTCCTTGTAGTAATTATTCTAACTATCTCTTCATGATTAAATTCCTTGCTTTTTATTGCATTGCACATGATGTCAGACTCAGATTTGGCTAGTCTTGCATCTATCTCATCACCAGCATACCTGTATATTCCCACTAGGAAAACCAAAAGCTGTACGTGTGTTGCAAAAAGCCAACAATATTATTATCATAATATAACCAGGCAACAACACAAAAATAATAAAAATATATTGTAGGAGTAGTTGATAATTAAACATGCATGCCTTGCGGAGTTCACCAGTGGAATGCTGAGCTAAGTCCTCTTCAACAGAATGCTTATAGCGAGCTTGATATGCACGCTTCACACCCAAGAATTGTTGAGGGGAATAAATGCATGACAACTCTATAATGGAAGTGTAATCTGGGATTGGTTTCTCTTTTATTGCAACATTCAGTATAACTGCATCCCTCTCTTCTTCATCTAGCATCCATCTGTACACTGCTTTCTGTATTCATCATTATATTTGGAAATTATAAACAAAAGATATTAAGATAATAATGTAAAAAATAATCATTATATAGTGTTATATAAATTAAATCATTTTTATTTAATGTTTATCAAGCATTGGTTTAGAGAAAACTACCTCAAAGTGTCCAGACAATTCAGATTCAAGGCGCTTCACAAGATGTTCATTATACATTTCCTCATAAGTTTTCCTTATTATCTTCCTCTGTGTTGCATTTCTATGCCCAAGTATTGATATTAGGGCCTTCTCATCCGTTCCCCACCCTAAATTCCACTTGACAGAATTAAATGCAGTAAGAACATACAAAAAATAAAGGAAAACAAGATTGAAAAAGCAATACTCCCATGTTCACTTTTACTTGTCAGGTTTCACTTTTCGAGAGTCAAGTTGACTCATTTTTTAAGTTAAATTGCATTAGATTGTCTTAAATATTTTAAATTAAAAGTTCGATATTCGGACACTATACGAAAAGTACTACTCCCTCCGTTTCAATTTATGTGAACCTATTTCCTTTTTAGTCCGTGCCAAAAAGAATGACCTCTTTCCTTATTTGGAAAAAATTTGCCTTTATGCAATGATTTATAGCCACACAATTTGCCTCTATCTTTCCTTATTTCCTTTTTAGTCCGTGTCAAAAGTCTTCTCTTTTCTTAAACTCCGTGTCCAGTCAAATGAGTTCACATAAATTGAAACGGGGGAATATAATTTTTAGTTTTTCTCATATCAAAATGGTAAAAAAAATATATTAAAACGTTAGTCAAAGTTATGTAGTTTGACTCACGAAAAGCGAAACGTGACAAGTAAAGTGAACGGATGAAGTATATAGTTACCAAGACGATAAATAATACATTAAATTCTCGACCATATAACTAAAAGAAAGAACTACTAGTATAATTAAGTTGTCACAATAAAAGATCTCATGTAGTTTCACAGTCTTTATATTGTCAGTCTTTATTCTGTACATATAGCTACTTAAAAGTAAAATTTATTTTAGAACTACTAACACCCAAGGATAAATAAGAAAACAATTAAGAAAACACCAAAAAGGTAACACCTAAATAAAATGAATTTAACTAATATACATGATCTGTATAACTTTTATTACTCCATTTGAACAATTTAACCTCTTATAGTGTATTATTACTAGAAGGCAGAGGAAGAAACAGTGAATGGTTAATGCATGAGCATGATCAGATCTCAACTAATTAAATTTGATGATGATGTTTATAAAAGAAATTAAAAAACAAGAATACGAAAGGAAAGATAGAGAAGTTTGAATAACCTTTACAGGCCTTCCTAATAGCCTCTGCATCAGCAACAGGAGAATGGTCTTCAGGGCAAATGAGGGCAGCCATATTCTTATACTATTAATTAAATCTCTTTTTCGATGGATTGGTGTGTTCCTAGAGCTTATGCATCATCCCTCTATTTATACTACTAAAATGTCTAATTTCATTATTCAGTATTGAAAGTAACGTCATTTGGCCCCATATACATATACATATATATATTGCTTATGAACTAAGTACTTACTTTTGAATAACAAATGGACAAATATCTTTCACACCGTTTCTATTTTTTTTCGAAATTCGACTAGTGAGTAGTGACCTCGTCAAGGTGATATCGAGCGGAGTTTTCCATATTACCATGGTTGTATTATCGTTACACATTTTTCTTTTATCTTGAGCAGGGGCGGATTTAGGAGGCGGAAAGGGGTTCACTCGAACCCCCTTCGCCGAAAAATTAAGTTCAAAACCTCTATATATTAAGTTTTGAACCCTCTTAATATAGCCCAAAAGTGTAGCTTAGTGGTCAAGAGGGTTCAAAACCTTCCTAAGGTCATAATTTCAATTCCCACTAGTTACAATTTTTTTAACTTTTTTTTTTAATCCCCTTCGTGGAGATGCTGCCTCCGCCACTAATCTTGAGATACCAATACGCATATTTCGCAAAAATTGTAATTTGGTTTTTTGGAAACTTGTGTATTCAGCTAAAATGTCGAATTAGTTACTCGAAATGTGATTAGTGTCCGTAAATTAAGAATATTTACCATCCCAAACTGGGATTGGGATGGGACATCCAAGACTTAGCCATTTTCTATTTGCTTCACATGTGATTAATAGCTTGTTTAATTTGGATGGTTGTTACCTATCGTTTCATAATGTATCGTATCGTACTGTATTGTATTGTACTGTATCGTTTGATAAACACAATGTTTGGATAGATTGTGTTGTTTGTCATCATTTCATGATATCACACCCCAAAAATATGAAGAATAAACTTGCAATATTATAAAGAAAAATTATGATATAGGGTAAAATTATTATATAAAAAGGTATGATAAATGATAAAATAAAATTATTTAATAATAATGAAGGGTGAGCTTGAGAGAAAGACAAGGTAACGACGCGACCACACCAAATTGGTTGTTACATAAAGTGACACATTTCGTCGTTATGTAACGACAGATTTAACGTTACGATACAATAAAATTTAAGTAACAATCAAAAGAAACATCGTATTTAACGTAACAATACGATACAATACAATGGGTAACAACCATACAAACAAGATGTATGTAGCTTATTTTGTAGATTTTAGTCTCTTATTAGCGATATAATGTTTGAATTGATAAATATTTTTGTCCAAACTTTCAGCAAAAAAATGTGCAAATCTTCAAATATTAGACAGTATGCATGATGAAAACTTCAATGTAATGGGATGAAAATAGTCAAACATATCTTTTTATGGAATGGAATAAAACTTTAATCGTAGAAGTATGTACTAACATAATATTCTTCATTATAAATGGTGCATTAAATTTTCAAGATATTTAGACTTATTATTGTTAATCCTAGAGATTCCATATGCATAATTATGAGTCCGGAACTCAATTGTGGTTCTTTTGGACTCAAAGTACACAAATAAGTATAAAAAAAAAGTTACCTTTCTATATATAACGCCAAAATATCCCGCGTTATACCTTAACGGTAACTTTTGCCATTAAGGTATAGCGCGGCGTATTTTGGCGTTATATATACTGACGATTTGACTGACAGGTATAGCGTGAAGATTTTTGGCGCTATACCTATATCGCCAAAAATCAGCGCGCTATACCTGTTTGTGGGCCCACCAATAAGTTAACTGACATAACAATAATTCAAACGTGTATAGCCCGCATTCAAAGAGAGCTATACATCAAAAATTTCAGCCCTTCCGGGCTAGCCATTTCCTATATAAAGGGGTTTGGATTTTAGTAAAATCCATTCAAAAAAATTCTAACTCCCGTTCAAACTTTTCTTCTTGTTAAATTCTCAAGCATTTTTTCATAATGTCTGAAGAGCGTAGAATAAGAGTTTCATTATATTGGGGGTGGGGGGGGGGTGGAGGTTGTGATGGTAGAATAACTCTGTGAGGTACAGTTTATCTCCATAGTGTCATGTTAAATTATCACTTATAATGGAGTANTGCGCTATACCTGTTTATGGACCCACTAATAAGTTAACTGACATAACAATAATTCAAATGTGTATAGCGCAAATTAAAAGAGCGCTATACATCCAAAATTTCCACGCCCCCTACCCATGCGCTATACCTGTTTATGGGTTAACTGACATAACAATAATTCAAATGTGTATAGCGCACATCAATCAAAAAAATTCTAACTCCCGTTCAAACTTTTCTTCTTGTTAAATTCTCAAGCATTTTTTCATAATGTCTGAAGAGCGTAGAATAAGAGTTTCATTATATTGGAGGGTGAGGTTGTGATGGAGAATAACTCTGTGAGGTACAGTTTATCTCCATAGGGTCATGTTAAATTATCACTTACTATGGAGTGCGATAAATTGATATTGTTGTTATGCAAAAAAATGAGTGTGAGGAAACGTTCAGTGATACAAAAAGTAACCGGAAGATATCCATATTCCGTCACTCCGCAAGGGGTTGCTTTTTAATCGGAGTTAAACATCGACGATGATGAAACTTTGAGGGATTTTCTGAGGACTCCGGATGAATACCGGGATTTTCTTGTAATCAAAATGTTGGATATGTATGTCAAGGTTGAAGAGTTCCCAACAATGAGGTTGCCAGACAGGTTCTGGATAACCCCCAGTCATCGGGTGGTTATTCTGGAGCAGTTTTTGCCGGACAGGTTCCGGATGAAAGAGTTTCCCTTGATTTAAACTTATCACTGCCTGCTTTACATAATTCACAAGACGAGTGGTAAACTTCAATTTTCCTTTGTGTTACGATGTACATTTTTATTGTATTGAATTTGTATTAACGCTCATATATTTAACAGGGGGTACCGACCGGATATGAATTTACAAATTATGAACCCAAGCATAGTTTTGGTGTGTTGGATCATGGTGGTCCATCCGGGAGTCATCACCTAAATGAAAATGTCCATCATGGAATTTCATCACATTACGACTTGTAAGTGAAGTGATACAGCTATATGGAAAGTATTTATTAATTTCAGTAGCTTATTATTTTGTTGATTGTGCAGTGAAAACGAGCAAGTTGAACCACATGTACTCACTCAATTTCCCGAAGACGACGTATTAAATCGGGATCTGGCAGATGCACAGAGTGAGGAAGAGAATAGTGATTACTTGACGAGAGAGTATGCTCCACCCCCCCCCTAGACGAAGAGTGTACGAGTCCCAAGTGTCGTTTCATTCAAGGGAGATTCCTTACCTTGATAACTTGCCAAGCATGCCGGATGTGGAAGCTCTCACAAGGGATTTTGATAAAATTCGGACAGCAATGCGGGATGAGTCTAGACCAACGGTGCTGGCAAAGGGCATGCTTTTTCCTGATAAAGCACGCGTAAGCAGGGCTTGTAAACTGCAGAACGTAAAAGAGTGTCGTGAGATGACGGTATGGGAGTCAAGTTCGGTTGTATACAAGGTTGTTTGTCGCAGGTGGTTTTGGCCATGTCATTGGATGTTGCGTGCGAGCAAGAAGAAGACAGGTCTGTGGAAAGTGGGTAAATACATTCCCACCCACACATGCGAAATGGACACATTCAACGGGAATCACTTCAACTTGGATATTGACTTGATTTCTCTTGTCCTTATTCCACACATCGAAGCGTCCATAAGGTATAAAATTAAAGAGTGCATTACATCAGTCCACCAGGAACATGGCCATACCATTACCAAAAAAAAGGCATATCTCGGGCGCAAACGAGCGTTTGAAATAGTCTATGGTAACTGGGATAAGTCATTTGCAGCTCTGCCCATGTACATGGCCGCACTGCAGCACTTTTACCCCAGGATGGTTGTTGAATGGAAGCTTGAGCGGAGTACGGGTAAACCAGAATATATATACAATTACGTGTTCTGGGTGTTTAAACCAGCAATTGATGGTTTTTCGCATTGTCGGCTCGTAATATCCATCGACGACACTCATGTCTATGGAAAGTACGATATCAAGATGTTGATAGCCGTGGCAGTAGATGCTAATGGATAGATATTTCGTCTAGCTTTTGCTATTTGTGCCAATGAAAGCCAAGAGACGTGGATGCTATTTTTGAACCACTTGAAAGAGCACGTTGTCAAACAGCGTTCTAGTATTTGTCTAATATCTGATCGGCACGGTGGTATCTTAAGTTCAGTGGAGAACTTGTCAGCATGGCAAGAACCTTATGCCTACCACTGTTACTGTGTTAGGCACTTTAAAGACAATTTCCAGAAGGCATATCCCAACAAGGATCTCCATGATTTGATGTGGATGGCAGCAACAGACCACCAACAACATAAATTCCGTAGGCACATGGAATATATCAGGCAAGAAGACGAGGCAGCCTATCGTTGGTTAATGCGACATGACCCTAAAAAGTGGACTTTGCATGCGGATGGTGGCAGACGATGGGGAACTCTGACTACAAATATATCAGAGTCTTTCAACGGGTTATTGAAGTCGGCAAGAGGATTGCCTGTCACAGCCATGGTGCGGATGTCGTTCAAGCAGATGGCGGAGAGGTTTGTTCAAAGGTCTGCAGCTGCAACGTCATTAATGAAAAGGGGTGTTGAATTTATGCCAGTGCCGATGAAGAGATTTGAGAAATACAAACGGCGAGCACATTGGCACTTATTTTTGCAGTATGATAACGAAATAAATGTTTTTGAAGTTCGCACCGCTATCCATGCAAATCGGGGGAATAATGTACATACTGTAAATGAATCTAGAAGGTTATGCTCTTATGGGAAATGGTCCATCTACCACATGCCTTGCTCACATGCCATCAAGTGCTTTCAAAAAGTTGGTTTAGGTATAACCAACTATGTTAATCAACAATATAGTGTTGCCAAGTACCTAAACACATATAGTGGGCAGTTGCAGCCAGTGGGTCCTGAGCATTATTGGCCGCGTGAACCATTTAAAATGGTGTGTAACAAGTCCTATTTGCATCGAATACAGGTGCAGAAGAGAACGCGTATACGGAACCAAATGGATGATAGTGATACCGTTTATGCGCGCAGATGTGGTATATGCTCGCAAACAGGACACGACCGTTGAAAATGTCCTTCGGCTGGTTTGGGTGGCAATAGTAATCAAGCTCGTGGTGGGTGTTCTTCTAGTGTGCCTAACTATCAATGAGTTTATGTTGTAATATTTAGTTGTTTTGTTTATGTTGCAAGATTTATAAAATAAAATTATGTTTGTTAATTATGATTTTAACTTTTCCATTTCAGTTTTTTTAATAATAATTAAAAAAAATTATATATTCGGAAGAACTGGAAACAAAATTGAAATTTCATAAAGCTGATTAATTTAATGTTAATTATGTTTGTTATTTTATATATGTGTGTTGTCTTGTCGAACTGAAAAAGCTGCCCAACTGACATAAAGCTGTTTCATACCCGTCAGAACGTTTAACACACAAAGCATAGCGCGGTCAAATACTACGTTATGTGTGTTGTCTTGTTGAACTGAAAAAGCTGCCCAACTGACATAAAGTTATTTCGTACCCGTCAGAACCTTTAAAACGCCAAGCATAGCGCGGTTAAATACTACGTTATGTGTATATATAGCGCAATCAAATACTACGTTATGTGTGTTGTCTTGTCGAACTGAAAAAGCTGCCCAACTGACATAAAGTTGTTTCGTACCCGTCAGAACCTTTAACACGCAAAGTATAGCGCGGTTAAATACTACGTTATGTGTATATATAGAGCGGTCAAATACTATGTTATGTGTGTTGTCTTGCCTATAAATAACGAGCTCATTGTAGTTATTTTTTGCGCTCAACAATAAGTAATAGCAAATCTTTCAAGAAAAGCAAGGTTTTTTTAACGCACAAATATCTCAACCTCTTTATGTATCAAGGTGCGAGTGTGGAAAAAAAATGCATGATGCAAAGATGTTGGGATAATGGTGAAGTTGGACGGCGCTACTGGCACTGTGTGAACAAGTTTTATAAGGTTCCCGACGAACCTATTTGCGATTTTGAGGTATGGGTTGATAAACCCTGTTATCGGGAATGCTATAAAGAATCTTTGCAGCATCTTCATAATTTGTGTTTACAACAGTGGGAACGTGAAAGAGAACATAAAAGAGAGGTTGCGGAGTTGAAAGCGAAACTGAAAGAGTTAGAAGAAAAAAAAATAAGCTGGAAGAACAATTTAAGTGGTTGGAGCAGAAAATAATGGACGTCAGGGACTAAACATTGACATGTATGTGTTTAGTATATTACTTTATCTTTATGTTTCCCGTGTCGTGTATTTTTATTAGTTGTACTGAATTTTAATTATGTTAAGTTGCTATATTTGTGTTTGTGTTGTAGTATTAAACTAAATTAGTTGTACTGAACTTTATTTTCATTAATTGTAATGGAAGTTAAGTTTTAATGCTTGTGTTTGTGTTGTAGTACGAAACTAACTAATGAACGGAGAAATAAAAAAGTAATACGCATATTATATAAAAATTGTTGTTAATGTATATACAAAAATATTATTTACATCAAATACAAAAAAAAGGAAAGAAAATCAATGTGTCCCGCATCCAGTGTGCTTCAACGCAGCCGCTGGCCTGAGGCGCATCGCATCCCGCCTGGGTACGCTATCGGGATCGTCATCATCAAGTCGCCTCCTTATAGCTAGATGCGCCGCAGCATGATCATCAGTGGTGCTGACAGGAACGACAGAAGGGGCCGTCAGTCCAGTAGAAACCTACATAAGAATAGAAAGCTCAGTATAGCAAAGTATATAATAAGTCACAACAATTAAAATTGTCTTACCACGATCTCGTCGGGCTCCTGAATTTAATCATCTGTCGCAGCCATGTCAGCATCGCACAAAGCGTTAAAAAGGAAATGAATAAAGTTATGGAAAATAAATAAGAAGAATAAAAACAAATTGTAATTCAATACTAAGAAAACCATACCTGCGCCTGTGATGACGAATCATAACTCAGCCGGCGCCCGCCATGTAAATCTAGGGTCGGCCGATCCTGAGCAACAATAGACGGGCCTGGAAAGTATGTATCCCAATCCACTCTAGAAAGGTCCGTGCTTGTGATCAATAGTTGACCTGACGGGGTCACCTGCGAAGCCCCTAGAGTGAGATCCATCCCAAGGCTATATGACGGCATGTCCGTCTCATGTAGGCCACCCGGAAGATCAGCAGCAGCATCATCAGCAGGGGCCTCAACGCCCCCTTGCTGGGGACCACCTCCTCTCCGCCCACCACCACGTCGTCTGGCACCCCCGCCTCGTCGGGCACCACCTCCTCGTCGGGCACCACCACCTCATGCGACACCAGGGCCTCGCTCGTACTGCCCTGGCTCTACATAATCAGGCATGTGTGCCAAACGCTGATCCTCCCGGGCTCGCTGTAGTGACCGGGAAGCCACCTCTACAAATCGACGGCTGTAATCCTGCAAGGCGGCCGCAGGATCGCCGACATAATCCTGCATCTGCAATCCCATCTGATAGACAGTATGTAATCCAATAGCCTGCACAACGTATAAAATATAAACTACATATATTGCACTAAGTTACGGTTATATAATTAATAATAACAGAAAACATACCAGGGCCTCGTGTCGCCCCGCGTATGGAACGTGCCGACCGCCAACATGGTGAATAGGGTTCCCGATAAAAAGTCGGGTAACGTGGCAGTACTAAGACATATACCTCTGCATATCCACTGCATGGATCTGTGTAGGTGGGGGCGGAATCATCCGATCTCGTTGGTCCCAAGTATGGATCTGCGCCGCTATCCATGCTATAAATGCGTCGTCCGCCCTGGAACGATCATCCCTCTGATAATGTGTAGGATCCCATATAGGCCCTCTCGGTATATACTGAGGGCGGCCAAACTGGCGAAGTACCCGCTCCGAGGCATGATGCTCCACAATATCGAGGCACATGAGCGCAGCAAAAGTGCTCCACATCAGTCGGCCAAACGAGCAATAATCTGGCAGGCCAGGTATCATATCGTCGCTGTATGGTGTCCAGATGAACTATTGAATAAGAACACAAAACGTGAGTATGCGCAACACTAAGTTAATCTATACCTGGTAAGTTTAGGTTCATATTTACCTGTGCGCCCTCTAGAATATCCAACACATCCATGCAGAGGGGGAGATTATGATGAGCACCATACTCTCGTGAAAGTGTACGGCGGAGAACCCACCTCCTAGCTAGAGGGAGAAACGGAGGTGCTATATTAGAAGGTAATTGTGGTAGAGGTGGCTGAAACTGCAAGAACCGCTCCCAGGCCCAAACCTAACATACAAAGTTGACGTAAGGTTTAAGATAAATTCTAAATAGGTAGAATTGGAACTAATGAACAGATTATTCGAATATGTTATCACCTGTAGAAGCGGCAGAAAACCACAAACATCACTCTGGGTGCCCATGCTCGCCTGACACATCTTCCTGTACATGCCGAGAACAGCAGCACCCCAGCTGTAATAGGGTAACTTATCTAGCAGTTGAATATGATGAAGAAATCTCAGGCTGACTAGGTTCCCCGAAGTGTTCGGGAACAACGACCCCCCCAAATA
>NC_031995.1:99410884-99461591 GCF_001879085.1 Nicotiana attenuata | reverse complement strand
TGAAAATCGCCTCCAAAATCGCCCAAATCCGAGCTCCCCAACTCAAAATATGACCGAATGAATAAACCCTAGTTTTGTATATTTTTCTACCAGCTATTCTGCCTCGTTTCTCGAACCAAATAATCCCGAAACTCGTATTTTATGCCTCCAATAGATTTCTTGTGAAATTCTAGTCAAGTTAGGCTTTTGAATCACTCAATTTGACCTAATAACGAAGGAGATATTGAGGTTTTTAATATTTGCAAATAGTGCAAATTTTTAAATACGCTGCTAATGGCAAATTCGTAATTACTCTGAAAAATCTGGCAATCTAATTTTTTGTAAAATAACCATAAAATCCTCATACGATGTCCAAATTCGACGATTCTTTTTGCTACAAGTTCGTAATTACGATACGGATCTAATGCTTCAATCAAAAACAAAATCGGAGCTCATTTGTTCAATATGATATCATTTATGCTTGAAAAAACGGCGTTGAAACATAAGAAAAACGAGCGCAACACAACCCAAACCTACTCAAAACTCATTCGAGGTCCTCGGGACCTCAACCAACAATTCCAAAAAGTCATATATCACTACCCGAACTTAGTCAAACCTCCGAAACGCCCATAACAACACCAAAATACCTAATCAACCTCGAATTCAAGCCTCAGAACTTCTAAACTTCCAACTTTTGCCAATTCAAGCCTAATTCTACCACGGACCTTCAAATTATATTCCGGACACACTCCTAAGTCTAAAATCAACCAACGAAGCTAATCGAATCATAAAATCCAAATCCGAATTCTTTTACTCATAAGTCAACTTTTGGTTAACTTTTCTAACTTAGCTTTCTATTTAAGAGACTAAGCGTTCATTTCACTCCAAAACTACTCTGAACCCAAACCTACGAACTCGATACAACTCAACACAGCTGAACAACATATAAATAAGCATAGATGGGGGAAATGTGGCTATAACTCTCAGAACGAACGATCGGGTCGTTACAAGCACCAAACTATCAGGAATAACTATATGCGTCAAATTCAATATTTTTATAATATTGTGTGTTTGTTTCATAATTTAAATTCTTAATTTTTAAATATTTAATTGTACAAAGTTTGTATTACTATGGGTTCCAGGCTCGATATTTGAGTCCCAGTAGCACCAAACTATCATTAATAATTATGTGTGACAAATTCAATATTTTTATATTTTTGTGTGTTTGTTTTATTATTTAAGTTCTGAATTTTTAATTTAGTTAATTGTATAATGTTTGTATTTTCATCTACCAGTATAAGAGATACTTAAACTACAGAGATTCTACGCTAATATACTACGCTAAAAGGCTCTACATTTTACTACGCTAAAAGGTTCTACATTTTACTACAATAATAAATAATCTAAAATAAATATAAACAACAAATACATTTTAATCACATAACATTCACAAAAATGCATATAACATACTAGTTTCGCAAATAAAACACAAAACGACATGGAAACACTAATAGCTAAATCCGGATATTAACAGAAAAAATTATTTCTCAATTTTACATTTTTTTTAGAACAGTAATATCTAAGTCCGGATAAATATAACATACTAGTTTCACAAATAAAATACAAAACGACATGGAAACACATTCAAATCAACTAATATACATTATATATAAGTTTCGACATAAAATAAATCGAAATACCTCGATTTAGTATATTCGAAAAGTAATTTGGCTGAAAATTTGAGTCCGAAATAGTGAAACCACAATAACGCGATGCTCTACTACGATGTGGGACCTACGTTCTTAGCATTTTGTGTGACGGGAGGGGCCCACAAATTTTTATTTTTTTTACAGACGAAGGGCTGGGGGGGGGGAGGGACCAGAGAAGGTAAAAATAATGGGGGGAGGAGTTCTGGTCGGGGAAGAAGGCGAAGGGGATATTTAATCAGGGGTATAGCGCGCTGATTTTTGGCGATATAGGTATAGCGCCAAAAATCCTCACGCTATACCTGTCAGTCAAATCGTTAGTATATAATGCCAAAATACCCCGCGCTATACCTTAACGGTAACTTTTTACACTTATTTATGTACTTTGAGTCCAAAAGAACCACAATTGGATTCCGGACTCGTATAATTATTACAGAAGCGTAAGTTTACAAAGAGCGTATTGTTATAAAGACAATTATAACTAAAAAGTTATTATAGAAAAGTAAAATATAATATAAATATTATTTTCAAGAAAAAATTAGCTTTTGTAGTAAAAAAGATATTGTTATAAAGAAGTCTGACGGTATATTTCATACAAATGTACGTTGGGTTTTGCATGATATTTAATTATATCTTGCCCTAATTTTCGAAAATTTTGTTTCTCGCAATGATCACGGTGTTACTTTGATAAGACTAAGCAAATTCTTTGGCAGTAAATTACTCTGGTGTAATATATTCGTCCGTTGTTATTTCTATGTATAGTTCACAATATTACTTATTACATTTCATCGGTTACACCAAATAAATAGGAATAGATAAATGATCGTCCTAGAAACATTAAACTTTACAGATCCTCTTGGCAAATAACACTTAACTGATCGAGCAACAAAATGAAATTACAATGAGTCAAATATTATTTTCTAAACGACAAAAAATATGAAAACTTTGTAGACTTTTGTATGCGTGTAGAGAAGTAAATACAGGGCTGCCCTATTTTACTAGCAATTGGTAATTACAGCAATATAGCTTGTAGTTAGGGGTGTACATAAATCAACTATATCGGTTTGGATTGGTTCAGTTTTATCGGATTTTTTGGATTTTTCGATTTTTTTGTTATATGAATATTATTTCAAGCTTACTTTGTTAAATTTTTGATAAGTGAATATATGTTTAGTAAAAATTGAAAAAAATTGACAAATATATGATCTATTAAAATATTCTTATGGAAGAATTTTCTTAGTGACACATGATAGTTATTTTTTAGTCATTTTACAATAATCTTACGTTGATGTACACTTTCAAGGTTAACCGAATTTAATAATTAAACATAAAAATAAATATGAACCAATATAATGATATGTTCTTTTTAATTTTAAATTATCAAAATACCATTTTAAATTCGAAAAAGATATAAGAATTTATTAATAGATCTTGACATATGAATATGGAATAACAAAGAGATTGACGCATTTCACTAACACTTGATGAGAAAGTGATCACACAACCCATTATTTAAAGCTAATAAATATGGAATACTTCATATTTAATTAAATATTATATCCCATAAGAGAATCGCAATTATTTGTAGATGTTTTTTAAAGAAAATTCTATAAAAAGTCTTAAATATCGATTTGGTTCGATTTTTTTTTTTACTAAATACCAAATCTAATCGGACTTTTTAATCGGTTTGATTTTACTTTTCGGTTTGGTGCGACGTTCCTGTTCGATTTGTACCCCTACTTGTAGTTAGTGTCCAAAATCGAGAATAATTTAGTTAGATGTATTAAATGTGCGCGTGGGACTGAGTTGACGTTCGTCAGCCAAAACTTTGCAAAGGAATCCTCCTCCATTCTTTATACTAAATTTATCTTTATTATCTTTTTTTTCATTTCTTCTTCTTTTTCTCTTTATTTCTTTTTTAGCTATTGTGATTTTATTCCGTTTGCTTATCTGTGATATGTGCTTTAAGTAGCTAGCCAAAGCATTTTAGAACGAAAAGAATGTTGTTTGCTCAAGTAAATGGTTGCCCCTTGATTCCTTATGTTTTGCATACTTTAACATTTATCAATATGATAACTACGGAATCCTCTTTCATTTTATGTATAATAATATGTTTTATCTTTATTTCTTACTTTTTCCCTTTTCCTTTTTCTCTGTTCTCTTTCCTTCATTTAATGTGATCTTATTCAATTTGCTTATATGTTTTTTTGTCTTTATGATTCACTTTTGGGTTATTTAATTGACACAAAATACAAATTAGTGCACAATATTTTAGTAGCCAAAGCATTTTAGAAAGAATGTTGTTTGCTTAAGTAAATGGTTTCCTACTGATTCTTGCTGCTCTGGAAACTTTGCCATTTATTAATCAGAAGAAAACAATACAAGCTGCATCATGTCACAAGAAATTGAACAACTTTAAAAAATGACAGCATTTTTCTAATTATGAGAACTATATAGGCATTAATTATTACTTTTAAGTACAAGTCGGGCCTGGTATTGTGTCAGATTTTAACCTCTTTTTTAGTTACTTGTCTACTTTTGCCTATTTTGCATATAATGTGTAAGAAATTTTCAAAATCCATTCTTCTTCCCTCGCTCATCCATTCCATATCTGCCCCTCCCATTATATTCCTCTCTTTTCTCCACCGATAAGAAACATATCACAACACACAAAATTCACGTTCATTTTACTAGGTTCTTCTTCAACAATTAAAAAAAATACACATTACTTAAAAAAAAAACAACACTAAAAACCGATCACCAGGATCCGATCGATTTCGATTGGTCTAAAAACCGATTAGAAAATCGATCGAGTCGATCGGAATAGGCAAATATTTATCTTTTTAGTTTAAAAGAAAAAAAGAATTAGCGCAAAAACTCAACACATACAATTTCTGACCTATTGGATCGGTATTTTTAATGGAGATATTTTTTTTCCAAGAAACCGGCCAATTTCAGTCGGTTATTTGTGAAACTTTGGCCAAACATAATTAAAATTTTATATTACATTACAACAACAAAATCATATTCAGTATATACCCACAAGTAGGGTCTAGGGAGGGTAGTGTGTACGCAGACTTGGCCTCTACCTTGTGCAGATAGAGAGACTATTTCCATAAGACCCTCGGCTTAGGTAAGCACAATAAACATCAGTAAAGATAAGCAACTTGTAAAATGAACATGTTATGGGAAGGAAACATAAGCAAAAGCGATAACTACACAAAACGAACCAAAAGCAATATCAGGTAATAATAAGCAAAGAGTACACCACAACTAGCATGCATCTAGAGGTATCTGCAAGAAAGGGATGTAAGCTATACTACCTACTAACCTTCTACCATAAGACCTCTATAACTTTTTATCAAGGGTTATGTCCTCATTAATCTGTAGAAGTGCCATATCATGCCAAATCGTCTCTCCCAAGACTTATTAGGCATCCATCTACCCTTCCCTAGACCCCATGTGCAACCTCTCACACGTCCTTACTGGTGTCTCCGGACATCTCCTCCTCATATGCTCGTACCATCTCAGCCTCACATCCAGCAGCTTCTCCTCCACGGGGGTCACCCCTACCTTATCCCGATAGCCTCAATGTTGATCCCGTCTCTCTTATTATGCCCACACATCCATCTCAACATTCTCATTTCCGCTACTTTCACTTTCTGCACATGGGAATTCTTAACTAGCCAACACTCCGTCCTATACAACAAAGTTGGTCTTACCACCACTCTCTAGAACTTACCTTTAAGTCTTGGTGGCACCTTCTTATCACACAAAATACTGGAGGCAAGCCTCCGCTTCATCCATCCTACTCTAATGCGGTGAGTGACATTCTCGTCAATCTTTCTGTCCCCTTGGATTACAGACCCAAGGTACTTGAAACTACCTCGTTTGGGTATGACTTGAGAATCAAGACTCACCTCACCTCTCACCTCATGAGTTACCCCTCTGAAATTACACTCCATGTACTCAGTATTAGTCATGCTTAACTTGAACCCTTTAGATTTCAGAATCTGTCTCCAAACCTCCAGCCTAGCATTACTCTTCCTTGCGTCTCATCAATCAGCACTATGGCATCTGCAAATGGCATCTACAAATAACATGCACCATAGCACCTCTCACTGGATATGGCACATCAAAGCATCCATTTCCATGGAAAATAATAACGGGCTAAGAGCTGATCCCTTGTGTAACCCCCATCATGACGGAGAAGTATCCCCAGTCCCCTCCTAACACCCTAACTGTAACGACCCGACCGGTCGTTTTGAGAAACTTCACTTTGCTCGGTGGTTTTAGGGCATGATTAGCTCCATATGATGTATTACGACTTGCGTGTATCGTCGATTTTGGTTTTCAGGTATTTCAGAATTAGTTTGGAAGAATGAATTTCATGTTTGAAGCTTTAAGTTGGAAGAGGTGACCAAATTTGACTTTTATATATTTGACTCGGAATCGGAGTTTTGATGATTCCGTTTGGTCCGGATGATGATTTTGGACTCGAGCGTATGCCCGGATTTGCAATTGGATATTCCTAGAAGATTTTGGCACTAATTGGCGGAAATTGATATTTGAAGGTTTGGAATGTTCATAAGTTTGACCGTGAGTTGAACTTGATGATATCGGGTTTTGATTGTTGTTCCAGGAATTTGAATAACTTCATTATGTCATTCGGGACTTGTGTGCAAAATTTGGGTTCATTTCCGGTTGATTTGATATGTTTTGGCACGGGTTTTAGAAGCTGAAAGTTCAAAAGTTCATTAAGTTTGATTTGAGGTGAGATTTGTCGTTTCGATGTTGTTAGGCGTGATTTGAGGTCTCAAATAGTTCCGGGTGATGTTATCGAACTTGTTGGTATATTAGGACGGGGTCCCGAGTGGTTCAGGTGAGTTACAGACGTGGTTCAGATCATTTTGTCTCATGATTACACTGCTGAAGGGAGGTCAGGTACTGGTGTTTCTGCATCTATGGAAGAATGGACACAGATGCGAGTCCATGGATGCTGACAAGTGGTCGCAAAACTAGGAAAAGGCTAGGTTGGGGGACCATCACAGATGCGAAGAAAAAAGCGCGCCTGCGTGCACGCAGAAGCGAGATCATTGGAGCAGGAGCGGTCATATGCGCAGATGCGCATTTATTTGTCACACATGCGATGGCGTAGGAGCAGATATTTTTTTGCAGGTGTGAGGGCCATTTCTCCAGCTAAGTCCGCAGAAGCGAAACTTGTGTCGCAGAAGCGACGTCGCAGAAGCGGCTCATTTGTATGCTCGATTTCTATGGATGTGGCATATAGTCTAGAGTTATGAAGGTTTTTGAGAGATTCTTTCGTATTATTTCATTTGTGGAACGAAGTGGATTTTCATATCTTGTTGGTGAGTTCAGACTTAGGAAGATTAAGTGATTGCGTAGTAGTTGTGGTTGTTAAAGGGTATAGAGCGATGTTAGTTTGAGGCTGAGCAGGTGGATTATCACCCGCGAGTTAATCTACGGATGTGTGATCGATATGATGTTGTGTGGAGTTTTTTTACCTGTGGGTATAGGTGTTGCGATTTGAGTTTGGATTGGTTGAGAAAGTTGACCTGACCGTCACGAGGATGAATGTGAGCTTAGTAGATAATTTGAGGTATTATACTGTTTGTGTTACATGAACTTATGAAGGATTTTGTTGAAAATCACTACAGTATTATAGCAGTAATAGACTATGGGCATTGTGAGTCATCGAGTGTTGATCTATGGCTCTGAGCCAAGTGGGGGAGTTTGCTATCGACGATTTGATTGCATGGTTATGCGTTGTATTGGTTTCGGTCTAAGACATACTTGTGGATCGATTATGACTTGCGGAGGCTAGTTTTGAGGATGACTGAAGCAAGGAAATTTCTGGATGCATTGTGTATTACACTTTATAGGTATATTGGAACCATGTAATGATTGAGTTATTATTCGTGAAGGATACTGTAAAATTGGAGTAGGAATTTGCTCGACTGCGTTAAGGGGTACTCATTTGGGTATTGTCGTGCTAATGGGGCAGAGGTCTTTCGGCACATTTGGGCGGTGCAATTGGGATTTGAGCAAAGTGGATGACTCTTGAGAAGGTTCTAACGGATTCAGGATTTATAAGTGGCAATCGAGAATTTTTCAGATTTGTATATGGCTAGAATCTGATATTTACATTGGATGGTGTCGAGACTCACAGTATTTTAATCACATTATGTATTCTACATTTTAGTATCAAGAAGGTGAAGGAAAAGGCTTTAGATTTACAGAAGGTCTCTTCAGAGTGGGTGTCTCTATTGTGGTACTTTTAGGATGCTTAAGAGGGAATACAATGGCTTATGGGCTTTAGGGCGGTGTGGTTTTATGCTAGGATCTCTTGTGGTAAGTATTGGGTAAGCGTCATGGTGTTCGGGCAAGGAGAAGTGTCAACTTGAGGGTAATTAGGAAGAAACTCGGGGAAATAGGACAGCTAGGTAGTAGGTTGGATCAGCACGTTAATGGATATGATCAGTTTTTTGAGTACTTATGATGTGGTGAGTCTCTACAGGTGTTTTGTGACAATACTCTTGGGTTTGGCGGCCTGCGTGGCTTGGTTATATGTAAATGGATTTCGAAGAGTTCTCGATGGTTTCTACCATGGTTTGAGATGGATATTTCCTACTGGCATGAAGACCATGATCAGTATTGTGATTGTCTCCTGGATGGGATCAAATGGAAGGTTTCTGACTGATCGGGTATGTATTATATTGGTGACTTAGAGTTGGTTATGAGATTCTCGTGCTTTTCATATGATGACATGATAGATGCTGTGTGTTGTGGGGGATTGAGATTTGCATGTTCAAGGTCACGGTTCAGTTTTGAAGGGAATGTCATGAATTCTTAGACAACATGAACGGTTTCAGATGACTAGATGAATGCTATTACTACTTGGTATTGCCTGAGAAGAATGTACATTCAAAAGGCGTAGTAGGTTTTGATTTACGGATGCTTCATTGGTATTGAGGTACTCGCCTAGTTGATCGACTGCTGATATTAAGATTTTGCTATGTAGCACGGAAGAATTATAAAATTATTCCTCTTGGTACGATCGTGCATGAGAGATGTGTTAAGCATTTGAGTGCTGGAGTTGGGATCAGATATGGTGATTTATGTGTTCTATGGATTTGGAGACTTGGAGTTCTCAGAAGCAGATTGTTTCGGGGTTGCAGACCCTGAAGATGTGGCCAAAGTTAGCTAGATTGTAGTGCGTGTTATGGTTAGGTCATTGTGTACTTTTGAAGGGCCATTTATCTATTTGGGGATGACCGAAGTTGATTTGGGAGCCATTGGTAGGCCTAATAAGGATGAGTATTCTACTCTGGGTCGGATTTGATGACTCAGCACTATTATTGCGGAAAGGTGTGTCATTCGATTAGAGTTGAGCTTGTTAGTGTTCGCATATGTTCTATGAATTGCTCTTCTATGCTACGAAGGGTTATGATTTATTAGTTATGTGCAAACATGATGTGGTTCCGTTTGGGTCTTGTAGCGGAATTCAACCAATATGGTTATTGGGGTGTTGAATGGTTGATTGCACCTTGGTATATTGTGTTATCTCTTCTCTATGGTTATGGTCATGCACTTCGTGTACTTGATGTCGAATTACGTGTAGTTGTTGATTTTGAGCATAGAGACTTGAGGTATTTCATATGGACCGATGTTTGGATGGGTCATGCATTGCAGCGGGGCCATGTTGGAATATAATCCATTGTGTTAGATTCGTGTGTCTGAGTTCTACTATGTATGATGGGCTAATAGCAACGCGGTTGTGGTAGTACTTGGTGAGCTTGCGGGACGGTTCTCTCATTTGAGTCATTTTCCATAATTGAGTACATTTGAATTGTTTCTTTTTGGTGCACGGATTCCACGGTTTGTGGCTTTAGGTTGTATTGGTGTGGCATGTCACTAGAATGGTTGTGTTTGATGAGATCAGGTCATTGGACCTCGAATGGGTGGTATCGGATTTGATTACAGTATGTATGGAGGAATAATATTTGAAGTCGGCTAGGGATTTGGCTTTGGTTCTTATCAAACGAGAGATGGCTCCATGACTAGTTGATCTGATAAGTGGTTATGAGTTTCTGCGTGTTTCTTTCATCATCGACAGTGTATAAAGGTTTTAGAACGAGGTTTTATTTGATATGAGGTATATTACCTGCACCGGGTTTGTTCTGAGCAGTTACTGTGGTCAGAAGATATTGCTGCGAGTATGCGAGTTATGTGGTATATTATGTGATTTCATCTTGGGTATGGGTATGGCTTGATACCTCTTGATCAGAATTATACAGTGTGTAGATGCGAGATTGGGGCCTTGTAAGGGATTTCAAATGTTGGAAATTAGGTTCTAAAGCTTACATACTAAGATTAGAGTAATGAACTTCAGTTATGATGTGTTGTCAGGCTTACATGGATTAGGGTGATGTGGGATCACCCCCGTGAATATGCATGATAAGATTGCATAGTGATTTGATGGCCTAGGAATAACTCTTGACACGTTTGACGATGAATGTATGTTTAAGTGAGGGAGAATGTGACGACCCGACCGGTCGTTTTGAGCAATTGCACTTCGCTCGGTGGTTTGAGGGCATGAGTAGATCCGTATGATGTATTATGACTTGCGTGTATCGTTAGTTTCAATTTTCATGTATTTCAAAATTAGTTTGGAAGAATGAATTTCATGTTTGAAGCAATAAGTTGAAAGCATTGACCAAGGTTGACTTTTGTGTATTTGACCCTCGAATTGGAGTTTTGATGGTCCTGTTAGGCCCGGATGGTGATTTTGGACTAGGGCTTATGCCCGATTTGCAATTGGATATTCCTAGAAGGTTTCGGCACTAATTGGTGGAAGTTTGAAATGTTCATAAGTTTGACCAGGAGTTGACCTTGATGATATTGGGTTCGGATTGTGGTTTCGGGAACTTGAATATCTTTGTTATTTCATTTGGGGCTTGTGTGCAAAATTTGGGTTCATTCCGGGTTGATTTGATATGTTTCGGCACAAGTATTAGAAGTTGAAAGTTCATTTAGTATGATTTGAAGTGCGATTCATCGTTTCGATATTGTTAGGCGTGATTTGAGGCCCCGAATAGGTCCGGGATATGTTATGGAAGTTTTTGGTATATTAGTATAGGGTCTCGAGTGGCTCGGGTGAGTTACGAATGTGGTTCAGATCATTTTGTCTCATGATTGCACTGCTGAAGAGAGGTCTGCTACTGGTGTTTCCGCATCTGCAGAAAAATGGACGCAGATGCGAGTCCGCAAATGCAGACAAGTGGTTGCAGAAGCAGGAAAAGGCTAGGCTGGGGGACTATTGTAGATACGGAGAAAGAAGCGCACCTGGGTGCGCAGAAGCGAGATCATTGGCGCATGAGCGGTCTTATGCGCAGATGCACGTTTATTTCTCGCACCTGCAATGTTGCAGGAGTGGATGTTTTTTTGCAGGTTCGAAGGCACATTTTTCCAGCTGAGTCCGCAGAAGCGGAACTTGTGTCAAAGAAGTGGCTCATTTGTTCGCAAATGGGAAAATGGCTGGGCAGAAGCTATAAATCGAGGGCTTGGTCATTTTATTCATGTTTGGAGCTATGGAGCTCGGATTGAGACGATTTTGAAGCAATTTTCTTGTTTGGAGGTAAGTGTTCTATCGGTTTTGATTATATTTCGTGAATCTATCTTCGTTTTTTGTTATTGGATTATGAATTTTAAAGAGAAATTGGGGGGGGGGGGGTTGTCTTAAATTTCACAAAGTGAAATTTTGAGTTTTGAACATCGTTTCGAAGTCGGATTTGAGTGAAATTAGTATGGTTGGACTCGTAAATGAATGGGTTGGCATATTTTGTGAGTTTTGTTGGGTTCTGAGGTGCGGGCCCATGTTTGACTTTTTGGTTGACTTTGAGCTTTGATTTAAAGATTCGACCTTTGTCGATTGAGTTTGTTTCCTTTGGCATTAATTGATGTTCTTGAGTTGCTTTTTGCTAGTTTCGAGCCGTTCGGATGTTGGTACACACGGGATGGCATTTCTAGAGTACTGTTTGTCTTGCTCGGTATTGTTTTGGCTTGTTTGAGGTAAGAATCCTATCTAAGCTTAGTTGAGGCACTAGTTGCCTGAATTATTTGTGATAGCTACGTGCTGTAGGTGAGCATATGTGTTGGGTTTGAACCCATGTGCGAGCACCAGGGTATTTATCCATGCTCGAGGTAGTGCTTAGGCTATGATATGCCTAGATTTGACTGTTAAGCTTTAAGCTACAGTGTTTCTCATATTTGTATCATTGTTGTGAACTATTTGAGCCATGTTTGAGGTTAAGAAGAAGCTAAATCCATGAATAAAACTTGGTAATTGTTATTTCTGTGATAAAATTGCCAATTTGAGCTATGATAGTACACATTGCATATGCCTACACTTTAGCATGTAATTATACCAGTCTAGGAGCATGAAATCTGATATTTATCCGTCATATACACGTGTTCTTGTATACCCTCTTCCGTGCGATGTGATTTGGACTAGATGCATGTGACCATGCCGAGCGGATTGTGTTGTTATGCATGTTACCACACCGGGTGGATTGTGATATTAGCACGCGAGTTGTCTGTGCAGCATGTGAATTGTCTGTGCGGATCCAGATATTGATACTATAGCACGTGAGTTGTCCGTGCAGCACGTGTGTTGTCCTGCGGATCCAGACATCGATACTTTAGTATGTGAGTTGTCCGTTGATAACTAGGAATTTTGACGCATTTTATACCCCTTCTTGCTTATGCTTTGATCAAATATTCATACAAAATAGTCCCAAAAGGCTCACAGGTTGTGCTTGATTGCAGGTTTGATCAACAAAGTGACAAAATGTCAAAGATCGGCTCAAAAGGAGTGAAACTTGCACAAGTGCCAAAGACAAGTCAAGTTTAGGCAGAACAGGCCCAGTGCGGCCGCACACCACTTTGTGCGGTCCGCACTGGGAGATTCAGAGAACTGGTATTTCAGGCATTAAGGCAGTGCGGCCGCACTAGGTTTTGTGCGGTCCTCACTGAAGGCAATGCGGCCGCACTACCATTCTGTGTGGTCCGCAGAGCCAAGATTCAGAGAAGCTGCAAAATGAAGTTTTCAAGCCAATGCGGTCTGTAGTCAAGTTTGTGCGGACCGCAGTAGAAGCCTCCGCGGCCGCAGTCCATTCTATGCGGTCCGCGGAGCCCAAGTTCAGAGAATAAGATTTTTGAAGTCAGGAGCCCATTGCGGACCGCGATCCATTTTGTGCGGTCCGCACTAACCCCGCAGGGGCATTTTTGTCCAGATTTTTAGCCTAGTATAAATAGCTTCTTTTTCCATTTTTAGGGTATCAGATATTGTATTACATCAGTTACGCTCGTGGGTCGACTTTTCTTACCCATTTTGGGCATTTTTACTTACTTTTCATCATTGAATCTTTGTATTTAGCTTAGCAATTAATTAATATGTGTTTATCTTCTTCTATTTCTTGTTTTTCTTCTTTGAATATGAGTAGCTAGACCCCATAGCTAGGGTTGTGGCTCAACCCTAGTGTGGGTAATTGATGGGTCTTGTATTTTAGGGCTAATTTGACTATGGGTGTTTGTTATTTGGGCCAATTTCATGTTTAATTTCTGAATTAGTGGTTGCAAACACTAGTTTGTGTTGAGTTGACTTGAGTTCTTCTTGAGAAAGAGAGCCTAAGTCTCCGAAATTGGTCCAACAATGAATTGGGGCGTACTCAAGAGATTGATAGCCCCAATTAAAGGGTTAAACCTCGAGAGAGTAATACCCGAATTGAACCCTAGTTGCTTGAGCAAAATTGCATACCCAATTGGTCTTGAGAAAGCCAATTCGGGCAAAATCACTCGAACCACCGAGAGGTGTAGACTGGGTAAATTCGTGCAACGGTTATAACATATTCCCAAATGTGTCAAACGTGCCTTATATTCAAGTACCCATCAATTGACCACCTAAGCGGAAGTCACTACCCTAGTGCCTTTCAAACCTATTTGAACAACTCGTAGCATTATAGCTCTTAGCTTAATTTAGTTGGAATTACCATTTGTAGTTTGATAATAGTAGAAGTAAACAAAAACCCCAAAAATGAATAGAAGTGTAATTAAGAACACATACACAATTTTACACTAGATAGATACTCGATTCCAAATTCTAGCTCTCTGTGGATATCGATCCCGACCCAAAATCGGGTAAAAGCTATTGCGACCCTCTTTTGCTACTTTTTAGTAGTGCGGTGTTGGCAGTGATCATCCGTGCAACACAAGTTGTCCGTGCAGCACGTGAGTTGTCCGTGCGTATCCAGATAGTGATACCATAGCACGTGAGTTGTCCGTGCAACACGTGAGCTGTCCGTGCGATTGATATTGATGTGAGCTCTGGGAGAGCTTATTACTGTTATTGAATTGGGTTGCGGGCCGCAACGAACTGATATTTGGTTACTGCATTTCATCTTTTCTTACAAATCGCTTGACTGATTACCTGATTTACTTGCATATATTCCTTATATGCTGGATTGTTGACTGAGTAGAACACTATAAACCAAGAACTGTGAGCATGAAAAATGGTTTTACATGAGATTTTCCTGATTTGATCATATACATGTTTTATACTTGTTGGAAATTTTGAATTGCACTAGTGTTAGTGAGTATCATCTATAGTTCTTGCTTCTTTTATCTCGCCGAGGTTTGTTAGGATACTTATTGAGTACATAGAGTCGGTTGTACTCATACTACACTTCTGCACCTTGCGCGCATGTCCTTGTGCTGATGCTGTAGTGTATGGTGAGGGATAACATTGAAGATATACATGGGTTCCAGTTATGGCTGTCACTTCTCCTTGGTAGCATTAAATTCGGATTCTATTTATTTACATTTCAAACAGATGTTATAGTTATTTCAATTCAGTTTTGTAAAAATCTAAGTCTTAGTGGATCATAACTTGTACTTCCAGTCCTTGGGAATTTTTTGTATAAAATTTCAGTTATATCATCATTATTTCTCTTAGTATATCTTATTTGAATTGGATTATTGTTAAATTGGCTTACCTAGCAGGTTGGGTTAGGTGCCATCACGACTAGTTGGATGTTGGGTTGTGACAAGTTGGTATCAGAGCTTTAGGTTCATAGGTTCCACGAGTCATGATCAAGTGTCTAATAGAGTCTTGCGGATCGCTATGATGGCGTCCATACCTATCTTCGAGAGGCTACATGGCATTTAGGATAACCTTTCCATTTTTCTTTCATTATCATACGACATTGATTCAGCTTGAAGCGTATCTCTTTGAATTCCTCCCTCTCACTCGTATGTGCATGTGAGCGCTCAGTATCAGTTGTACATCGACAGATTATGGATTCCATGGATGAGGTGCGAGATGTGTTTTTTGTGTTTTGGTGATGGGCTAGTCTAGAGGACTTAAGGCTTGGTTTTGATGGCAGGTTAGGCTCGGTAGTTTAGTTGTGTGAGCATGTGCTTTTGGACTTCTATGTCCAGTGGTGTCCCTATGAGTGGTACCGGTGGCTCGGTGAGTGGTTGGATGATTATATGATGAGTAGGATGTTACTGCGGGATGTGTTCAGATGGTTTGAATGTGACGAGAAGAGTTTGCTTGAGCTGTGAAAACGACTATTGGATTTTCGATTTCTATGGATGTGTCATACAGTCTTGAGTTATGAAGGTTTTTGAGAGATTCTTTCGTGTTATTTCATTTGTGGAATGAAGTATATTTTCATGTCTTGTTGATGAGCTTAGACTCAGGAAGATTATGTGATTGCTTAATAGTTGTGACTGTGAAAGGGTATAGAGAGATGTTAGTTTCAGGCTGAGCAGGTTGGTTATCACCTGCGGGGTAATCCATGGATGTGTGATCCTTATGATGTTGTGTGGAGGCTTTCTTTTCTACCAGTAGGTATAAGTTTTTCCATTTGATTTTGGATTGGTTAAGAAAGTTGACCTGACCGTCACGAGGATGAATGTGAGCTTAGCAGTTAATTTGAGGTATTATATGGTTTGTGTTACATGAGATTATAAAGGATTTAGTTGAATCTCACTGTAGTATTATGGCAATAATAGAGTATGGGCATTGTAAGTTATCGAGTGTTGATCTATGGCTTTGAGGAAAGTGGGGGAGTCTGCTATTGACGATTTGATGGCATGGTTATGTGATGTATTAGTTTCGGTCTGAGGCATATCTGTTGATCGGTCATGACTTGCCGAGGCTGGTTTTGGGGATGATTTAAGCAAGGAAATTTCTGGATGCATGGTTTATTACACTTTATGGTTATATGGGAATCATTGAATGATTGAGTTGTTATTCATGATGGATATAGTGAGGATGGAGTAGGAATTTGCTCGGTTGCATTGAGACGGTGTTACTCTTTTGGGTGTTGTCGTGCTAATGGGGAACAGGTCGTTCGGCCCGTTTGGGCGGTGCAATTGAGATTCGAGCAAAATGGATGACTCTTAAGAAGGTTCTAATGGATTCCGAATTTATATGTAGCAATCGAGAATTTTTCAGATTTGTATATGGCTAGAATCTGATATTTACATTGGATGGTGTCGAGACTCGTAGTATTTCAATCATATTATGTATTCTACATTTCAGTATCAAGAAGGTGAAGGAAAAGGCTTTAGATTCACAGAAGGTCTCTTCAGAGTGGGTGTCTCAATTGTGGTACTTTTGGGGTGCTTAAGCGGGAATACAATGGCTTATGGGCATTAGGGGGTGTGGTTTTATGCTGGGATCTCTTATGGTGAGTATTGGGTAAGTGTCTTGGTGTTCGGGCAAGGAGAAGTGTCAACTTGAGGGTAATTAGGAAGGAACTCAGGGAAATAGGACAACTAGTTAGTAGGTTGGATCAGCATGGTAATGGATATGATCAGTTCTTTGAGTACTTATGATGTGGTGAATCTTTACAGGTGTTTTTTGACAATACTCTTGGGTTTAGCGACCTGCGTGGCTTGGTCATGTGCAAATGGATTTCGAAGAGTTCTCTATGGTTTCTACCATGATTTGAGATGGATATATCTTACCGGCGTGAGGTCCATGCTGCGTATTGTGATTTTCTCCTGGATGGGATCAAATGGAATGTTTCTGACTGATCGGGTATTTATTCTGCTGGTGACTCAGAGTTGATTATGAGATTCTCGTTCTTTTCATATGATGGAATGATAGATGCAGTGTGTTGTCGGGGATTGAGATTTGCATGCGCAAGGTAACGGTTCAATTTTGAAGGAAAGGTCATAAATTCTTAGACAACATGAATGGTTTCAGATGACTAGATGAATGCTATTACTACTTGGCATTGCTTGAGAATAATGTACATTCAGAAAGGACATTAGGTTTTGATTTATGGATGCTTCATTGGTATTTCGGTACTCGCCTGGTTGATCGACTGCCGATGTTCAGATTTTTCTATGTAGCACATAAGAATTATAGAAGTATTCCTCATGGGATGAGCGTACATGAGAGATGTGTTAGACATTCGACTGCTGGAGTTGGGATCGGCTATGGTGATTTATGTGTTCTATGGACTTGGAGACTGGGAGTTCTTAGAAGTAGATTGTTTCAGGGTTGCAGACTGTGAAGATGTGGCCAAAGTTAGCTAGATGGTAGTACATGCTATGGTTAGGTCATTGTGGACTCTTTGAGGGCCATTTAACCATTTTGGGATGACCGGAGTTGATTTGGGAGCCATTAGTAGGCCCAATGAGGATGTGTATTCTACACTAGGTCGGCTTTGTTGGCTCAGAACCGTTATTGCTGAAAGGTGTGTTATTCGGTTAGAGTTGAACTTGTTAGTGTTCGTATATGTTCTATGAGTTACTCTTCTATGCTACGAGGGTTTGTGATTTATTGGTTATGTGCAAACATGATGTTCTCCCGTTTGGGTCTTGTAGCGGAATTCGACCGAGATGGTTATTGGGGTATTGAATGGTTGATTGCGCCTTGGTTATGTTCTTTTTGGGCTGTGGTATATTGTGTTATCTCTTCTCCATGGTTATGGTCATGCACTTCGTGTACTTGATGTCGAATTGCGTGTAGTTGTTGATTTTGAGCATTGAGGCTTGAGGTATTTCGTATGGACCGGTGTTTGGATGGGTCACGCATAGCAGCGGGGCCATGTTGTGATATGATCCATTGTGTTAGATTCGTGTGTCTGAGTTCTACTATGTATGACATTGCGATTGTGGTGGTACTTGGTGAGCTTGCGGGACGGTTCTCATTTGAGTCATTTTCCATAATTGAGTACATTTAAATTGTTTCATATTGGTGTACGGATTGCACAGTTTGTGGCTTTAGGTTGTATTGGTGTGGCATGTCACTAGAATGGTTGTGTTTGATGAGATTAGGTCATTGGACCTAGAATGGGTGGTATCGGATTTGATTACAGTATGTATGGAGGAATAATAACAGAAGTCGGTTAAGGATTTGGTTTTGGTTCTTGTCGGACAAAAGAGGGCTCCATGACTTGTTGATCTAATAAGTGGTTATGAGTTTCTGCGTGTTTCTTTCATCATTAATAGTGATTGAAGGTTTTAGAACGAGATTTTGTTTGATATAAGGTATAGTACCTGTACCGGGTTTGTCTTGAGCAGTTACTGTGGTCGGAAGATATTGCCGCGAGTGTGCGAGTTATGTGGTATATCATGTGATTTCATCTTGGGTATGGTTATGGCTTGATACCTCTTGATCAGATTTATACAATGTGTAGATGCAAGATTTGGGTCTTGTAACGAATTTTGGATGTTGGAAATTAAATGACCTTCAGCTATGATGTGTTTTCAGGCTTACATGGATTAGGGTGACGTGGGATCACCCCCGGGAATATGCATGATAAGATTGCACAGTGATTTGATGGCCTAGGAACAACTCTTGGCACGTTCGAGGACGAACGTATATTTAAGTGGGGGAGAATCTATCGACCCGAACAATTGTTTGGAGCAATTGCACTTCATTGGGCATGACTAGATCCGCATGATGTATTACGACTCGCGTGTATCGTCGGTTTCAGTTTCCAGGTATTTCGGAATTAGGTTGGAAGAATGAATTTCATGTTTGAAGCTTTATGCTGGAAGAGTTGTCCAAGTTTGACTTTTGTGTATTTGACCGCAAATAGGAGTTTTGATGGTTCCATGAGGTCCGGATGGTGATTTTGGACTCGGGCCTATGCCCGTATTTGCAATAGGATATTCCTAGAAGGTTCTGACACTAATTGGAGGAAGTTGGAAATTTGAAGGTTTCGAATGTTCAAAAGTTTGACCTGGAGTTGACCTTGATGATATCGGGTTTGGATTTTGGTTTTGGGAATTTTAATAGCTTCTTAATGTCATTTGGGACTTGTGTGCAAGGTTCATTCTGGGTTGATTTGATTTTTTTCGGCGCGAGTTTTGGAAGTTGAAAGTTCAAAAATTCATTAAGTTTGATTTGAGGTGCGATTCATTGTTTCAATGTTGTTAGGCGTGATTTGAGGCCTCGAATAGGTCCGGGTGATGTTATGAAACTTGTTTGTATATTAAGACGGGGTCCCGAGTGGCTCAGGTGAGTTACGAATGTGGTTCGAATCATTTTATCTCATGATTGCACTACTGAAGGGAGGTCCGGTATTGGTGTTTTTGCATCTGCGGAAGAACGGACGCAGATATGAGTTCCTAGATGCAGACAAGTGGTCGCACAAGCGGGAAAATGCATGGATGGGGGACCATCGCAGATGTGGAGAAAGAAGCGAACCTGCATGTGCGCAGAAGCGAGATCATTGGCGCAGGAGCGGTCTTATGCGCAGATGCACATTTATTTGTCGCACATGCGTTGTCGCACGATCAAATTTTTTTTCGCAGGTGCGAGGGGCCATTTATCTAGCTGAATCTGCAGAAGCGGAACGTGTGTTGCAGAAGCGACGCCGCAGAAATGGCTCAGTTGTTCGCAAAAGCAAAAATGGCTGGGCAGAAGCTATAAATCGAGGTCTTGATCATTTTATTCATATTTGGAGCTATGGAGCTCGGATTGAGATGATATTGAAGCGATTTTCACCATATGGATTGGGGTAAGTGTACTACGCTCGATTTTGATTATATTTCTTGAATCTATCATAGTTTGGTAATTGGATTATGAGTTTTAAAGAAAATTTGGGGGTTTTGTCTAAACTTTCATAAAGTAAATTTTCGAGTTTTGAACATCGATACGGACTCGGATTTGAGTGAAATTAGTATGGTTGGACTCGTAATTTGAATGGGTTGTCAAATTTTATGAGTTTTGTCGGGTTCCGTGGTGCGGGCCTAGATTTGACTTTTTGGTTAACTTTGGGCTTTGATTTAAAGATTCGACCTTTATTGATTGGTTTTGTTTCCTTTGCCATTAATTGATGGTCTTGAGTTGCTTTTGGCTAGTTTCGAGCCGTCCGGAGGTCGGTACACACGGGATGGCATTTCTAGAGTACTGTTTGTTTCTCAGTATTGTATTGGCTTGTTCGAGGTAATAATCCTCTCTAAAATTGGTTGAGGCATCAATTGCCTATTAATTGTGATAGCTACGTGCTATGGGTGCGCATATGTGTGGGGTTTGAACCCATACGCGAGCACCGGGGTATTTATCCATTCTTGGGGTAGTATGATATGCCTAGAGTTGACTGTTAAGCTTTGAGCTACAATGTTTCTCATATTTCTATCATTGTTGTGAACTATTTGAGCCATGTTTGAGGTTATGAAGAGGCTAAATCCCTGAATAAAACTTAGTAATCATTATTTATATGATAAAATTGCCGATTTGAGCTATGATAGTACACATTGCACATACCTACACTTTAGCATGTAATTATACCAGTCCAGGACTGGATGTGTGTGACCACGCTGGGCGGATTGTGTAGTTATGCATGTGACCACGCCAGGCGAATTATGATATTAGCACGTGAGTTGTCCGTGCAGCACTCAGTTGTCCTTGCGGATCCAGATATTGATACTATAGCACGTGAGTTGTATGTGCGGATCCAAATATTGATGCTATAGCATGTGAGTTGTCCATGCAATACGTGAGTTGATCGTGCGGATCCAGATAATGATACCATAGCATATGAGTTATCCGTGAAGCACGTGAGTTGTCTGTGCGGTTGATACTGATGTGAGCTCTAGGAGAGCTGGTTATCATTATTGGATCGAGTTGCGCGCCGCAATGGACTGATATTTGATTACTGCATTTCATCTTTACTTTCAAATCCCTTGACTTATATTATTGACTGAGCAGAACACTTTAAAACCAAGAATTGTGAGCATCAAAAATGGTTTTACATGAGATTTTCCTGATATGATCATATACATGTTCTATGCTTGTAGGAAATTTTGAACTGCACAGGTGTTAGTGATTATCATCTATAGTTCTTGCTTCTTTTATCTTGCCGAGGTTAGTTAGGATACTTATTGAGTACATGGGGTCGGTTGTACTTATACTACACTTCAGCACCTTGCGTGCAGATCCTTGTGCTGATGCTGCTGTGTACAGTGAGGGCTGACATTGAAGATATACCTGTGTTCCAGTTATGGCTATCACTTTTCCTTGGTAGCATTAGATTTAGATTATGTTCATTTACATTTAAAACAGATGTTGTAATTATTTAAATTCAGTATTGTAAAAATCTAAGTCTTAGTGGCTCATGACTTGTACTTTCAGTCCTTGGAAATTCTTTGTATAAAAGTTCAGTTATATCATCATTATTTCTCTCAGTAAATCACATTTGAATTGGATTATTGTCAAATTGAATTTTGGGTCGTGACACTAATTCTAGTCTTAGCTCCATCACGCATATCCTTAATTACCCTAATGTATGATGCATGGACATCTCTCGCCTCCAAGCACCGAGTGTGAGCATGTGATTTTTGCCTCGTTTAAATTACTCCTATAGAATTCATTAAAATTAGGATTTTTCTTTTATTATTTAGATTTTAGGATTTAATTGTGTAATTTTGTGTGCATTTTTCACTTGTGTATGCATGATAAATCATATAAAAATACAAAAATTGCATGAACATTTAGAACTTAATTTTTAGACTAATTACTAACTAGGTTTTTACAAATATAAGAAAAGTCATAAAGAATTTTTGATTTGTTTGGTTTGATTTTTAATTTTTTGTTTTAGGTTTGTTAATTTCTTAGATTGATATTGGATTAATTGTGTCCTAATTAAGTATTTTGGATTAATTGTGAGTTTTATTTTTAGTGTTAAAATTAAAACAAGAAAAAGAAACAAAAAGAAAAACAAATAAAAATTGAAAGAAAAAGATTTTTAAAGAATCAATAGGCTGTTTGTTAATTTGGGCCGATTTTTAAATAAATAACACCAGCCCAAGTTAAAACCCCAAAATCCGGCCAAAATCAGGCCCAAATCTGCACCCATACCCGGTCCAAATGCCCATGCCTTTGAGACTAATGAAACGACGTAGTATAGGAGGAATACTACATCGTTTTGAGTTAATAAATGCCAAATTAATCTGGGCCATCCATCCCTCATAATCCGACGGCCATGAATTAATCTTGGATTTTTAATAAAATTGTCCTAAACTTTAGAAAACCCTAGAGACCAAAAGCTCCTTCCTCGTACCTCCACCCCCCCCCCCTTTCCGTCTCCGCCACCCTCCGCCGTAGGCCGCCGGCCGGAAATCGCCTCCGCCGGCGGCGAAGCTCCAATAGCCCCCAAAATTACACCCTAGCATCGCCTTCTTCTCCTCATCATAGATCCACAATTGGTTTCTTTCAAATCCCAACCAAACACCTCAAATATTTGAAACCCTAGCCGCCAACACCGTTGAACTGCCCTCCTCTCCTCTTTCCAAACCCCCAAACCCCGTCCCTCGAATTCTCACCAAACTCCTCAAATATTAAATCGAAAATCCGGCCTAAACCCTAAATCCTCCAAATCTCACCAAATTGACATCATATGACCTCCTCACTTCCCTCATGTTAAATCCATCGTCAGTAGCATTCGAATCTCATCGGAGTTGTTCGAATTTTAAATCTGAGAAGCGGCAGGGATGTAGAAGTTATATCAGTGAGTTTTCTGTTCTTTTCTTTCTTCCTTGTTTGATTTTTTACGATTGATTCTGTTCTCATGATTTTTGATTTCTAGTTTAATTTTCGTTTTTAGTTGATTCTGCCTACATGATTTCTGATTTTTAGTTTAATTTTGTTTTAATATTTGATGTTGTTGGTTTAATTCAGTGGTTAGTTCTTTAATTTTTACTTTTATTGAGTAGTTTAGTTAAATTCGATTTTTATTTTCTGTCCAGTTTTCTTAGAACTAATTTCGATTCTGTGTGATTCATATTTTTGTATGTTTGACTCCAATGCATGATTGTGTGTTTGACATGAATTATACTTTAGTTTCCATTTTTTTTACTCGTTATTTAATGGTTAATTCACTGTTTTGACCGTAGGATATTAGTGTTCATTGGAGTTAAAGTCCAATTTCAATTAACTAGATTAGTTAGTTCAAAATTTTAAACTCTGTTTGGTTATAGCTGATTGATCTCTAGTTTAGTATTGACTAACTATAGTTGTTTGGTTAGTTAACAAGGTTAGGCTAGGTTAGTAAATTTCAGATTAAATGAAGGGTAGAATAGGTATTCCTAAATAGAAAACAATGATGTAGTTGAAACTAGAACCTCCTAGAATCTTCTAGACTAGGACTTTAATTGAAATATCAATAACTTAGGGCAGTAACTTGGGCAACAAGCCAAAAACTTAGGGACTAATTAGTAAAAACTGAAAATAAAAGAGGGGGAAAAGGGGGATAAATGAAAATCTGAAATTCCCCTCAATTTTTCCTATAAAAGGCAGCCCCCACTGCCTTATTGAACAGGTTTTGGCATCTGAAATACTCCCCCCAAAAAATTTCTGCAAGTTTTAGAATCTGAAAAATTGAATTTCAAAATTCAAAAATCAAATCTGAAATTTTAGAGTTAGAAAATTCATTTAGATCTTAGTTCTTCAAAAACCAAAAAAAAGGGGCACCAAAATTCCAGAAAATACTGTTCCATTGAAGTTCATTAGAGTGATTTCGAATTCCAGCTACTAACCTGAATTTGTAGCATAGATAAGTGAAAAATGACTTGAAAATTCCTTGAATTTTGGGTTTTTAAAGCTTCAGTTCCTTCCTGTGTTAATTTCAAGTCTGGATTTGAGTTCAATCGAGTTATTTTGGCTGTCTGGTGGCTTTATGTTTCTGTGATCTATTCCTGGGCTGTTTTGAACTTATTCTGGGTTTGAGATTGATTTTGGTGCTGCTGTTGAATTCCAATTGCTGCTGATTGTTGTCTGCACTGCTGACTCCTTATCCTTTTACTTTGCTTCATTTCCAGGTACTTACTTAATCTCCAATGGCCAAGGCTAAGGAAACTTGTAACTGAAATTTTGATTTGAAATAAAAGGCTGATTTAAGTGCTCGAAGTGTATAAGTTTCTGTTTGTTCATATGTATTCTTATATGACAAATTGCTCATCTTAATTTCATGTTCAGCCTGCTTATGTACACATTAGTTCACATGTTAGATCATGTAGTAGCGACATTTGAAACTTGATGAACTAGGACTTCTGATGTTTGTATAACTGGACTGCTCTCCTCTCAATGTATCAATTTGTTTTCTGTTATAGCATTTTGGTTAGTTGGAACTTAAGAGAAAATGTTAAGTGGAATTACAGTATTAGTATATATATGGACTGTTTTGAATAATTTCAGAATTAATTGGACTGTTGTTTAATTGTTTACTACATTCATTAGGTTCATTCTACTAGTAGCTATATATAATGAATTCTGTTGAGATTACATCATCTGGTATTGGCCATAGTTCAATTCAATGTGACTTTTATCATATCAATTTGGAATGTTGAATTTGGGAATAAATGTTAGAATAAATTCTGTTAGATTTGGTATTAGGCATTGTTAATGTTAAATCAGGTGTTCTCTTTGGATTGAAATGTTAATCACTTTGGGTTTGCTATTAAATTTCGAAAATTAGAGTATTAACTTGAGTTTACAACATGGGTTTTGGGCTTTCCAAGTTAAGTCGCACACTTGAGTTAAGAGGTTTTCCCTTTTGTTCAAGTATGGACTTGAACTTGAGGCTCAAATTCCTTGATTAATTTTAGCAATAGCCGTTAACAATGTTAATCAATTAAGGCACTCTTTAGAGACAATCTTTAATAGAAAATCGTAGTTCTTTAGGTTGGCCTTTAAAATAATTTGAGGTGCGCCGCGCCAAATAAAAATCACAAATTGCGTGGCCCTCTTTAAATACTTATATTAAAATACTTAGAATTTAGGGCGTGCCGTTCAGCGAATTTTCATGGCCTCCCGCGAAGCTAATAACACGTTAGTCGCTTTAGGCGCGTTCTTTAATAATCATACCTTCCTAAATTCGGGTGTGCATTTCATGCGACCCAAATCCAAATCCCAAAACGTTGAATAAAATATGTCGAGGACCCGGGTGCATTTCATGTTACGCGATCTAAAAACATGTTTTAAACGACGTTCAATTTCTTAAAAAATAATTAATTAAAAGCGGTACATAATTCTAAAATTGCACTATAGGATGATATGTATTAAAACCAGATTTTTAGCCAATTATAATAGTTTAAGCGACCGTGCTAGAACCACGGGATCCGGGGGTGCCTAACACCTTCCCCCGGGTCAACAGAATTCCTTATTCAGAATTTCTGGTTCGCAGACTCCATTCGGGAAGTCGAAATTTTCCTCCATTTGGGATTTAAGATAAACTGGTGACTTGGGACACCAAAAGCCAAACCTATCCCAAGTGGCGACTCTAAATAAATAAATAATCCCATTTCGAATAATGTCACTTTAAATGGAAAAACTCACTTATACACTACCTTCGGGTGGTGTGTAAAAAGGAGGTGTGACAGCTCTGGTGACTCCACTGGGGATGCGAACCCAGAATTCCGATTCAGGGTTCAAGAATTCGAGCTTAGTATAATTGTTATATTTGGCTTATCTGATTTTCCTACTTGTTCCATGCTATATGTGCTAAATATTTTACCGCTCTGATATTTGTTGAATTGTATATATAAGCTGTTACGAATCCCTTCCTCTCTCTGAGTCTTCTACATCATGGAGAAGGGTGCACTTCGTGTAGCTTCTCTTCTGTTTAGAGTCTTTTCCTATTTAGAACGAGGTTTGGATAAGTTGCTAAGCCGGCGGAGCTTCTGTATCCCCGGTACGCTGCCTCCCCCTCGGCTCGAGTTGTCCGCTCGGGTAAGCCAGGTCTAGACCAATAAACCTAGGGTTTAAACCTAGAAGAACAAAACCTCATGCCGGATCCCTAGTAGGAACGTTTGTTTGCATCATGTGCATTTGACCTAGGGGACTCAACACAGGGGTTGGGTCCGTCTAGGACAGGTGACCTGAAATGAAAAGACCATCCTGATGCATCTTACGTGCTACTTGTGCATTTATTTGCTCGGCTTTGCATGTTGACCGGCCTGTATACAATGAGAGGAAATTGAGAAAAATAGCAGTGTTAGGACTAAGTGAGGGTAACCACCTGCTTTGAAAAACTAATGCCCAAATAGTACCGAATTGCTGCCGGATTTTGAAAAAAAAAAAGGAAAATATTTGAAAAAGAAAAGATTGTTGTTCAAATAAAAATATATTTGGTTTTGACGTTTGCCCGAACTACGCTGGTTTGATTCTCACCGGATGTGAGATACGTAGGCAACCCTCATCGGGTCCAACCTCCCTTTTGCAAAAAATAGCCCAAAAATACCAAAATAAGTCGGGTGATGCCATTCTTGTTTTAAAATAAGCCGAATGTCCCCAAAAGGACGCCGGAAGGCTGTTTTTGCAAGAACAGCCACCCTGAGTCATTTTAAATGGTTTGCGGGCACAACCTTAAAATCTTCCTCCCAGAAGTGCTGAAAGGCCGTATCTGCAAAACCGAGTCTTTGTTTACTTAAATAAATTTTTTGAAAAATAGCCACTTTTCCTTTTCGGTCAAAATAAATTATTAAAATACTCCTTAGATGTCTTTCTTTCATAAATAAAAAATATACAAAATACAAAATTTGAAAAATTGAGTCCGAAAATATTTTTGCTCACAAATCCAAAACATTTTTCGTAAAAGTCCCTTTTCCGAAATTAAGAGGCAACTTTCAAAATAAAAAAAAAGAAAAATAAATAAAAATATTTCTTTTTACTTCTAAAAATCCCCAAAGTTCCAATAAAAAGAAAAGAAAATTTTAGAAGTCTTTCTTTCAAAAAATCAAAATCAAAATCAAAAATAAAAAAAAAAATAAATATTTCCCTTTTTCTTTTAAAGCATTTCTTTCAAAATTCCAAAAAAAAGAAAAAAGAGTTAGCTTATTTACCTTATTTGCAAGAACTATGCTTGGTCTGATTCATGCGGGGTCATGATACGTAGGCAATCTCCATAGGATTCGACCGTAACCCTAAGAGAAAAGATAAGGGGAGGGAAGAAAATAAAAGGAAAAACAAGAGGAAAAAAAACAAAAGAGAGAAAATAAGAAAATTGAGAGAAAGAAACCATAGCAAAAGCAAAGGCAAGGATGAAAGAAAAGAAAAGAGGAAGAGAAAAGAAAATGAGAAAATGAGAGAAAAATCAGAAAAGCAAGGAAAAGACAGGAAAAGAGGGTCAGAATAAAGAGCCGGAATGACGCATGCAACCGTTGCAAAACATATAGAAACACATTTAACTGTATAGGTGCATCACGCCTCAACGTGCGATTTCCTATCTGCTATTTGGCTCAAACTAGCCGTTTGCTGCTGTCATTTCCAGTCCAGATTTTATAGAAACGGTGGTTGGTTTTTCTGTGGTAAACTGGCATCACATCAGTATTTTACCAGATCAAAGGGGAGCATAGAGATGTCGTCTGAAATGACTTTGCCACCAGTTCTCATCACCGAAGACAGCCCCATCTCAGGGATCCCGGCCTCCGAGTCTGCAGCGGCTGAAGAGAACAGGATCTTACGTCTCAGGGTCATGGAGATGTGGGACACGTGGACTAATGGAAGGGAGCCTCCAAGTGCCATCCCCGGATTCCCCGAGTTGTTTCCTAGAACAGGGGGTACCTCTAACATCCCCATCAGTCATCCAAATACTCCATTGGGACAACCTACCATATCCGCTCACTTTGTAGGAACACCTTCTGAGGTCCGCCCCCAGGTGTTCACATCAGGAGTAACTCCCAATATCTTTACCGCTCCACCGTGCTCTGCCACAACACAACCTTCACTTCCAAGGCTCGCTTTTGATCCCTCGGCCTTCACTTTCCAAAACCCTATCTTTCAGGTGGATCCTCCTCAATATCCCACATATACTTATCTGCAGCCACCCCCATTCGAGTTCACACCCGGACAAGATAAAATGCCTAAAGCTCCTGAACAGGATGAGATGGCAAAAAGAATGAGGAGCCTTGAGCAGAGTCTGAAGAACATGCAAGGTTTAAGCGGGCAGAAGAGTGTTTCCTATACTGATCTGTGCATGTTCCCTCACGTGCACCTGCCCATGGGGTTTAAGACGCCGAAGTTCGAGAAGTATGACGGGCATGGCGATCCCATTGCTCACCTTAAAAAGTATTGCAACCAATTGCGCGGGGCTGGCGGAAAAGAGGAGTTGTTAATGGCTTACTTTGGAGAAAGCTTGGTAGGCATCGCCTCGGAATGGTATATGGATCAAGACGTCTCCCGATGGCACATTTGGGATGACCTTGCCAGAGATTTTGTGAGACAGTTTCAATACAACATCGACATTGCGTCGTACAGGAACTCTTTGGCGAATTTGAAGAAGAAGCCCTCAGAAAGTTTCAGGAAATATGCTATTAAGTGGCGTGAGCAAGCGTCGAGGGTGAAATCTCCAATGGATGAGGTGGAAATGGTCACCGTATTTCTTCAGGCCCAGGAAGCAGATTATTTCCAGAACATGATGTCGGCCATGGGCAAACCTTTTGCAGAGGCGATTAAGATCGGGGAAATGGTAGAGAATGGTCTGAAAACGGGCAGAATTTTGAGTCAGTCGGCCATCAACCTCCCAAGCCATCCAAGGCGGGTCTGGGGAATTGCCAAAGGTAAAAAGAAAGAGGAAACGGTTATGGCAGCATCAGGGGCAAGAAGATACCGGGCTCCTAGACCTGTGTTTTTTGAAAGAACCCCTCAACATTACTACCCTCATCATGACATAGCTTATGTTCCTCCACCTTATGCGGTCATGAATGCTCAACCCTTTGCTCGGCCGCAGCCACATGCCAATAGAAACCAAGTTCCATTCCCAAGAAATCAGCCTCCCCACCAAAACCACTTTAATCCCCGTCCTCCACAGAATAACTTTCCTCCCCGTGAGCCACCAAGGAGGCAAACTTTTACTCAAATTGGTGAATCTTACTCTAATTTGTTTCCAAAACTTGTCCAAATGGGTCTACTGCAGCCGGTCCCTCAGAACAAACAAAACTCGGCATCACCTGCCTACAGAGCCGGTGTGAGGTGTGCTTATCATTTAGGGGCAGAAGGCCATGATACAAATGACTGTTGGACACTGAAACGAGTAGTGGAACATCTAATAGAGCAAGGAAAAATCGTACTGAGGGATGAGGATGTCCCAAATGTGACCAACAATCCATTGCCGGCCCACAATAATGGACCAGTGATCGGGATGATCTGTGAGGACAGAGAATTTGATCCGGCATTAAAAGCTATAATTGCTATCGCTGATGCAGAAAGAAAGCCAAAGATGGCCCCGAAGCAAGAGAAAGGGGAAAAGAAGAGCAAAGTCACCGAGACAGAACCAGAAAAGAAAGCTGAAACAAGAACAGAGGCAATGCCTCCCGAGAATGGGATCCTCTATGTCCCGCGAGGCCGCCAAGAAAAGCAACTGATTGTGAACACTCCAAAGAAATTTGAGTTGAAAAAGGGAATGCAAATGTACGTACCGAAGGGAGCCTATTTGGTACGGGGGACAATTAAACCACCTCGGCTGAATGAGCCAGTGGTTATTGGACGCGTGCCACAGAAGCCTATGACGAACCCTGCTGCAGTGCCTTGGATTTATCATCAGACGGTGGTTACGTATAAAGGAAAAGAGATCTTGGGAGAGCTTCCAGAAAATATCCCTGTTGAAAAATATTCAAACATAGAAGAAGTAAACAATGCCACCAGAAGGCGTTTTCCGCCTAAGAAACCTGTGAGTGCTGAAGAAGCAGAAGCTTTCTTTCAGAAGATGAAGATGGCCGACTATGAGGTGGTTGATCAATTGTGAAAGCATCCTGAACAAGTGTCGTTGCTGTCATTACTGATGAAATACTCTGAGCATCAAAAGGTTTTAATGAAAACTTTGAATGAAGCGTACATGCCAGTTGAAACCTCGGTGGAACAGCTTGAAAGAATGGTGGAAAGGTTCTTTGCTGTCAATCAAATCTCATTCAGCAAAAATGACTTGCCTCCAGAAGGAGCTGCTCACAACAAGGCCTTGCACTTAACCGTCAAATGTGAGGGATATTATGTAAAGAGAGTTATGGTAGATGGAGGTTCGGGAGTAGACATTTGCCCACTCTCCACGCTACAGCGTATGGAAATCGGGACTGGAAGGATTCGTCCCAACAATGTCTGCGTGAGAGCCTTTGACGGTATCAAAAGAGACACTATTGGAGAAATTGACCTAATCGTGACCATTGGCCCGGTGGACTTCGAGGTGACTTTCCAAGTGCTAGACATGGACACGTCTTACAATTTTCTTCTGGGAAGGCCTTGGATCCATGCTGCAGGAGCTGTATCCTCTACCCTCCATCAAATGGTGAAATTTGAACACGAGGATCAGGAGATCGTGGTTCATGGAGAGGATGAACAGTCAATCTATCGGGACCCATCTGTCCCATGCCTAGAAGCGAGGAAAGGCAGTGAACACATAGTTTACCAAGCATTCAAAATTGTGGTGGCGGACCAGCATGAAGAAGGAAACCCGTGTCCCCAACGCTTCTTATCCAATGCCTCGATTATGGTGGCCAAAGAAATGATCAGACATGGTTTCAAGCCAGGGAAGGGACTTGGAAAAGCTCTGCAAGGAATATCCGAACCAGTGACCCTGCCAACAACTGAAAAATTCTTCGGGATAGGATTTCACCCCACCCCAGATGATCTAGAGTGGGCGGATGAGAGAAAGAAAGAGGGATGGGTCTTGCCACAGCCACTGCCACATCTGTAGGAGACTTTTGTTAAGCCAAAATACAATAAAGAAGAAGAGGACGAGGCCTTTACGACTGAAGATATTGAAGAGATATGTGGGGCAATGAGAAAGATATTATACGAAACTCACATGGTTCAGCCGGGAGAGGGCTCCAGCACTGCTGAGGTGCTGTATATGGGACCAAACACCAAGCTGCAGAATTGGAAGGCTATGCCATTCCCAATCAGGCGGGAGTCCCGGTAGACCTGTCCTGCCACGTTTTCTGCATCCCGAGTTATTCCAGGGTGTAACTCGGATGTTTTCTTTAGTTTCCCATCTTTTTAATTTCCCAATGTAAACCCTGTTATCTTCCCAATTCCAAGAAATGAAATCAATATTTCATCGTTCATTTTTCTCTTTATTCTTTCTGATTCTCTTTATTTTTCTCTTTTATTTCTTCTTTTCAGTTATAATAATGCGGCTTTAATAATATGACATGCTTGCGGACTTCATGCCCAGATCCAAACACGCTGTCTAATTGTGAAATAATGAACCAAGAACCGGAATATGATGAAGAAGAGGCTTTTAGGGAAATAAATCGAGAATTGGAACAATTTGAAAATAAACCTAAGCCAAACTTGAATGATACTGAGCCGGTTAACTTGGGAACTTCCGAAGAGATCCGGGAAACCAAAATAAGCATTCACACGGATAAGAAAACTCAGGATGCAATAATCCAACTTTTGTTTGAGTGTAAAGATGTGTTTGCTTGGTCATATGACGACATGCCAGGGCTGAGTGTTGATTTAGTGGTTCATAAGTTGCCAACTTCCCCCGATTGCCTTCCGGTCCAACAAAAGCAGAGGAAGCTTAAAACTGACATCAGTGATAAGATCAAAGAAGAAATCACGAAACAGCTAAAAGCAGGGGTAATCCGAGTGGTCCGGTACACTACATGGTTGGCCAATGTAGTCCCAGTTCCAAAGAAAGATGGAAAGACCCGGGTGTGTGTGGATTATAGAGACTTAAACAAGGCAAGTCCCAAAGACAATTTCCCTTTGCCCAACATCCACATCCTTGTTGATAACTGCGCCAAGCATGAGATACAGTCCTTCGTGGACTGTTACGCAGGATATCACCAGGTGTTGATGGATGAAGAAGATGCTGAAAAGACAGCTTTCACCACACCTTGGGGTACATACTGTTACAGAGTCATGCCGTTCGGTCTGAAGAATGCTGGGGCAACCTACATGAGGGCCATGACCACCATTTTCCATGATATGATGCATCAGGAGATAGAAGTATATGTTGACGACGTAATCATCAAATCCCGAACTCAGGATGATCACGTTCGAGACTTGAGAAAATTCTTCGAGCGGTTGCGCAAGTATGATCTGAAGCTGAACCCAGCCAAGTATGCGTTTGGAGTCCCATCCGGCAAACTTTTGGGCTTCATAGTTAGCAGGAGAGGTATCAAGTTAGATCCAACAAAGATAAAGTCTATTCGGGATTTGCCTCCTTCGAGAACCAAGAAAGATGTGATGAGCCTGTTGGGCAGATTAAACTATATCAGCCGGTTCATTGCTCAATTGACTCCCACATGTGAGCCCATATTCAAGTTATTGAAGAAAGATGCCGCAGTCAAGTGGACGGATGAGTGTCAAGAAGCCTTCGACAAGATCAAAGAATACCTATCAAATCCACCAGTCTTGGTCCCACCGGAGCCAGGGGGACCTCTTTTCCTATATCTGACGGTCTTGGAGAATTCTTTTGGCTGTGTCCTCGGGCAACATGATGTAACTGGCAAGAAAGAACAGTCAATTTACTACTTGAGCAAGAAGTTCACCAGTTATGAAGTTAAATATACCCTGTTGGAAAGGACTTGCTGTGCTTTGACTTGGGTTGCTCAAAAGCTAATACATTATCTTCAAGCTCACACCACCTACCTCATAACTAGGTTGGATCCATTGAAATACATATTCCAGAAACTGATGCCCACAGGGAGATTAGCGAAATGGCAGATTCTGCTCACTGAATTTGACATAGTCTATGTCACTCGCACGGCAATGAAAGCCCAGGCGTTGGCGGACCATTTGGCTGAGAATCCGGTTGACGAGGAATACCAACCGTTGAGCACGTACTTCCCAGATGAAGAGGTAAATTCAATAGAAGTAATCTCTGAAGACACCAATGCTTGGAAAATGTTCTTTGATGGGGCGGTAAATGCCAAAGGTGTTGGAATTGGGGCAATCCTGATCTCACCCACCGGTCAACACTACCCGGCCACCGCTAGGCTCCGGTTTTTTTTTGCACAAACAACACTGCTGAGTATGAAACCTGCATCATGGGTATGAATATGGCAATTGACCAGGACGTTGAAGAGTTGCTGATTATGGGGGATTCAGATTTGATTATCCGGCAAGTCCAAGGAGAATGGGAAACCCGAGATGTTAAGCTTGTTCCCTATCGCCAACATGTGGAAGATCTTGGCAAGCGATTCAAATCAATAGAGTTCAGGTACATCCCTCGGTATCACAATGAATTAGCCGATGCACTCGCTACTTTGGCCTCGATGCTGCCTTACCCAGGCAATGCCCACATTGATCCCTTGGAGATCCAAATCAAAGAAAGGCATGGTTACTGTAATATGGTTGAGGCAGAACCAATCACCCAGCCATGGTACCATGACATCAAAAGGTTTCTGAAAACACAAGAATATCCCGAGCAAGCCACCGGAGATCAAAAGAGAACCATTAGATGGCACGCGAGTGGTTTCTTCTTGAGTGGTGATGTCTTGTATAAGAGGACCCCGGACCTCAACTTGTTAAGATGTGTTGATGCCGAGGAGGCTAGAAGGATTATGCATGAGGTACACGCAGGAGTGTGCGGACCTCACATAAATGGGTACGTTTTGGCAAAGAAAATCCTTCGGGCAGGATATTATTGGATAACTACGGAGAAGGACTGCTTCAGCTTTGTCCGAAAGTGCCATCAGTGTCAGGTGCACGGTGATTTGATTCATGCACCTCGAAGAGAACTGCATCCTATGTCAGCACCTTGGCCATTCGTTGCCTGGGGCATGGACGTTATTGGGCCAATCGAGCCGAAAGCCTCAAATGGACATAGTTTCATATTGGTTGCTATTGACTACTTCACGAAGTGGGTGGAAGCCATCACTCTCAAGTCAGTCACCAAAAAAGCTGTGGTAGACTTCGTGCACTTTAATCTTATCTGCCGTTTTGGCATTCCTGCAACTATCATCACAGATAATGCTGCCAACTTGAATAGCCGTTTGATGGGAGAAGTATGCGAACAATTCAAGATAACACATAGAAACTCCACTCCCTACCGACCCAAAGCCAATGGTGCCGTTGAAGCAGCAAACAAGAACATCAAAAAGATTTTGAGAAAGATGATTCAGAGCTCCAGACAGTGGCATGAAAAGTTGCCTTTTGCATTACTGGGATATCGCACCATAGTGCGCACATCGGTAGGAGCTACCCCATACCTTTTGATCTATGGAACCGAGGCTGTTATACCCGCAGAGGTAGAAATCCCTTCTCTCCGGATCATCGTTGAAGCAAAAATTGAGGATAGTGAATGGGTCAAGACTCGTCTGGAACAATTGTCTTTAATTGATGAAAAGCGGATGGCCGTGGTTTGTCACGGGCAGTTGTACCAACAAAGAATGGCCCGCGCTTATAACAAGAAAGTACGACCCAGGAATTTTGAAGTGGGACAACTCGTGTTAAGACACATTCTCCCTCATCACCAGGAAGCCAAAGGAAAATTTGCTCCTAATTGGAAGGGTCCATACATCATCCGAAAGATATTGCCGAGAGGAGCATTGTATCTGGGAGACATCGAAGGCAATGATCCCGAAGCAGCTGTAAATGCGGATGCGGTAAAAAGGTACTATGTCTAGACCTTCTATGATGATGACTTTGCGCAGTTGAGATGACGAAGGCTTTCCTTCCCTCTATCCAAACACTATCAACCCTTCGCAAACCCAGTTGAGCCGGTTACTCTTCTTTGGCTACCCTCTTTGGAACCCAAAAGTATTATTGAAAAAAAAAAAGAAAAAGACAAAGAAAAAGATTAGAAAAAAAATATGAAAAACTGAGAAAAGAAAAGAAAAAGAAAATATGATGAAAAGAAAAAGAAAAAGAAAGCAAAAACAAAAACAACAAAACCAAATGTTTCCCTGAACTACGTCTGACTTAATTCCGAAAGGATACGTAGGCAGCCTCTCTCTGGGGTTCAGTCACACCAAAACAAAAATCCCAACGCCCCAAAAAATGAATCTGGGGCAGATGATACAATGGCTCGGCAATGAGCCCACCAAAATGGTTCCGAAGTTGTAAATTCCATCCAAGATTCTTTTTACCCAAAAAACCTTGTCCAAGTCCTTCCGGCCAATTGGCAAAGGCGTGTGAATTGAAAACATCATTGTTGGAATCTGATGCAATTAAATTGAGAGAAATAAAATGAGAGAGTCTTATCGGTGAAAACGTACGGGCACCATAAGGCGATGGTGAGTAGAGAAATTGAAAATGAGAGAGTCCGCTTAGTGAAAACTCGTAAAGAAGCACCATCGGGCGACGGTGAGAAGAGAAATGAGAGAGGACGATTGGCGAACAAAGGGTGCCGTCGGCCGAAGAGAAGGCATCTCCCACCACTGAAAGAGTCTTGGCAGGGTTCTCTGGTTCTGAAACACGAGTCAATGAGTCTACGAGAAATTGGAAAGTTTGTGCGGGTCGGGCATCCAGTCCAAGAAGCATGTCATGTTTATTTGAAGCTTGCATGAACCCCCAGATAAGTCCTCCTCTTCCCCCCGAAAGGGACGCTTCTCTTTAAATTCATCTTCTTGCTTACTTTTTCCTTGAATCCCTTTCGGTCTAACGCTGATTCCAAAACTATTACAAAGAAAAGGTGGCAGGACTGGCTTTACAGGGCTCTCCCTAACAAAAGCTAAAGAAAAGTACCCAGCCTCAGCGGGTGCATCAAGTCAATCCCGACTAGCCATGATGGCGGATGCTTTGAAATCAAAGCTATTGAAAGAGAAAAACAAAAAAAAAATTGAAAAAACAAAAAAAAAAGTCAAGGACAAAGGTCTTAAAGGTTGAATAAAGTGAAAGGCCGGAGCCCCACGCGGGCAAGTTGTCATGAAATCCTGAAAGAAGAGCCATCCGGTTTGAAAGAGAGAAGAATCTTCAAAACCAACAAGCAGCAGAGGTTCTTAACAGAAGATAGGCCGGGATCAAGCAATCAAGGCCACAAAACCAACCACCGTTTCAAACTAACAATTGTTCTTTGTTTGAAAATTTAAACAGGTGCAATCCAGGCAACCGCGCAAAAGCAGGTGCAACCAAAAGAAAAGAAACGCGCAAGTGCTGAAACAACTTTGCAGCAAATAATCAATGCAAAAGGGAAGTTTCCTCCAAGTTCTTTCCTGCATCTTATCAAAAATGAAAAAAAAAAGAGAGAAAAAGAGATAACAAAAGAATCCCAAAAAAGGATAGTTTAGAATTCCCAATATCAATCTGTTACTTGGTTTAGCCAACATTAGGGCTCCAACCCCTGAGTTGAGCATATTCCCTTTAGCCAACATTAGGGCTTCAACCCCTGAGTTGAGCATTTTTTCCTTTTAGCTAACATTAGGGCTCCAACCCCTGAGTTGAGCATTTTTCCTTTTAGCCAACATTAGGGCTCCAACCCCTGAGTTGAGCGTTTTTCCTTTTAGCCAACATTAGGGCTCCAACCCCTGAGTTGAGCGTTTTCTTTTTTGCCAACATTAGGGTCCCAATCCCTGAGTTGCGCCTTTAGAAATAGGGTCCCACTCCCTAATCTGTTCCATCATAGATAGATACAATTCTTGAAAATGAAAAAAAAGAAAAAAGAAAAAAGAGAATGAGTTCAGACTTTGCCACAAATAACTCACGAAATTTTTAGTGAAAACTGGGGCAGAAAATTTCGTTCGTTTGTTTGTTTTGGTGTCTTAAGCAGGTTTGACATCGAGGCACAGGGGTTCGAGATGACCTACGGAATGAGTCTCAATCCAGAATAAAGAAAAGAAGAAAATAACAAAAAGAAATGAATTCAAAATGTTGAAGCAAACAAAGGTGCGTATTTCTCAAAATTTGATTGAAGTCATAAGCTCCGCTGATCTCGCTTTGACCCAATGCTGTAGAAAGAAACAACACCTACAACTTGCGAGCATCAAGATTCAGATCGGAGTCCACAGCAAAATCAGCTAAGACTCAAGCTCAAGCTTCAAGAGATTTATATGTAGGAATCTTGTAACTCATAGTTGATAGGCATAGCTAGCTTAGCTTTGATTTTCCTTTTGGTGTAATAAGGAGGTCAGCAAGCAGTAGCAGCAGCATCAGCAGTGAAATCACAGCTCCTGGTAGCCCCAGCTACCAAACCTTCCAGAACTACACCGACCTGATTCCTTTATAGCCAAGGATATGTAGGCAACCTTTGAAGCAGGGTTCGGTCAGACAGTTTTCAAAAATGCTTCTCATGGAGTGCCAAGTAGGCAAAAATCTCTCATGTTTGCTCATTTATCTTTGCCCGGAAACCCGTCGTGTCTCGAAGCAAAGACGGGCAGCTGTGAGCAAGTGATTTTTGCCTCGTTTATATTACTCCTATAGAATTTATTAAAATTAGGAATTTTCTTTTATTATTTAGATTTTAGGATTTAATTGTGTAATTTTGTGTGCATTTTTCACTTGTGTATGCATGATAAATCATATAAAAATACAAAAATTGCATGAACATTTAGAACTTAATTTTTAGACTAATTACTAACTAGGTTTTTACAAATATAAGAAAAGTCATAAAGAATTCTTGATTTGTTTGGTTTGATTTTTAATTTTTTGTTTTAGGTTTGTTAATTTCTTAGATTGATATTGGAGTAATTGTGTCCTAATTAAGTGTTTTGGATTAATTATGATTTTTATTTTTAGTGTTAAAATTAAAACAAGAAAAAGAAACAAAAAGAAAAACAAATAAAAATTGAAAGAAAAAGATTTTTAAAGAATCAATAGGCTGTTTGTTAATTTGGACCGATTTTTAAATAAATAACACCAGCCCAAGTTAAAACCCCAAAATCCGGCCAAAATCAGGCCCAAATCCGCACCCATACCCGGTCCAAATGCCCATGCCTTTGAGACTAATGAAACGACGTAGTATAGGAGGAATACTACGTCGTTTTGAGTTAATAAATGCCAAATTAATCTGGGCAGTCCATCCCTCATAATCCGAGGGCCATGAATTAATGTTGGATTTTTAATAAAACTGTCCTAAACTTTAGAAAACCCTAGAGACCAAAAGCTCCTTCCTCGTACCTCTACCCCCCCCCCCCCTTTCCGTCTTCGCCACCCTCTGCCGTAGGCCGCCGGCCGAAAATCGCCTCCGCTGGCGGCGAAGCTCCATCAGCCCCCAAAATTACACCCTAGCATCGCCTTCTTCTCCTCATCATAGATCCACAATTGGTTTCTTTCAAATCCCAACCAAACACCTCAAATATTTGAAACCCTAGCCGCCGTCGCCGCTGTACACGGCGGCGCCGATCACCCAAACCCGTCCAAATTAACACCCTTGAACCATCCTCCTCTCCTCTTTCCAAACCCCCAAACCCCGTCCCTCGAATCCTCACCAAACTCCTCAAATATCAAATCGAAAATCCGGCCTAAACCCTAAATCCTCCAAATCTCACCAAATTGACATCATATGACCTCCTCACTTCCCTCATGTTGAATCCATCGTCAGTAGCATTCGAATCTCACCGGAGTTGTTCGAATTTCAAATCTGAGAAGCGGCAGGGCAGTAGAAGTTATATCAGTGAGTTTTCTGTTCTTTTCTTTCTTCCTTGTTTGATTTTTTATGATTGATTATGTTCTCATGATTTTTGATTTCTAGTTTAATTTTCGTTTTTGGTTGATTCTGCCTACACGATTTCTGATTTTTAGTTTAATTTTGTTTTAATTTTTGATGTTGTTGGTTTAATTCAGTGGTTAGTTCTTTAAGTTTTACTTTTATTGAGTAGTTTAGTTAAATTCGATTTTTTGTTTTCTGTCCAGTTTTCTTAGAACTAATTTCGATTCTGTGTGATTCATATTTTTGTATGTTTGACTCCAATGCATGATTGTGTGTTTGACATGAATTATACTTTAGTTTCTATTTTTTTACTCGTTAGTTAATGGTTAATTCACTGTTTTGACCATAGGATATTAGTGTTCATTGGAGTTAAAGTCCAATTTCAATTAATTAGATTAGTTAGTTAAAAATTTTAAACTCTGTTTGGTTATAGCTGATTGATCTCTAGTTTAGTATTGACTAACTATGGTTGTTTGGTTAGTTAACAAGGTTAGGCTAGGTTAGTAAATTTCAGATTAAATGAAGGGTAGAATAGGTATTCCTAAATAGAAAACAATATTGTAGTTGAAACTAGAACCTCCTAGAATCTTCTAGACTAGGACTTTAATTGAAATATCAATAACTTAGGGCAGTAACTTGGGCAACAAGCCAAAAACTTAGGGACTAATTAGTAAAAACTAAAAATAAAAGAGGAGGAAAAGGGGGATAAATGAAAATCTGAAACTTCCCCTCAATTTTGCATATAAAAGGCAGCCCCCACTGCCTTATTGAACAGGTTTTGGCATCTGAAATACTCCCCCCAAAAAGTTTCTGCAAGTTTTAGAATCTGAAAATTTGACTTTCAAAATTCACAAACCAAATCTGAAATTTTAGAGTTAGAAAATTCATTTAGATCTTAGTTCTTCAAAAACCGAAAAAAAGGGGCACCAAAATTCCAGAAAATACTGTTCCATTGAAGTCCATTAGAGTGATTTCGAATTCCAGCTACTGATTTGAATTTCTAGCATAGATAAGTGAAAAATGACTTGAAAATTCCTTGAGTTTTGGATTTTTAAAGCTTCAATTCCTTCCTGGGTTAATTTTAAGTCTGGATTTGAGTTCAATCGAGTTATTTTGGCTGTCTGGTGGCTTTATGTTTCTGTGATCTATTCCTGGGCTGTTTTGAACTTATTCTGGGTTTGAGATTGATTTTGGTGCTGCTGTTGAATTCCAATTGCTGCTGATTATTGTCTTCACTGCTGACTCCTTATCCTTTTACTTTGCTTCATTTCCAGGTACTTACTTAATCTCCAATGGCCAAAGCTAAGTAAACTTGTAACTGAAATTTTGATTTGAAATAAAAGGCTGATTTAAGTGCTCGAAGTGTATAAGTTTCTGTTTGTTCATATGTATTCTTATATGACAAATTGCTCATATTAATTTCATGTTCAGCCTGCTTATGTACACATTAGTTCACATGTTAGATCATGTAGTAGCAGCATTTGAAACTTCATGAACTAGGACTTCTGATGTTTGTATAACTGGACTGTTCTCCTCTCAATGTATTAATTTGTTTTCAGTTATAGCATTTTGGTTAGTTGGAACTTAAGAGGAAATGTTCAGTGGAATTACAGTATTAGTATATATATGGACTGTTTTGAATAATTTCAGAATTAATTGGACTGTTGTTTAATTGTTTACTACATTCATTAGGTTCATTCTACTAGTAGCTATATATAATGAATTCTGTTGAGATTACATCATCTGGTATTGGCCATAGTTCAATTCAATGTGACTTTTATCATATCAATTTGGAATGTTGAATTTGGGAATAAATGTTAGAATAAATTCTGTTAGATTTGGTATTAGGCATTGTTAATGTTAAATCAGGTGTTCTCTTCGGATTGAAATGTTAATCACTTTGGGTTTGCTATTAAATTTCGAAAATTAGAGTATTAACTTGAGTTTACAACATGGGTTTTGGCCTTTCCAAGTTAAGTCGCACACTTGGGTTAAGAGGTTCTCCCTTTTGTTCAAGTATGGACTTGAACTTGAGGCCCAAATTCCTTGATTACTTTTAGCAATAGCCGTTAACAATGTTAATCAATTAAGGCACTCTTTAGAGACAATCTTTAATAGAAAATCATAGTTCTTTAGGTTGGCCTTTAAAATAATTTGAGGTGTGCCGCGCCAAATAAAAATCACAAATTGCGTGGCCCTCTTTAAATACTTATATTAAAATACTTAGAATTTGGGGCGTGCCGTTCAGCGAATTTTCATGGCCTCCCGCGAAGCTAATAACACGTTAGTCGCTTTAGGCGTGTTCTTTAATAATCTTACCTTCCTAAATTCGGGTGTGCATTTCATGCGACCCAAATCCAAATCCCAAGACGTTGAATAAAATATGTCGAGGATCCGGGTGCATTTCATGTGACGCGATCCAAAAACATATTTTAAACGACGTTCAATTTCTTAAAAAATAATTAATTAAAAGCGGTACATAATTCTAAAATTGCACTATAGGATGATATGTATTAAAACCAGATTTTTAGCCAATTATAATAGTTTAAGCGACCGTGCTAGAACCACGGGATCCGGGGGTGCCTAACACCTTCCCTCGGGTCAACAGAATTCCTTATTCAGAATTTCTGGTTCGCAGACTCCATTCGGGAAGTCGAAATTTTCCTCGATTTGGGATTTAAGATAAACCGGTGACTTGGGACACCAAAAGCCAAACCTATCCCAAGTGGCGACTCTAAATAAATAAATAATCCCATTTCAAATAATGTCACTTTAAATGGAAAAATCCCATATACACTACCTTCGGGTGGTGTGTAAAAAGGAGGTGTGACACCGAGTTTCCGCACGAGGGTACTATTGTGCTATATTAATAGCATGGCTGAGTCGATTCGTATGATACTATAATGAGACAACATAAGCAAGCAGGATATATGATATTTACCGCTAGGTTGATCACCTAGTTGACTTTGGATTATATGTCTGTGATGGTATAGTACTCCTGGTGAAAGGTAAAGGAGAATTTTCTTATTTTAGGCCTAAGGAGATGAACGTGATTTCAATGACTTAATGTCACAACCCAAAACTCAATTTGTTGTGATGACGCCTATCATAATACTAGGCAAGCCGACAACTCAGACATTCCAATACTTTCAAATTCAAGATATACTAAAAATAGGTTTTAATAAGTGCAAATCTCATAAACTGGATGAAAACGCCACAACTCAATACAGAATTTCCCCAAAACCCGGATGTCACTGAGTACATAAGCATCTATATAATGACATAGTCTAATACACTGTCTAAAAAGTAGAACTGAATAAATAAAGTTGAAAGATAGGGGATGGATAGTCAAGGTCCGCAGATGCCAAGGCAGCTACCTCGAAAATCTCCGAAAGGCTGAAACTCCAAGATCAGTAACCTCCGCGCCCGAAAGCACCTGAATCTTCACACGAAGTGCAGGGTGTAGCATGAGTACAACCAAATCAATATGTAACAAATGTAACCTGTGGCTGAAAGTAGTGACGAGCTCGCGCAGTATAGTCCACATATAGAATTAACAGTATGGAAATTTACAGAAATTATGACAAATATTATCTCAGAGAATTCATAGTCTGCAGGTAACAGTACATGAATTTAGACGTGCTTCTAGATTTAATAGTTAATCCCAATACAGAAAAAAATATGTCAAGTCAGAATGATATGAGGAAAATGACATCTCTATATCTACATGCCAATATGCATGTCGTATGTAATACAACACAATGAAAGCCTCACGTACTCACACTCTCAGAGTACACCACTTGACTATCTTAATTCTCACTCATCACACTCAATCACTCAGCTCTGTACAGGGCAGATCCAGCAGGGCAGATCCAACCTAAATCAAATATCGTGAATCAATAGCAATTGTGCTCACTGTGGGTGTGTAGACTCTGGAGGGGCAGATCAGGACCAAGCCTATAATAAGCCATTCATGGCATGAATCAATAAAACATGTTGCGACGTGCAGCCTAAACCCATAAATATCATCACAAACAAGCCCTCAGCCTCACTCAGTCATCAATCCCTCCAGTCTCTCCGGCTCACAACACTCATGCTAATCATCCCAAATCAATGATACGTGATGTGACAATGTATGATAACAGAGACTAAGATATGATATGAACTAATGAATGAGAATGAGTACATAACTACAATTAAGCAAATAACTAAACAATAAAGAACGACCACTGTGGGTCCCAATAGCACTAGCACATAGCCTAAACAATATTTATAACATAAATCACAACTCAAGTTCTCTAACAGATAAGGTGCAGTAATAATATCCAGATAAGATGGCTACACCGTTCAACGAAATTCCCTGAATCACAATTACTATGGTGCACGCACACACGCCCATCACCTAGCATGCGTGTTACCTCAACACCAATTACATATCATGAAATTTCGGAGATTTATACCCTCAGAACCAAGTTTAGAAGTGTTACTTACCTCAAACTGTGCAAATCTCTACTCCAACAAGCCCTTGCCTCGCAAATCGGCCTCCGAATCTAGCCACAAGCAATTCGATACGGTCAACTCAAGCTATAAGAATCAATTCCAAATGAAAATGCTAAGTTCTAAATCAAAAGTCATAAAGTCAACTCAAAAGTCAACCTTTGGGCCCACATCTCGGAATCCAATAGAAGTTACAAAATGCGAAAGCCCATTTAACCACGGATAACCATACCAAAATTACTCAAAATCCGACACCAAATCATCACTCAAATCCCCAAATTTAACTCTCCAATCCTAACCCAAAACTCCCAAAATTCCACCTAAAAAACATACAAACTAGGTGTGAAATTCAATGGGGAAACAATATTATTGAATAAAAATGATCACAAGTGACTTACCTCAAGAAACCCCTCGAAACCCCTCCGCATCTACCATTTCTAGCTCACCCTCTGCTCTTGCGAAGCCACACACGCATCTGTAGGCTCGCAGATGCGACATTTCCCTCAAACCTGTGACCCATCAGCAGCCCAGTCAATTTGCTTCTACGACACCAACCCCGCACGTGCATACTCGCACATGCGACCATGACCCTCGCAGGTGCGATCAGACCAGTCCAACACTCTTCAGCTATTTATGAAGTCCATTCGATCTGGTAACCATTCGAAACCAAATCGAGCCCCCCGGGACCTGAACCAAATATACCAACAAGTCCTACAACACGATACGAACTTAGTCGAGGCCTTAAATCACATCAACCAATATCAAAAAAACGAATCGGACCTCAATTCATGCCTAACAAAAACTAAGAAATTTCAACTTCTACAATCGATGCCAAAACCTATCAAATCACGTCCGATTGACCTCAAATTTTGCAGACAAGTCATAAATGATGCAACAGACCTATTACAACTTCCGGAACCGAAATTCAATCTTGGAATCCACAAAGTCAACTCTTGGTCAAACTTATAATTTTCCAACTTTCGTCATTTCAAGCCAAAATAAATTACAGACCTCCAAATCACTATCCGCACACACTCCTAAGTCCAAAATCACCAATCGGAGCTATCTGAACCATCAAAACTCCATTCCGGAGTCATTTACACATAAGTTAACTGTCACGACCCAAACCTATGGGCCGCAACGAGCACCCAGTACCTTACTCAGCCGAGTACCAACATAACATATATTTCTTATTGTACTTTCGTTGGCAAATGGGCCAAACAGGATGTCATAGGCTAACCAGAATAAACATAAGGGAATACTTAATATAGAACGACCCAACCTGACATAAAAACTTATACATGTGACAAATGGGCTATAAGGCCAACATGATCATTTGTAAACTCAAAACATAGGCCGACAAGTCCATACAAACAATTGTATACATGACATCTGTCTAAAAAATCTCTAAGAGTACACACTTAACATAAAGGTCAGGACAGTGCCCCGCCATATCAAACAATACGCGTCTAAATCATACTGACCAAACAAGCAACTCCAGAGCAAATGGAGCGCACCAACATCTTCCGCTGAGCTGATAGCCTACTTGGAGGACTCTCGACCTATCTATCGGGACCTGCGGGCATGAAACGCAGCATCCCCAGGCAAAAGGGACGTCAATACAAATAATATACCGAGTATGTAAGGAATGAAAATCAGTAAACAATAGACATGAGAGAAACATAGAGTAAAAGACTCAACATGTATATCTGAATAGCTCTTTGAATCATTTAATATTATAATATCATGCATATGCGTATAAATGTCATACCATGCATGGGTATATGCGTTCATAACATCATCAAGTCTCGGAGGGCATCCATCATATTATCTTGGCCATTGTGGGTAAATCATCAGCGTATACCAGCTGATCAGATGGTGGTGCGTATATAACACCATAACCTTTCCCAATGTGCATGTATAAATGCATGAAATGGATATGAAATACGTTAATAAAATCTCTCGGTACGTCATAACACTATTACGCCTCTGATTAATATCATGAAATAAACTTTACCAACTTACGTATTTTTGAGACTCATGTCCAGATGATAGAATAATATGACACATGAGAGAATAAGAATATACACACCTCTAGCATTTATACGAATAGAGTAATTTATGGAAGTTCTGCATTTGCTCGTTTCGCTTGTGTCGTATAGATCATGCCAAAAAGAAAGAAGGGATAGCCTTAACATACCTGGAGTATGAAAAAATGCGTATGATATTCTTGGACAAGGTTGCACCGTACTTCTTTAGAATCGCAAAATCTCACGTTGCTACGTTGCTAAGAAATCTCGTTGGAATTGTTTTGTTTCGAGGGATCTTGTTGAGATCTTGCTGGATTGAGGTCACGTCTGTTTTTGAATATTTGTAGTATGGAGAAAATTATAAGATTCTTGATTATGTTAAGGCCAAGTGAAGACCACAATGCCAAACTTTTAATGTCTTAGTAGTCTTTACGTAAGTGTCATTTGTATGACACTTTAGAAGGCCACCTTTCATTTTATATCATGAGTCATTTATATTTGAATGGGGGGCTGCCACCGCATGCCTTTAATCTTTATCCAATATAATTCCTTAATTAATTGGGTAATATCTCATTATCCAATAATTAATCAATCACCCACATAATTAAGAATTATCTCAAATTACATAAAATATTACTCACTTTTAACATACCTTGTACATCTTACTATCATGGTCATGCGTTATCTTGTATGGCACTAGTCCATAAATGCCGAGTATTTTAGCTCGGCCGTATTTTACCCCAAAATACCAAATTTCGACGAAATTCATTTTCTTCGATTTTCTTACCCTCTCACCTTCACGAATTTACTTATCCCTTGTTTGAAATAGCAAAATGCTTATAACCTAAAATAATCTCATTCCCGAGCTTACATTGATTAACCTACAATGAAACTTCAACGTACAAAAATGCGGGACGTAACATCTCATTTCCGATCTTATATAAATTTACTTTTGGCGTACTTCCACGTATGAAAACATGGGGTATTACATCATTCCCCCCTTTGGAAAATTCATCCTCAAATGTTGACAAATGGACTTATCATTCTCATAACCCATAGCTCTTGCGAATACTTTAGTACTCCTCTTGCCATCTAGGCGATCTTCTGTGAATGAATGCCAAAGGCCAGGGCATTCCCCCTTTTAAGCCCCTTTCTTGTTGTTTATCCTATATGCATAAAGCTAAGTCTTTTAACGCTTCTTAATTACCGTTCATCTTAAGAATGATGGTCTAATCTCTTCTCGTACTTTGTATCTTTTATCCATCCCTTGTTGATTTACCTCAATGTTTAACTACAATTTTCCATTGATAACTTCAAACTTCTTACGTAATACATTGCCACTAGGGATTGTGCTGTATCGAGGAATATTTGAAGTGATTTTACCGATCCACTTAGGGGCGATACTGTACTTCAATAATCGTGTTTTATAGCCTCCCAATGTGATTTACCTTACGTTTTTAATTCCGTACAATCTATGAAATCCTCTTCAAATCATTACTCGGTCGAAGGCCCAAACGTCATCCTTTATCTATCACAATCACATCCCCATTCCACTACTAGGGTAGCATTCCATTTCTTCTAAATGCTACTAGTCTTATACTCCTTGGAGTTTATTTAGGCCGTCACCTCTTAATGTTTTTATGGGCTTAATCCTGAGAACTTATCCGCTCTCGTCACTTTTGTCAAGTGACAACTTCTGTCACCTTCTCACTCGCCCTTTCTTATCCTTACTCCTGTCTTCCTAAAACCTTGTCGCTTTGCCATACTTTTGCTTGTGACTTACACATATCTATTTATATTACTTGCAACCTTCCTTCAACTTGCTTGCCCCATAGATTTTCTTATGTTATTCTGGAACTTTAAGCGAGAGACCACATTATCTCTAACCCTTCCTCACTCTCTTGACTAGGCCTCTCGATACCTAGAAACCATAGGCTGTAAGATATTCCACTGACGTCGCCGCTATCATTCTTGGAGACTGACTCCCAGCGCCTCGAGCCTTTTATCCGAAGTACGGACTATTCACAACCTTCTGTATTTGAGTATCTCGTATGTTGTTCACCTTTACCTTACTTACCTTAAAATCTCACATCATATCTTCTATCTCTTTTATGACCTCTCTTCCACATAGTTATAATTCACATCCACAACTTGAACTTCTATTATAATACTTGCACATCTTTACATGATTCGGTGAGAGCTTCATACTGACTTCTAATGAGGCTGGTACATTTCTAACTGGCTTTATCGTAGAGCAATTATAGAATATGGTTGTTGTACTATCTCTCTTGTACCTTTGATATTAAGAGTGATTCTGTAATGTTCTCAATCATGATGTCTATAACTTTCTGGGTCCAATAATCAGACTCCTTGATGTTCTACACGTCAATACCACACAAGAGGGGGGGTGATTTGTGTGGTACCTAATTTTCGCGTTAGAAGAACCTGGTTCTTCTAAGTGTTCTAACTACAGCAATTTGCGGAATAATAAATGCTGAAAGTAAAGTGCACGGAGATTTTTTACGTGGAAAACAAGTGGCTCAAAAGGTGAAAAAACCACGACCTACTACTCAGTAGGATTTTCCCAAACTCCACTAAAATCACTGAGCCAAAAACTGCATTTACAAAACTCTTTGTAAACCTAAGGATTAACTCTAATCCCAGTGTAGCACACAACCTCAACTGTTGCGACACTTTCAAGTTAACTCTAACTTGAATACTCAATATACCTATTACAATTGCTTCTATGAAAGCTGAAAGGTACAATATGAAAACCTACTACAATTGAACTAGACTTAGAATAAACACAATGATGAAACTGGTTCTTCTATCTTAGTTCATGTAGCTTCAGACGTGCACACTTGTATCTCGCATATGTTGCTTGGAAATCAGACTTGATCTTTTTGCTCTCAAATATGCTTAACTTCTGCTTATGTGCCAACACCTGTAAAAGAGAACAATCGTTATATTTATAGAGTTAGTAATCAGAGTTTGATAAGAACTCGAATTGTGGATCCTTTGACAATTCGAGTCCAAGAACAACTCTAACTCCTAATCCATATCCTTGATCCGGATATAATTCTCTTTTCATAAGGAGACTTCAACTCCTTATCCTATATGCAATCTTTTCGATCAATTCATAAGATATTGTTGCTGATCCTTGAGACTTATCTTCTTCACACGTATGTCACATGTGTAAGCATATCAATACTGTGTCTCACATGATGGACCTGGTTCATGACTGAGTTCATTTTGTCAATCTTCAAACTTCATCTGAACTTGGACCAACAACTTATGTGCGCGATTCCAGTGCTGAGGTTCCCTCTATTGATTCGGTGCCCGTGGTTCGTGAGTTTCCTGAGGTTTTCCCTTCAGATCTGCCGGGGATCCCACCCGACAGGGATATTGATTTCTGCATTGATTTGGCTCCGGGCACTCAACCCATTTCTATTCTGCCATATCGCATGGCCCCACCGGAGTTGAAAGAGTTGAAGGAGCAGTTGCAGGGCTTGCTTGAGAAGGGTTTCATTAGACCCAACGTTTTGTCGTGGGGTGAGCCGGTGTTGTTTGTTAAGAAAAAAGATGGTTCGATTGAGAATGTGTATTGATTACCGGCAATTGATCAAGGTTACAATCAAGAATAAGTATCCACTGCCGAGGATTGATGATTTGTTCAACCAGCTTCAGGGTGCCGAGGTATTTTCAAAGATTGATTTGAGATCTGGCTATCATCAGTTGAGGATTAGGGCATTCGATGTCCCTAAGACAGCTTTCCGCACTTGGTACGGGCATTATGAGTTCTTGGTTATGTCATTCGGGTTGACAAATGCCCCAGCAGCTTTTATGGACTTGATGAACCAGGTGTTCAGGCCTTATTTAGACTCATTTGTGATAGTCTTCATTGATGATATATAAATATACTCCCGTAGCCAGAAGGAGCACGAGCAGCACCTCAAAGTGGTTCTTCAGACTCTGAAGGATAGTCAGCTATATGCAAAATTTTCGAAGTGTGAGTTTTGGTTGAGTTCAGTTGCATTCCTGGGTCATGTCGTATCAGCAGAGGGTATTCAGGTTGACCCGAAGATGATTGAGGCAGTCAAGAACTGGCCTAGACCAGCATCAGCTGCAGAGATTCGGAGTTCTTGGGATTGGCATGCTACTATCGTCGGTTCGTGGAGGGGTTCTTATTTATTGCGGCCCCGATGACCAGGTTGACCCAGAAGGGTGCCCAGTTCAGATGGTCGGACGAGTGTGAGGCGAGCTTTCAGAAGCTCAAGACAGCTCTGACTACGGCACCGGTATTGGTTTTGCCCACAGTTTTAGGGCCTTATACAGTCTATTGTGATGCTTCCCGTATTGGGCTTCGTGCAGTGTTGATGCAGGATGGCAAGGTCATTGCCTATGCTTCGAGGCAGTTGAAGATTCATGAGAAGAACTATCCAGTGCATGATTTGGAGTTGGCAGCCATTGTTCACGCATTTATGATTTGGAGGCACTATTTATATGGTGTGGCATCTGAGGTGTTCACTTATCACAAGAGTCTTCAGTACTTGTTCAAGCAAAAGGAGTTGAATTTGAGGCAGAGGAGGTGGTTGGAGTTGTTGAAGGATTATGATGTCACCATTTTGTATCATCCGGGGAAGGCCAATGTGGTGGCCGATGCTTTGAGTAGGAAGTCAGCCGGTATGGGCAGTCTTGCTTATGTTCCGGTCAGTCGGAGGTCACTTGCTTGGGATGTTCAGGCTTTGTCCAATCAGTTCGTGAGGCTGGATGTTTCTGAGCCTAGTCGAGATCAGCTTGCACGGTCGCTCGTTCTTCATTATTGGAGCGTATTCGTGATCGGCAGTTTGATGATTCCCATTTGTGTGTCCTTAGAGACACGGTGCAGCGAGGAGTTGCCAAGCAGGTTACATTAGATGATGATGGTGTTTTGAGATTGCAGGGGCGAGTTTGTGTGCCCAATGTTGATCGGATTCGAGAGTTGATCTTAGCAGAGGCCCATAGTTCCCGGTACTCTATTCATCCGGGCGCCGCGAAGATGTATCGGGATTTGCGGCAGCATTATTGGTGGCGTAGGATAAAGAAAGATATTGTTGCATATGTGGCTCGGTGTTTGAATTGTCAACAGGTTAAGTATGAGCATCAGAGGCCTGGTGGTTTATTTCAGAGGATTGAGCTTCCCGAGTGGAAGTGGGAGAGGATCAGTATGGACTTCGTTACTGGACTTCCGTTGACCCGGAAGAAGTTCGACGCAGTTTGGGTCATTGTTGATAGGCTGACCAAGTCAGTGCATTTCATTCCTGTGGCAGTCTCCTATTCATCCGAGAGGTTAACTGAGATCTATATCCGGGAGATTGTTCGCCTTCATGGTGTGCCGGTATCTATCATTTCGGACCGGGGCACGCAGTTTACCTCGCAT